>NC_064634.1:479502907-479812629 GCF_023864275.1 Schistocerca cancellata
TAGACAACAATTCCGAGATACAGTCATATATAAGAAAATTGAACACGTCTCACGAAAAGAAACAACAGGCAAAAATTGGAATTGCGAGGGAAAAAACACAGTGAATTAATGAAGAGGTTTTGGGAACAAAAGAAAGGAAGAAAGGGGAGTGAAGCTGTCATTCGCTCAAGTTTAAAATAATTGAAACTTTTATATTTTTTCTCAAGCAAATACCGTTTCACCAAGTACACAGTTATAAATTTTATCACGTAATGATACAAACAGGATATTGCGTGACTTCATTACGAAATATAAAACAGTGCATTATACAATGTGTAAAGATAAGCGGACAAATGTGCGACCTAATTAGTCGACAGTATACATTAGTCTGAGTGTACCATTACAGGAAGAGCCACATATTTTTATACATAGTATGTATATTATAATGGACAAAATGTAGAAAAAACCCTACTTATACAAAACTTTGGTGTGTCTAGAGGAGATAAAAAACAGCACGTGTTTTATGTGACAGAAAGTCACAGGTGCACCACTTCCGTGCTATGGGTCCGCGAAGGTCCTGACGTTATTGATGTTCGGAGACTTATTTACCGCCGTCTGATCAATATCATTTTAGAGATGCTGCTGAAAATGTCGTACATCTACATTAACGCAACAACTGGCATCTGCGTGCTAATGATTGTCCAACACGCTCAAAATAAGCACATGTTTCTCGAAGACTGGCTTCAGCTTCGGCCAGACGAGCAACCACTGCCAGTAATGAAAACTGCAAGCAGTAATGAAAACTTACCCTTCGTAGCAGTACTGTGTAACTGTGTTGCAAATCATAGTCCTGTGTTAACGTTTTGCATACGAAACAATGAAAACAATTCCAGAATGAGATTTTCACTCTGCAGCGGAGTGTGCGCTGATATGAAACTTCCTGGTAGATTAAAACTGTGTGCCCGACCGAGACTCGAAATCGGTCCCGAGTTAGAGTCTCGGTCGGGCTCACAGTTTTAATCTGCCAGGAAGTTGCAATGAAAACAATTGTTTAAGTTGGCCTAAGAGAAGTACAGCGTCAAACCCTTCAAGGAAACGGCACGTGAGTGACATATGTATCACATAACAAAGTGTTTCTATTTATCTTCTCTAAGCAATCCAAAATTTTGTATACGTAGTTGTTTTTACACCTTGTACTGCCGGCCGGTGTGGCCGTGCGGTTGTAAGCGCTTCAGTCTGGAACCGCGTGACCGCTACGGTCGCAGGTTCGAATCCTGCCTGGGGCATGGATGTGTGTGATGTCCTTAGGTTAGTTAGGTTTAAGTGGTTCTAAGTTCTAGGGGACTGATGACCTCAGATGTTAGCGCTCAGAGCCATTTGAACCATTTGCACACCTTGTATTTATAAGTATACTTAATGAGACGTAAGAAACGCTCCTCAGATTTTAAAGTTTCGTTTTACAAAGACGGATTAAATGGGAAATACATTTGGCAACAGATCTATTCATGGAACTAAGAGAAAAATTAGGATTAATTTTTAAAATTCCAAAAAACAAAATGGCTCTGAGCACTATGGAACTTAACTTCTGAGGTCATTAGTCCCCTAGAACTTAGAACCACTTAAACCTAGCTAACCTAAGGACATCACACACAGCCATGCCCGAGGCAGGATTCGAACCTGCGACCGTAGCGGTCTCGCGGTTCCAGACTGAAGCGCCAAGAACCGCACGGCCACTTCGGCCGGCTTTAAAATTCCATATAGTGCCATTATTCTTGGGTGATAGTATTTATCACGTTCTGTTAGTATATGTGCAATCACCTCTTCAGTGACTCAGGAATCACGGCTTTGAGAGGATATTACTATTAACAAATGTGTCGTTTTATTGGTACTCATGTAACCTGCTGTTAGTCTGTTAATAGTAACAGTTTCTGTTCTCGTAAGTGCCGAGTTGAGACACCAAGCGTGGCGTCGAATCTATTGCTTTATCGCCCAATACCGTGCGCCTTTGAACGGTGCGCGTCCACCAACAACGTCCGTTCCGTGTTTGTTTGGTTGCCCAGTGCACTGTGAAAATGACTGTATGGTGGAGGTATGTTTGTGGGAAGTAGATGCGGCACAATTTTCATATATTATCTTCCAAGACCAGAACCGCTACTTCTTCTTCACGTTGCTTTCCTGTTGTCCTCACGATGCCGAGTGGACCCCAGTCTAGCCTTCCCACAAGTAAAAGTCCTTGGTGTTTCCGGGCATCGAACCCGTGACTCTCGTGTTGCATTCGCACATGCTGACCTTTCAGCTATAGAAGGGAGTATTTGTATTACTAGATAACATTTGGACTTAGAAACTAAAGGAAAAAAAAGGAAAGGAAATAAAAAAAACTAAGGGGCGCTTAGTCAAACTCATGGTGTGCGAAAGGGAAATACAGAACTCAGTGGCAGTAATTTATAGTTTTATAGTTATTTGCCTGGTATTCGACCATGACTGTTAGTTACAATTAATAAATACGTATTGCGGTAATTGGGCCCATTACAGTTTGTTGGTATCTCGCTTAAAATTTTGTTTCTGAAACATCGGAATTCGTAGTCACGCAACTGTGTCACATTTTTATTATGCAGTTATTTTTCCGTGGTATTATTGTTAATGGCGTATGCAGTGGAGCGCCTGGAGAGAAAGAAGACCACGCGATGTCTGACAGACTCTTAACATAATTCGATGTTAAGCTTTTCTTCTTATTACAAGGACTGCACGATATGTCTATCTCGGTCACAGAGAAAACTTCCATCATTTCCTTGATCTTCCGGTGTGTCTTTCGCCGTTCGGTCTCTAATCTGTACTGTAAAACTTCTTTCGGCATTCATCCATCTTGCATTCTGTTCAGGTCTGAGAACCATCTTTTTTATTTTCCGGGATTATGTCTTCTGAAATATTCCTTTCCGTCACTTCATCGTCATTTATAAGTCCATCCGGTCTCCTGCATCCTTTCCCGGATCAGGAAACTAATCGCTGCTTGTTAGCTACTTAATGAGATGTTTTAAATTTCTCATTTGCGTTACTTCGACGTACAGGAATACTGGCATAACCATCAATTTGTGAAATTTCCTTCTTGCCTTTTGCTTTTTCTCCTAGATAATTGATTTCCCGTATTTTATCATGGCAATCATTTTTTTTTTCTATGTAGGACGGTTATCAACAAAATATTTTCGTATCCGGAGGAGAAAATAGGTGATTGAAATTTCGTGAGAAGATTGCGCTACAACGAAAAACGCCTTTGTTTTAATGATATCCACCCCAAATCCTGTACCATTTGAGTGACACTCTATCCCCTATTTCGCGTATAACAAAACGCGTTCCCCTGTTTTGAACTTTTAGTGTCCAGCCAATAAAACTCAGTCTATGATTAGCCTTCCCCACAACATTTTCTATATATTCCTTCCAATTTAATTTGTTCGTAATTATAATTCCTAGATATTTAGTCAAATTTACGGCTTTTAGATATGACTGATGTATCGTGTAACCGAAGTTTAATGGATTCCTTTTAGCACTCATGTGGATGACCTCACACTTTTCGTTATTTAGGGTCAACTGCCAATTTTTGCACCATACATATATCTTTTCTAAATCGTTTTGCAATTTGTTTTGATATTCTGATGACTTTACTAGTCGATAAACGACAGCGTCATCTGCAAACAACCTGAGAGGGCCGTTGTCTTCCAAATCATTTATTTAGACAAGGAATAGTAAAGACTCGCATCTGTTTTACTCGATGGCCTCCGTCTTTCATCAAATTGTTCCACATTGCAACTGGCACATGTTAGTTTGTGATCGATATCTTGACGACGGACGTAAATTATGCCACAGTCAATGCATGAAACTGAGGCACTTGTTTAGTATGTCAGTGAGTGTAATCTTAGGGCTTGTTATGGTAATACGGTACAGTTGGAGCATCGAGTAGTTTGATATATCGGCAGCCCTTCTCGGATAACATCTTCTATAAGCAGCTAATACGAATATTTAATAAGGCATGCACGTACTTTGCAGATATCTTTAGGCGTGTTCTCCATATCTTATATTACTGCAAATAACTAAATTTTTGCCGAATACTGTTTAAGGCTCACGTCATTCCTTGCGAAAAAGCGCTCTTACAGATCGCTGCTTAATAAAGTTGGACAGAGTTTTATTATGATGCGCCATCTTAGTTTTAATATAGGCTCATGAATATATATGTAATACATGGTGTTACGTGTTACTCCGGATAATGATCGTCAAAGTTTAACTATCAATGGTAAGCATCCATGTGAACAAGTTACCTGAGAACGAAGTAACGTTATCTTGGACATGTTACGTACGTCTTTTCCCTCCAGGTTTTCCATAACGCCAAAACAATAAAACCAAGGAAAAATTCATTGTATCATTACGAAACATGTATTTGCATTGTGACAGTTGATTAGGACACGGGGTTAAAGTTGCCATTGGCATCACAGAGAAGACAAGAAGTCACTTAGATCACTTGAACGAAGTGGATAGTCTTCTTCTAGCGCTCGACACAAAGTGTCCAGCATCGCTCGGTTGAGGTCTTCACTCGAAAAGCCCCGGTGGCCTCTTGACTCCTTAGTGATCCGCTGCTGTCTGCTTTGCCACTGACTTAAGGCTGTCTCCACCAAAAATACATCGTTCTTACGTTGTGACAGACGATCGTTTGGCTCACCCTGACCACTGCCCAGAGTAAACTAATATATTGCAGCAATATTTAAATAAAGAAATGCTATAAACATTTGATCACACTCAGCTTATTTATAATAAATATAAACTAGTATTCTTGTGCAAGTGCACTCACGATAAATGACGACAGATTGTCATCAGATTTTGTTTAACCAATTATTTACGCCTTCTTGTCAGAAGCGTCCTTTCACACTCTTTTTAGAAAAATGGTGTCAGCTAACACATGCCATTTACCACTTTTTAAATTACTATGACATTGTATTATCAGTGCTAATTAATATTTAAATAAAGTTACTAGTGTAATAGTAAATTGTTCTTTAAATTAATAGACAAGTATGAAAAAAAATGTGACGTATTCACGCTGTGTTCATTTGCTGTGTGTATGTGGAGAATGTGATGTTCTGACAAACATCTGTGTAACAAAAGATATAAAAGACGTCATAAGTAAATAATAAAGTAGATACTGATGAATGGCATTCAGGGATTATAGCTCTCTTGCAATGCTATCATCTCAGATATTGTATTTTGAAATCGCATGAAGCGTTTAAAAGTTCAGCGGAAAATATTTATTCACTGCGAAATATTAACTTCTACAGTTTTAAAGATATTGAAATATTGTTGTGTCACTGGATGCACCTCATTTTTGCGACATTGCAGATGTATTCAGATGTACTTCAATGTTTGATTGTAAATTATAACGCCGACGGCCTTGCCGCAGTGGTAACGCCGGTTCCCGTCAGATCACTGAATTTAAGCGCTGTTGGGCTTGGCTAGCAGTTGGATGGGTCCCCGTCCGGCTCTGCCAAGTACTGTCGGTAAGGGGCGTGCACTCGGCCTTGTGAAGCCAGTTGAGGAGCTCCTTGATTGAGAAGTAGCGGCTCCGGTCACGAAAACTGACGACTGCAACGGCCGGGAGAGCGGTGTGCTGGCCAGGCCACGCGCCCCTCCGTATCCGCATCTGGTGACGCCTAGGGCCTGAGGACGACACGGCGGCCGGTCGGTTTCGCTTGGTCTTCAAGGCCTGTTCAGACGGTAATTTTTGTATATTATTATGGATTCTCAGAGACACCTTTCAGCTAGTCTGACTCTCCGCCATTTCTTGGAGCATTGTCTCCTGCTCAAAGGCCACGCGAACAACACAATGGCCGCCCAAATTCCCAGCTTTGGGATTTCCCCACATCCGGTCGCTGCGGCTCGCCCATCCGTGGCGCTTTCTCTGCGGTGACCACGCCGCGCCCTGGGCGCGAAGCCCCCACAGGCGAATTCACCTTCACCTCCCAGCAACCCAAGGCGGCCCGTTAGGACGACTACGTATGCGTAACGTTACGTGATGGACGGAATGCGGCGAGACAGTAATGGCAGTGACTCCATACGTGTATGGAAGATGTTAAGAATAGGCCGAACCGATACCCGCTTCTGCTCCGTGCTAGTCGCAGATGGAAGTTTCTCCCGTGCAGCGCATTGATAAAAATGGTTCAAATGGCTCTGAGCCAGTCCCCTAGAACTTAGAGCTACTTAAACCTGACTAACCTAAGGACATCACATACATCCATGCCCGAGGCAGAATTCGAACCTGCGACCGTAGCGGTCTCACGGTTCCAGACTGTAGCGCAGCGCATTAATACTCGAGTGCATACATGTCAGGTGAGAAGGGTATTCTGCCGCGTACATGAAAGTACATCATCAAATAAAGTCCGTAGATGCTATTCTCCGCCCCTGGATCCATTGTCTAGTTGGAATATTGACGATAGCCTGGCCTCTTATCTTGAATCAATTTCCAAATACAGGGTGCGTCAAAATATGTATACACACTTTGAAGCGCCATAGAAAATTTATTTCCCGTTCTGCAGTGTTAAATTTCTGGAAATAGCTTAAAGTCCAATTGGAAAAATAAATGTACTTTGCAAATGTGATTAATGTTCAAACTGGTGGCCTTCAGCATCAATACATTTCTGACTACGAGTCACCACTGATTCCGTACATCGTACCAAAGTGCCCTATGAGATATCTGCGCCTGAATCTTATTCCAAAGTGTGTCCAGGTAACGTGGTTTACGTTTGTACACCTCATCTTTTACTGTGCCCCATAAGAAGAAATCCAGCGTCGTGAGGTCTGGAGAGCGTGCAGGAAACTCGATTGGTACTCTTGCGTCCTATCCACTGGCCTGGTACATTGTGATACAGGTATGTTCTTACGTCCCTTGTTGGAAATAAACTCATTATTACCGTATAATGCACGAATGGCAGGGAATATGGAGTCAGCAAGCATTGTTAGGTACGTTTCTCCAGTAACAGTACCTTCAAAGCGGAAAGGCCCAATAAGTCCCCTTGCAGACAAATCACACCACACATTTACACCAGGCAAATTCACAGCCTTTTCAACTGTAATGTGAGGATTATCTTCAGCCCAGTACACACAATTGTGCCTATTGACAGTTCCATTGAGTTAGAATTGGGCTTCATCCGACCAAATTATGCTACCCATAAATCCCGGTTCACGTCTCACCATCTCCTAAACCCGTTCACAAAATTCTAACCTTCGATCTGAATCGTCGTCACATAGTTGTCGCACCAGCCTTGGAATTTACACACGAAACTTGCCTTTCTTCAGAATGCGTAGCACACTACTAGCACTTATATTATTCTCACGTGTCGCTTGCCTTGAAGATTTTTGAGGCGAACGCTGAAACAGTTCCAAGACCGCAGTTGTGGAATCATCACTTGTAGCTGTACGAGGTCGCCCCCGATCGACCTTTATGCACATCACACACTGTTCCATGAATTTCGAATTTGTCTCGCAGACGTGTAATTGTTAACCTTGAAGGTGGTTCTGTACCATACTCACTTCTCCACTGTCTCCGAACCACAGCTACATTCTCAAACTTCCAGTACCACTTAATTATCTGCTTCCGCGCTTCAAAGCTCAAACGCAGGTCCGCCATGTTGCAGTTACTTCCTTGCCATTGCTGCCACCTGTCGAAGAAACATAACATTACTTTCTCACAGATATTTAACCTTGTAGAACAGGAAATAAATTGTCTATGACAGTTCAAAGTGTGTGTACATTTATTTGACGCACCCTGCATATAACAACGCAATTGATCTGCATCATGTCACATGCTTCCAACAAACATCATGGTTCAGTTGTCGTATTTGAGTGCGGACTAATAGCTTCATTACATTCTGTGAATCTCTAGTATATATTCTGCTGCCTTATATTTTTGGAGGGGTTGGGGATGATAAATACCTTACTATCACACTGGACACACGAGTGGTAACTACTGCTTGGTATTTTTCTAGCACATTACCAGCTAAGCTGGAAGAATGTGCCTGACAGTGGAAAAGGCTGGTTGTGAGCCTCGACTCAACTTGTCGGTTTAATGTCTCACCCCGTTTGGGCTTCCCGGAAATCAGTACGCTCTTCATGTGTTCATATACGCATTGTAAAATTGTGCGCTGTGTCTAACGTAGAAGGACACTCGCAAATGAAACAAGGTTCAAATGGCTCTGAGCACTATGGGACTTAACATCTATGGTCATCAGTCCCCTAGAACTTAGAACTACTTAAACCTGACTAACCTAAGGACATCACACAACACCCAGTCATCACGAGGCAGAGAAAATCCCTGACCCCGCCGGGAATTGAACCCGGGAACCCGGGAAGCGAGAACGCTACCGCACGACCACGAGCTGCGGACAAATGAAACAAGGGTGCCGGTCTTACATATTAAGGGGAAGGGATTGTCTACCTACGAAAAGGAGACAAGAAGTCCAGATTACCCGGTTTATTGTTCCACTGAGCATACAAATAGTAAAGAGACATAAAAGCTATTTACGCGTGGGAAAATACAGAGAAACTGTTAGTAAAAACAAGAATTACTTGATTACACTCTTCAGTGGGTCGTAGGGAACTAGGAAAACAAAAATGAAAAATTACCATCTCTAACGATGTTGCACAAAATTTACTTTCTCCATTAGGACAGAAACAGTTGCATTGTTCATGTTAAAAGAAACAATGTGGACAATGATCCACCAGGATAATTGCTGAAGATGTCCTTCTCTGGAACCGGTCCAGTTCGAAGTTTGCGTCGTAATTTTGTGGTTGTTTTTATATAACGAACTTATCTTTTGTACTTCAGACGCTTATCATTGTTCTATTGTGGAAATTGCACTAATGTTAATTTGGCACTGTTGTAACTACTTCTGGCTGTATGATATTTACTACTAAAAACCAAAAGTAAATATAAGAAAGAGACAGAGTGTCTTCCTCGGAGCTGGGACCCTGAATTCGCTCATCTGCGTCCCTTGAGATCCCTGTCGTCGGAGACAAGTCCCTCAAACACCGTCCTCAATTCACTTCTGTGCTCCCCCAAGGCTTCCGCGAAAAAGCATCCCGCCTAAACATTTCTGAACCAACCAAAACGCGTAACTAGTGGCCAAGAAGTGACGAGGGGAGAGCGACTCTTCGAAAAGAACCATCGTAATAAAATTTTGGAAGTAGCGAAGTGAATGTGCTTCACACAAGAAGAGAGAGATAGAATTTGGTAGCGGCGGGTATGACACCACTTTGTCGCGACATACTGTACTTGCTTTGAAATTCCATCGTCGAGTCGTTTCGGCAAAAATAATAGGCTTGCGTCCGAGGGCGTGCTTTCGGGGCGCCGCGTGGACATTTCGACCGTGGCTTGTAACCACACAAGAGCTGCGCTCCGCACTGCAGCTGTTTAACCCGTAAGCGGGCAAGTCTGTACGAAGAAAAGGAGAAACTTGAAATCACCGGCGGCGTCGCGCGGGTCACGAAGTTCCAGTGCGCAAACAGCTTGCACATTTCTAACAGACAAGTTTACCAGAGCCCAAGAGGAGATGGTGCCTTGAAAGCGGTAAGCAACATCGTACACACAGGTCGGAAGGAGTGCCTCCCTTCTAAATCTCTCCACCTCACAGCATTTGAAAGGACAACCTGCCGGTCTTTTGCGTACGAGGACACAGAGACAGACGGCTTCCCTCCGTCCATGGGGGCATCGACGAGGAGTCGTACACTCCTACTCCCGAGGGACGCGGGCCAGAAAAGAGTCTAATCACAAGCGAAATCTCACTTACTATAATAACGATTAGAAATTCTCATTCACTGTCTCGACACGGAAGGACGCCCACCGCGTGCAGTGACGAGCGTAGGCGGCCGCGCAAGACCGGAAACAGAGAATGAGTCGAGAAGTAATTAAAGAAATAAGGTGACACATTCGGGACGTTTTGGCGACGACCGAACCGCTACTCTACCCATAATTTGCGTATTATCTAGTCGAAGTATCCAAAGCTTCGACTGCGAATTGAAACCAAAAGGTTATAATTTCAGAAAAGATTAATGATTTATTCAAGAGAAAGAGCTTTATAAACTGAGCAAGTCAATAGCTCATTAGTCCATCCTGTACGCGCAGTTATTCAGCTTGACATTGTTCGATAGGGTTCTTATATGTCCTCAGGGATATCGTGCCAAATTCTGTCAAATTCGCGCGTTAGATCATGAAAATACGAGCTGGTTGGAGGTGCCACAATGCTCCAAAAGTTCTCAGTTGTACATCCGGCGTCGTTTCAGGTCAAGGTAGGGTTTGGCGAGCACGAAGACAAAGAATAGAAACTGTGGCTGTGTGCGGGCTGGAAATACAGAAGCGTCCGATCTTACCCGTCGGCTTTGACCCATGACGTCACAAATACCGCGGAAACGACTATAAACAATTCCAATATGGCGGATATAAAAACATCGCATACGTATTGTAAACACTGAAATACACAAGTTTCACAAAAAGCCTAATGACTGTAACGGGACAAGCGTGGGAAATTAGGGGTTTTTGGGTGCGGAGAAACTAAATATACAGAAATGTAGCCACCGACCGCCATTCAAAACCACGCAAAACAACGAAATAAATCAACATCACAAAACTGACCAAATACCAAAAAACACATTCCTATCCATAATCGGACACTTCCCTTAACCTATATAGCTCAACAGAACCTACCGATCACATCCCCCAATAGAAAACTAAGAAACGAAAGCTTCCCTTACACCTACATACATCGGCACTTATGCAGTTTAGCAGGTACGGAAAAAAATTTTCATTTTTTTTCAAAATTTGATCATCATGTGTCGTTATGCGGTGGGGGGAGTCTGCAGTGCCCCCCCATCCCCCCACAGGCTTCATTAGTGTCAAATCAATATTTTCGAATCATAGGCGGCCGCTGCCGCGGCCGCATTCCAAAAAAAAACTCCCAACCTAACCTCAAGTGGGCTACGCTACAGATCAATATGTTCATCAAATTGCTTCATATTACGTATACATGTTCATTAGTGTCAAATCAATATTTTCGAATCATAGGCGGCCGCTGCCGCTGCCGCGGCCGCATTCCAAAAAAAAAACTCCCAACCTAACCTCAAGTGGGCTACGCTACAGATCAATATGTTCATCAAATTGCTTCATATTACGTATACATGTTCATTAGTGTCAAATCAATATTTTCGAATCATAGGCGGCCGCTGCCGCGGCCGCATTCCAAAAAAAAACTCCCAACCTAACCTCGTATTCAGGGCTACGCTACAGATCAACCGAACCACAACCAAATACACTCAATAACAAACTCACCCGACGTACAGCAATGAGCATTAAATTAACCATTAACTCACTAATAGAAATTCCGCTTCAAATCCAACACCTGAGCAACAGAAAACTGACCCCACCACACGAAACAAACGAAAACCATGAACACACCACCAGAGAGCACGACAAACAAAAACAAGACATCTACAAACACGCCACAATCGCAAATCAAACTCCGCGCCGTAATGACGTCACACACCACAACACGCTTACGTCACGGGTCAAAGCCGACGGGTAAGATCGGACGCTTCTGTTGACCCTGCGGGCTGGCATTAGCTTCCATGATGGCTTTGCATGAAGGGGAACAAAACGTGTCGTAGAATATAGTCGACGTACTACTGTGTTGTAAGGGTGTTGAGTATGACAACCAAAGGAGTCCTGCTGTGAAAAGAAATGACACTCCACACACCAGCCCTGGTTGTCGGGCCGTATGCCTGCCGACAGTCAGGGTGGTATCCCACCACTGTCCAGGGCGCCTCCAGACTCATCTTTGCTGGTCGGTGGAGCTTAGTTTGAAGCGGGAGTCATCGACGCACACTGTTCTACTCTGCTCAGTGGGATCGCAGGCCAAGGGTTTTGAGTGACACGCCAGTTTGACAGAATTTCGCGCGATATCCCTGAGGAGGACATCCACCAACTCCATCAGTCAGTGCCAATTCAAATAACTGCTTGGGTAAGGACCAGTGTTGGACCAATTGCTCTATTTGTGAAGCTGTTAGCCTCGAGTAAATCATCTAGTTTTTGTGAAACTGTAATAATCTAGAATGAAATTTTCACTCTAAAGCGGAGTATACTCTGATATGAAACTTCCTGGCAGATTAAAATTGTGTGCCAGACCGCGACTCGAACTCGGGAGATGAGGCACTGGCGGAATTAGGGCTGCAATCATCTGCTTGTCAGTGCATGTACATTACGTGTACCGACTTCCGTCCCATTAGGATAATTCCTTGAAACTTCCTGGCAGATTAAAACTGTGTGCCCGACCGAGACTCGAACTCGGGACCTTTGCCTTTCGCGGGCAAGTGCTCTACCAACTGAGCTACCGAAGCACGACTCACGCCCGGTACTCACAGCTCTACTTCTGCCAGTACCTCGTCTCCTACCTTCCAAACTTTACAGAAGCTCTCCTGCGAACCTTGCAGAACTAGCACTCCTGAAAGAAAGTTTGGAAGGTAGGAGACGAGGTACTGGCAGAAGTAGAGCTGTGAGTACCGGGCGTGAGTCGTGCTTCGGTAGCTCAGTTGGTAGAGCACTTGCCCGCGAAAGGCAAAGGTCCCGAGTTCGAGTCTCGGTCGGGCACACAGTTTTCATCTGCCAGGAAGTTTCATATCAGCGCACACTCCGCTGCACAGTGAAAATCTCATTCAGGATAATTCCTTCGTGGTGTGTCCTTCTTTTAAAATAGATATAGCGCGTACGCCCACGCTGCAGTCTTCCACGCTATTGTTGATAATTCTGTAGATGCACTGAATGTGGGGCGAAGCTCTAAATTGCAGCTGCTTTAAATGACGTTCTGGCCATAGTCGGCAGTGAGGTCTTGTCAGTGTAGCGCCCTCTGGCGGCGTGTATGCGCCGGAGAACGGCGAGAGCAGGAAGAGCAAAGTTGCCCGCAGCGCGCTGGAGCGACGTTCTCAAGTGCCGCCCTCGGTGGGCGACGCGGTCATGGTCACGGTCAAAAAAATACAGGTTTACAAGTGTTAAAAAATCTACAGGGTAATATATTTGTGAAAAACGTAGAATTTAATAGATACACATCAAACACTATTAGCCTTTATTACTGTAGTTTGTGACCTGAGGATGAACTTTCTGATGTCTTCGTCACAAAGCTTCCCGCCTCCACGTCTTTGACCAGCAGTTTGATGGCGCTCCGGACCTCACCGTCGGTAGAAAACAGTTTTCCACTCACAAGCAGCAGATGAGGAATCTGGAGGTGTCAGGTCAGGGCTGTCTGCGGAATGGCTGATGACATACGAACCTGAATCCCGGAGTTACATCGAGGCTTTGGCTGTGTGGGACGACCATTGTCACCAACAGCCACACTTCCTTCATTCACGTTACCCTTCTTACGTTCTGTACAGCCATAGTTTTTTACGGTTTCACAGCACCGCGCAGGCAAACACTGAGCGAGGAGAATCCATTTGCGGTCCCAAAAGACAGAGGCCATGTTTTTTCTGTGCGAAACAGCGGCTTTGAATTTCTTTGCTGATCGTGAGGAGAGCTGTCGTCACTGCATTTCGTCTTAGAAGTGAAGTGGGCCACCAGCGTCTCGTGGCCAGTCACAATAGAACCAAGGAATTGTTCACTTAGCAGTTGGAAGCTCTAGCCACAAGACATTTCATTTCAGCGCTCGAAGAAGTTTCGAGGTTCTTTGATTGATTTGGGGGACGGGACCAAACAGCGAGGTCATGGGTGTGATCGGATTAGGAAAGGATGGGGAGAAAGTGGGCCGTGCCCTTCAAAGGAACTGTCCCAGTTGTCGGAAGCAATTTAGGGAAATCACGAAAAACCTAAATCAGGAGAGCCGGACCCGAGTTTGAGCCGTCGTCCTCCCGATTGGGAGTCAAGTGTGCTAACCACTGCGCCACCTCGCTCGGTGAATTCCCGAGAAGACGCGATTTGTATTGATGTGTGAACTGTTTTGGTACCCATCTCAAACACGTTTCAGTAATGGTTTCATGCAGAAGAGATGTGGATATTTTCGGAAACGTGGCGTTCATCTCTTTGGAAGTCAATGGACGATCGCCTCGAATCATTTCTTCGATTTTTTTTTCGGCACCTCATCCATTGTTCATCACGAACATTCGTTCTGCCCCCTTTAAACCCACGACACCACTTGTACACATTTGTACAATTCATGACACCAACGCCGCAAATCGTTCTGATTTCGTTAAAAATCTGAAACGGCGCAGTCCGCAGCTCGTGGTCGTGCGGTAGCGTTCTCGCTTCCCGCGCCCGGGTTCCCGGGTTCGATTCCCGGCGGGGTCAGGGATGACTGGGTGTTGTGTGATGTCCTTAGGTTAGTTAGGTTTAAATAGTTCTAAGTTCTAGGGGACTGATGACCATAGATGTTAAGTCCCATAGTGCTCAGAGCCATTTGAACCTGAAACGGCGCATTTCCGGTTGCAGGAAGAAAGTGCATTATGCTCCTCACCTCGCAACCGACGGGTTTCCGATAAACACACCCACAGCACAGCAGTGCAACGAAGAGTTTCTAACGGACTTGGGCAAACTACATCGCGTTCTACTGCCAACATTATGTTCTGGAAAGCAGTGCTCCCAACTTCGTCAGAAGAAAAAAATCCCTTTGAACGCCAGAGGCTCAGAACCCTTACTTTCTGTTGACGGTAACAGTTATTGGTCATTGTGCTGGCTGCTGTACATTTAGTCCGATACCTCTGTTATCCTCGACACCGTGTATCGACAGACATTGAATACATGAACAGGTCGGGAGCTGAAGTGAGTCATCAGTTTGGCTTTCAATTTTATGGCCTATTGAAATTACGTTAACTCCTAGGTCGCGTTTCAACACGCTGCGTGTTTTGCTTTTAACCCTGTCGGCGAAGAAATGAGGCACGTTGATGATATGTGAACGTAGAAATGAATCCCGTTTCCCGCCGAATCAGCCGGCCGAAGTGGCCGTGCGGTTAAAGGCGCTGCAGTCTGGAACCGCAAGACCGCTACGGTCGCAGGTTCGAATCCTGCCTCGGGCATGGATGTGTGTGATGTCCTTAGGTTAGTTAGGTTTAACTAGTTCTAAGTTCTAGGGGACTAATGACCTCAGCAGTTGAGTCCCAGAGTGCTCAGAGCCATTTGAACCATTTTTTTTCCCCGCCGAATTGATACTGTTCTTTTAACATTACCCTGTTTTTTCCTACATATCAATGTGAACTAGTACTCATTTCCATTAACTTCGAGAAGTCTATGAAGGCTGCATAAAGAAAGGAAGATTGTCGCTTCTTGCACTTGGAAAGTTTAACATAATACAGCCAAATTCTTAGCTGTGTTATGTGAACTACCTTAACACTATTTCGTAAATTCGTATTTCTACCTTTCCTGTAAACAGAAGACACCTTTTCGCTTCTCAGTGTTAATCGTTTCAATCATTTAGTGAAGATCGAACTCCCACGAATAAAAATAATGCGTTAAGTTTGTTGTAGGTCGCGAAGTGCTCTCATTATGAAACAGTGAATGAATATAATCTGGGTAGCCCGCGCTTCCGAGCTCCAAGATAGTAAAATTGATGTCACGTGTGCTGTTGTAGCTCGCTAATTGAATAAACGTAGGTAGCGTGTAGCCGGTGTAGTGAGATGGTATCTTGCGGCTCACGTGCTGACAAGCGGTAGTCACGCCAACAGAGCGCAGTGGGATGGGGCCTCTGGATGACGCACTGCATAAGTGTTTTGGGGCAAAACACGACAGCTGCTGCCGAGACGGAGAGAGATTCAAGTAGCTCCGAACGAATTTCCACAAAGAACAGAGAAAAGTAAATACCGAACGATCAGGAAGTGAACTGGAAGGTGTATGTGAAAGTACCATGTGGTACTCTGAAGAAATAAAGTTGCTGATTGATCAGGAAGTGCCAGTTACCTCGTTACCGACGAAAGCAGAGGAACCTCGCAATCGTGTTGTCGTGACATTAAGCAGAAATGTTTATTTGACTTGCAGCAGTCTTCAGGTTTGGCAAATAACATCAGGTAACTCAGAAGTGCGCATACACCGAGGTGACAAAAGTCTTGGGATAGCAGTAAGCCGCACGGGATTAGCTGAGCGGTTTAAGGCGCTGCAGTTATGGACTGTGCGGCTGGTCCCGGCGGAGTTTCGAGTCCTCCCTCGGGCATGGGTGTGTGTGTTTGTCCTTACGATAATTTAGGTTAAGTAGTGTGTAAGCTTAGGGACTGGTGACCTTAGCTGTTAAGTCCCATAAGATTTCACGCCCGTTTGAACATTTGATAACAGTAAGCACATATATAGACAGCGGAAGCAACGCCTGCTCAATGTATAAAAGGCTAGTGCGTTGGTGGAGCTGTCATTTGTACTCAGCTGATTCGTGTGAAAAGATTTGCGACGTGTTTACGGCCACACGGCGGGCATCAACAGACTTTGAACGCGGAATGATAGTTGGAGCTAGACGCGCGGGACTTCCGATCTCTGAAATCGTTAAGGAATCCAATATTCCGGAATCCGCAGTGTCAAAAGTGTGCCGAGAGCACCAAATTTCAGGCATTACCGCACACCGCGGACAACGCAGTGGCCGATGGCCTTCACTTAACAACCTAGAGCAACGTTTGTGTAGAGGTATCAGTGCTAACAGAAGAGCAGCGCGACGTGAAATAACCGCAGAAGTCAGTGTGGGACTCACGACGAACATGTGCTTCTGGACAGTTCAGCGAAATTTGGCGTTAAGGCAGGGGCGGGCAAACGTTGCACGCGGCTCATGAGCGCACAGCGCTGCACGTGTGCTGCTCGCGTGCAGGCGTCGACCGGGGCTGTGGAGACAGCCGGCAGGTTGCGGCAGTGTAGTGCCAGGCTAAGCTGCGGACGTTGATGCGAAGCGAGCACTATGTAGTGAATGTTCTATTGCAAGAAACGGAGAAGTGGAGATTTGCTATCTTTTAAAAAGTTATGGGAGAATCATTTTTTCTTTGTGCAAAAACGTGAAAATTCGAAATGTTTAATATGTGGCAGTATTCTCACTGGTCAACGGAAGTTTAGTATTGAAGGCCATTATAATAAATTTCACAAGGACGAGTAGAATTTATTGTCGGATTCTGAGCGGATGGGGAATTGACTGAGCTTAAGAAGAGCCATCTGACGTTACCAGATGAATCTGTCGTAGTTGGCCGGCCGGAGCGGTTCTAGGCACTACAGCCTGGAACCGCGCGACCGCTATGGTCGCAGGTTCGAATCCTGCCTCGGGCATGGATGTGTGTGATGTCCTTAGGTTAGTTAGGATTAAGTAGTTCTAAGTTCTAGGGGACTGATGACCACAGCAGTTAAGTCCCATAGTGCTCAGAGCCATTTGAATTTGTCGTAGTTGCTGTTGTCACGAGAGATCTCTCATCTAACTGATTTAACATTTTATGGAGCACTGTTTTCAACATTTCAGGACGACAACAATAATAGCCCAGCGGTATGTGCAAGTTATAAGACTGCGCTTAATATAGCGAGAGCTGGAAAACCGTTTGCTGAATTAATAAGTCTCGGTTAAGAGCAAACATCAGTGATGAAAATTTACGTAACTGTTTGTGTTTGTCTGTATGTAGAAATTTTGTTCCAGATATTAAACGTATTGTAAACTCGACCTGTGATAATTAAATAAAACGTATCGTAGGTAATAGGTACTCTTTCAAACCATGATTTCTTTCAAGCACTCCTACTAACTTTACTCATTCACTCAATAAAGCAAGCTAGGAAACAAAACGCAGTACAGAGGATGGAGCGGACAGAAGGTATGGTGGGGATGGGAGGTAAGCGGGTGGCCAGCTTGCCCCTGTGTGCACGCGGAACACCTGTTAACTGCACGAGTGCAAGTGCACCGCACACGTGCAGGATTCCTGCCCGCCCCTGCGTTAAGGGGCTCACGCAGCAGCAGGACCAACGCGAGTGCCTTTGCTAACAGCACGACATCACCTGCAACGCCTTACCTGGGTTCGTGACCGTATCGGTTCGACCGCAGACGACTGGAAAACCGTGGTTGGTGATATGTGCCGATTCCAGCTGGTAAGAGCTGAATGTTGGGTTAGTGTGTGGCGGAGGCCGCACCGAGTCACGGACTCCATCTAGGCACTGTGCAAGCTGGAGGTAGCTGTGTTTACACGGTAGAGGCTGCGTCCTCTGGTCCAAGTGAACCGATCATTGACTGGAAATGATTATGTTCAGCTGCTTGGAGATCATTTGAAGCTGTTCGTGGACTTCATGTTCCCGTGCAACGAGGGAATTTTTATAGATGACAATGTGCGTCGTCAACAGGCACAGCTGTTTCTAATTGATTTGAAGAACATTCTGGACAGTTCGAGCGAATGGTTTGGCCACCCAGATCGCCTGACACGAATCCCGTCGACCACTCATCTGACATAATCGAGAGGCGACACAATCGAGAGGCTGGTTCGCGTACAAAATCCTGCACCGGCAACGCTTTTCGTAATTACGTGCGGCTATAGAGGCAGCTTGGCTTAATATTTCTGCAGCTCATTTCCAACGACTTACTGAGTCCACGCCACGTCGAGTTGCCGCACTACCCCAGGGAAAAGGAAGTCAACACGATATTATTAAGTATGCTATGACTTTTATCACCTCAGTGTCTAATGTGTTAATTTTTCCTGCAACAGTTGTCACAGTAGACGTACGATAATGTAAAATTTCAGTAAACATCATTGTTTTATTTCGTTTGCAACGGTACTTGCAAATTATACAGTTCATTTGCCTAATTTCTAATTAGTTATTGTGGTTTACGAACCTGCGCTGTCCTTGAAATATTCAGAGATACCTTCTCGGATTTCTTTCACCGGTTGTGCTGTATGTTTCTTGTGTTTTGCAAGGTAAGCAACTCAGTCGAAATACACGTGGTCGACCACCAACATGTTCAGTATGAAGCCTGAGCTCTAACTTACGCGTCCCGGGCGCAAATATTGCACAGTAATTTTGTGCCGTTCTTGGTCTCGCGCTTTCGTCCGTGATGTTGACAGAATATTACTGTCAGTAATAATGAGGGTGTGAGGGCTGCTTTAGGTCTAGAGAAGTGGTAATCATTGAGTAGTTGTAGTGATGACTGTTTGTATACGAACATATTGACTATACCAGTTGAATTACATTCTCTCAAATTAAATGATTGGAATCAGTGATGTTAAATGTATTTTCATTTATGACGCCATGTCAGCCATTTGATATCCGCTGGTGTACTTCGGACAAAGGCCTTAGCTAGACTTCATCCCGTGGACTGCAGTGCTCAGCCCCCCCCTCCGCCCCCCCCAACACACACACACACACACACACACACACACACACACACACTCTCTCTCTCTCTCTCTCTCTCTCTCTCTCTCTCTCTCTCTCTCCGCTGCTGCACGGTTGTCTCCCGCCACCCGCATTTCTCCCATTAGGTCGTTGACTCAGTCTTGCCTTATCTCGTGGTACCTAGCAGAAACCATTTTGATCCACTTACCGTCGATTCGCCTCGCTACACCTCCCGGCAGCCTCTTTCTGGTTCCCATTGCGGTCTGCGTTACATCTTCGTCTACAGCCTGTTCCCTGGTGCATTTATTTGTTTAGCAGGTTTTCTGGCAATTGCCAACATCTGCCTCTCCATCGCTAGCTCACCACCCCCTCAATTAACGGTTTTTGAGCATTCAGAAGTCCTTGGTTCACTGTCATAATTTGTAATGGGCAGTATACTCTGAATGCTGCCAGTTCCTGATGGATCTGACTTGTAATTTTTAAAACTTTATCCTTGTAACAGTAACACTCCATCTTCTCTGCTCATTTCTTTTCCTGATCAGCCTAGTCTCCGTCTCTCCTAAGCCGAGCGGTTCTAGGCGCTACAGTCTGGAACCGCGCTACCGCTACGGTCGCAGGTTCGAATGCTGCCTCGGGCATGGATGTGTGTGATGTCCTTAGGTTAGTTAGGTTTAAGTAGTTCTAAGTTCTAGGGGACTGATGACCTCAGAAGTTAAGTCCCGTAGTGCTCAGAGCCATTTTTTGAACCCTGAATGTAAAAATAGGGTAACTGGTTCTATGACTTCGTTATTAAATATTGTATGCTATTGTTGAACATACAGTATTTTCATTTTATAATTTTGAAGTGTGCTTGGAAACATGTTCTGTGAAATTCTTCCATTATTTGTTGAGGTCTTATTTGCACAAGAGAAACGGTAAAATGCGGAAGCGAGTCAAGAAATAAGTCGCAAGTCGCAAACGCTAGATTACAGCATATCGTTTTAAATTTCGTGTCCGTACGCGTGAACAGGACGGTAGAACATGCTGCGTGGAAGGTAGACGACACACAGCAATTCGCGGTAAACGCTTAGTGATCTGCAGTCAGACCAAGATGGCGTGTGTGCTGTGTCTACCCGACTGGAACACCATGATTTTTGTGAACAAAGGGGCTGTCCGCAGAGCAGATTCCCAGTGGAATTCATCTCGTGTGTGGTTAGAACCGTATTTCGTGGAAAGTCGTTTCAGTGGGGATGCAGCCCCATAGTGTACTTAGAGAAGGATTGAAACGTGAGCATTGTTACCAAGAACATCGTGCTGTTCCTCATCGCACTGCGAACATCGGATCGCGTGACTCGTCCACGGTGGCAGTGGGCAGAAGTGTGGTGACATTTGGTGCCGGTGTGACCTCGTCATCCCACATTGCACGTCACATGAACTTCTGAGCTGCAAACCTCTCTCTCTTATGTGTCGACACCACGCTGTCTGAAGCGTCGTTGAGGCGAAGGGCGACGTCGGAGGGCGCCATTACAGATGAAGCTTGTACGCGCTTTTGAGCCAAATTTCTAGCTTTAGCATCGCAAATGAAGGAGATTACGGGGTTTCGAAAAAGTGATATTCGTTTCGTATATAGTTGGAACCGTATTTCATGGACAGTTCTACGAAACTATGATTTTATCCATACTGGATGAGAGTTAATGGTTGTGAATATCAATGTTAAAAAATATATCGGCTCAACCACTTGTTTATAGTGTAAAACACTAAGACTGACGCGTTTTGGAAGTCAAGCTTCCATCGTGAGAATAATAAAAAGTAAAAGAACCTGTTACAACTAGCTGAAATGGAACATGCACCAGGCACAATAAAATTGATAATAAAATTAAAACATCGTGGCTACTTCCCTTGTTGCAGCCGTGTCTTCCAAGGTGCATCTCCACATAGTTGTCAAAATATAAAAAATTCTAAAATGGTTTCGCCTATGGTGTTCAGCATCTAACCACATGGCTCTCTCCTCTATCGTCGTAAACCGCCCGTGCCTCTTCGTTGATACCACACACCAATTAGCCAAACACAACATTGAAACGCGAGTGAGCTCACGCGCAAGTAAACAAGGAACTCACAGAGATGTCTATACAAACAGATAACGTATACATGTTCCAAGGACCTCATGAAATGATGGTATCCTGTCAATTGCTAAAAATGTAGTTACTAAAAGAAACCAGTGAAATGTTTGAAAAAAGTTATTTGCATCACCAGTTAGCTGTTCATTCAGTGTGAGCTGAACATCGTGAAACAACTAGCCAGAGCTAACGGATATCACCAAAACGTTGTCGATAAATTAATGCGACAGAAACAGCGCGCGAATGCAAGGAAGAATACTGCAAATAATATTACGAGAGTCACAATCACATACTTCGGTGATATTTCGCAAAAAGTGGCTAACATTTTCAAACCTTTTTAAGTTGATACCGCTTTTCAGACCAATAATACGCTGCGATTTAAACTAAGAAATAATTTACAGCAGGATAGCGATAAATATGAGAGAGCTGGGGTCTATAAAATTCAGTGTAAGACGTGCAAGGCGAGCTATGAAGGCCAAAGTGGTAGGTCCTTTAAAGTACCTTACAAAGAACATAGCGATGCTTTCCGGCTTAATAATTTCGAAAAGTCAGCAGTAGCCACGCATATTTGGGAAACGGGACACCCCATGTTGGGAATATATCAGGATCTCGTTGTTTTACATAGACAGGACAAAGGCAAAAAGCTGGATCTACTAGAACAGCTGTAAATTATGATACTTAGCGTGGATAATCAGAACACACTGAATGAACAGCTAACTGGTGATACAAATAACTTTTTCAAACATTTCACTGGTTTCTTTTAGTAACTACATTTTTAGCAATTGGCAGGATACCATCATTTCATGAGGTCCTTGGAACATGTATACGTTATCTGTTTGTATAGACATATCTGTGACTTCCTTGTTTACTTGCGCGTGAGCTCACTCGCGTTTCAGTGTCGTGTTTGGCTACGTGGTTTGTGGTATCAACGAAGGCCCACGGGCAGTTTACGACGATACAGGAGAGAGACATGTGGTTAGATGTTGAACACCATAGGCGACACCATTTTAGAGGTTTTTTATCTTTGGCGACTATGTGGAGATGCACCTTGGAAGACACGGCTGCAACAAGGGAAGTAGCCACTATGTTTTAATTTTATTATCAATTTTATTGTGCCTGGTGCATGTTTTCATTTTAGCTAGTTTTAACTGGTTCTTTTACTTTTTATTATTCTGATGATGGAAGCTTGACAAGTGGTTGAGCCGATGTATTTTTTAACATCTGTGACACTAGATACAGGAACTCAACAGTGGACAAGAAAAAACCGCAAACGAGGAGCGTCCTGGCCGCCCTTGTTATCCGCTGATGCCACAGTTTCCCCGTACAGGCGTGTTTCACCACCCCCGCGAAGCATCGGCGTTTTGGATTGCAGCAATTTGAAGAATCAAATAAATTGATTATTGCCAGAGAGATCACTCCTTGCTTGCGAATGCAGCCACACGAATCCCATCCTGCAGACTTTTAAAAAGTTGTCGGACTATACATGGACAGACCAGTCAGAAGTAACATAAATCTGCATGCAGCTGTGACGACGTCTGTACCTCAGTTTGCAACCTATTGACTGGTCCTCGTATCATCTGCCACACGATACTAGTTCTAGTATGTTTAATTACGACGTAGATTTAGTTAGCGGGCTGGAGTGGCCGAGCGGTTCTAGGCGCTACAGTCTGGAACCGCGCGACCGCTACGGTCGCAGGTTCGAATCCTGCCTCGGGCATGGATGTGTGTGATGTCCTTAAGTTAGTTAGGTTTAAGTAGTTCTAAGTTCTAGGGGACTGATGACCTCAGAATTCAAGTCCCATAGTGCTCAGAGCCATTTGAGATTTAGTTAATTTTTCCAGTTTTCCGATCTGAAAAATTACTCCTGAGAATACTTTTATTGATATGAAATCTTCTTTTCCTCCTCCATTCGTTTCTGAATATCTCAGTACCGTGATGTAGTCTAATGGAGCATGCAGCCTTGGCGTATTTACCGGGTGATCAAAAAGTCAGTATAAATTTGAAAACTTAATAAACCACGGAATAATGTAGATAGAGAGGTAAAAATTGACACACATGCTTGGAATGATATAGGGTTTTATTAGAACAAAAAAAAGCAAAGTTCACTAAATGTCCGACAGATAGCGCTGGACAGCAAAACGTCAGTGACTGCGCATGGCAATCGTGTATAAAAGGAGCTGTAATGAGAGAGAGAATCAGATGCGCCAGCAGTCGCAGCGTGTTGACGTTACCTGAAAAGGCGCTTTTAGGGAACCTGTATTAGAAAGGGGAATGTGCTAGTTCAGCGTTACGATCCTATCGCCATAGGAAGGGGATTCGAACGGGTAAGGGTCCGTTGACAAATGCAGCTGTGGTGAGAATGATTTCGAAGTTCGAAGCCACGGGTTGTTTAGACGATAGACCCCGTAGTGGCCGGCCGAGCACAAGGCGTAATGCTGCTGAGACAGTTCAGGAAGAAATGGAAACTATTGCGGGTTCGTCTGTGCACGGGGAAGTCAGCGCTCGTGCAGTCGCACGTCGCACCGGCATTCCATACACTACTGTTTGGTTGGCACTTAGGCGTACCCTCCGATGCTATCCGTACAAAATCCATCGGCATCATGAACTGTTACCTGGCGATTTACTGAAGCGGAGGGCATTCGCGGTGTGGGAGTTTCAAAAGATGGCGGAAGATGACGATTGGTTGAGTAACGCGTTGTGGACCGACGAAGCTAATTGCACGCTCCAAGGGTCTGTCAACGCCCACAACTCCAGAATTTGGGCTACCGAAAATCCTAGACTGTCGTGGAAAATCCATTGCAAGACGAGAAAGTCACAGTATGGGTTGGATTTGCCACGTCTACCGTTATCGGGCCTTTTTTCTTGGAGGAAATGCGTGATTCTGGTTTTGTAACTGCTACCGTGACGGGTGAGAGGTACGCCGATATGTTACAGAATCGCATCATCCCCAGCCTGGCTGATAAACACCTGCTGGAACGTACGATGTTTACGCAGGATGGCGCTCCACCCCATATTGCTAGACGCGTGAAGGATCTCTTGCGCCCGTCGTTTGGTGGTGATCGTGTGCTCAGGCACCACTTTCGTCATGCTTGGCCTCCCAGGTCCCCAGACCTCAGTCCGTGCGATTATTGGCTTTGGGGTTACCCGAAGTCACAAGTGTATCGTGATCAACCGACACCTCTAGGGATGCTGAAAGACAACATCCGACGCCAATGCCTCACCATAACTCCGGACATGCTTTACAGTGCTGCTCACAACATTATTCCTCGACTACAGCTATTGTTGAGGAATGATGGTGGACATATTGAGCATTTCCTGTAAAGAACATCATCTTTGCTTTGTCTTACTTTGTTATGCTAATTATTGCTATTCTGATCAGATGAAGCGCCATCTGTCGGGCATTTTTGAACTTTTGCATTTTTTTTCCCTAATAAATCCCCATGTCATTCCAAGCGTGTGTGTCAATTTGTACCCCTCTATCTACATTATTCCGTGATTTAAGTTTTCAAATTTATACTGACTTTTTGATCACCCGGTATTTTTGCAACCGCTGCTTAGTAGCGTGTTCGTCCGTCTGTGTAACGCAGTAGAGGAGTGCTTTTACGTGGCATGCATCGACAAGCCCCTGGTAGGTTTCCGAAGGTCGGTGGCATCAGATATCTACGCACAAGTCACGCAACTCCCGTAAATCACGAACCGGTGGTTCGCGGACGTGGTGCTGGTCCACTGTATGCTACCATCGTGTTGAGATCAAGCTAATTTGGAGGCGACGTCATCAACGTGAGTACACTATCGTGCTCCTGAAACCACTGTCGCTCGATTCTGGCGTTATGACACGAAGAGTTAATCTGCTGGAGTACACCATCACCGTTGGGGAAGACCCATTGGGGGACGTACGTGGACGGCAGTGGTGTTCACGTATTCGACGGCCGTCATGGTGCTTTCAATTACGGGGCGCCCCATGGAAGTACAGGTTAATGTCCCCATAGAACGAGGCCGCCGCCACAGGCTTGCGTCCGTAATGTGTTGCATGTTCCGCGCCGTCTTCCATGTGGAGGATGGTGTATCCGCACAACTGGTACAACGAGCAACGTGATTGGTACGACAAGGTGATACCTTTTCATTGATCCACGGTCCGATCTCGATGGTACCGTGCCTATTGCAAACGTAACTGACGATATCGTTACATCAACAGAGGAACACACACAGATCCTTCTGCTGCATAGCCCCAGTTCAACAGTTTGCTGAACGGTGCGCTCCGAAACGGTTGTGCCCGGCACTAGCACTGTACTGTACTCTGCAGTCGGACCTGCCACAGATCGCTCTCTTACTGCTTTACTAATCGTTCAGGGCTCCAGCTTCCTCGTTCTGTGATGAGGCATCGACGGCCAACGCCTTGTCGCCTGCCTGTGATTTCATCGTCCTTGAGCAGCTTTACATACTTGTTCAGGACAGTAACACGCGAATAATTGACAAGCTTCGGCCACGTCCGATATTCTCGTTTACCAGGCGGCGGGCCTCAACAGTCAGTCCTTGGTCAACGTCTCTCATGTCAGTGCATTTCTATATTTGTGTCCCGTATCGTCATTAGAACGATTTCCCATCTGTCTCTCCGCCGTTTATGTAGCGGTTGGCTATAATTAAAATTGAAGAAACACCATGAAGAAAGATGAAGAAATACCACCACGCCTGGATGAAAAAGAGAAACCATGGAAGGACCACAAGCACAATCAACAACAAGAACACAGCAGCCAGCCACTGCAAACAGGTGTGGGATCTTCACGTGACTCAAAACTCAAACATCGTAGTAACCAGCCACTGCACTGAGCGGTGCCATCTGTAACTAACTGTAAGAGCAAAGCAATTAAATGTACTGAGCACCAACTACTATTAAGTTCTTAACTTACAGTAGTAAAATAGCATACTCACCAAAATAAAAACGTTCTTTAAATTGTAATAAAATAAAGTTTGATGAAATAAATAAATGGAACGCCTTAGGCTAGGCCCGCCATATCCCCATCAGTGAAGAGAGTGAAAAAAATTAAAATTGCAGTTGCTCACTGATCGATTGTGGGCCGTAATTATGGTATGGCACTGAAAGGTTGTTGATATTCGAATACGTTAATGTGAAGCCTATTTACACTGGGAAAAAAATTAGTTCCAGTTTTGGCCACCAGGTGCAAATCTGGCGCTGTACATCATCTCGTCGTCGTCTCCAGTGCTTATATTGAACAAATTGTGTAAGCGACGGTTATTAATAAAATCAATATTATGCCTTTCCCACGTGTTCCATCTTTTCAGCCCACGTCCCATTTCTAATGCATCTGGAAACGTTTCTGTACGTGAATGAGATTTTCACTCTGCAGCGGAGTGTGCGCTGATATGAAACTTCCTGGCAGATTAAAACTGTGTGCCGGAGTGAGACTTGAACTTGGGACCTTTGCCTTTCGCGGGCAAGTGCTCTGCCAACTGAGCTATCCGACTCACGTCCCGTCCTCACAGCTTTACTTCTGCCAGTACCTCGTCTGCTACCTTCCAGGACGGGGCGTGAGTCGTGTTTGGGTAGTTCAGTTAGTAGAGCACTTGCTCGCGAGGGTTCGAGTCTCGGTCCGGCACACAGTTTTAATCTGCCAGGAAGTTTCGTTTCTGTACGTATTTCTTGCATACACAGCGCCAGATTTGCATCTGGTGGTCAAAATTGGAATTTTTTTTTCACTGTAAATCGGTTCAGCATTAAGGCATTAGCATACCTACCAAGTTTCGCCGCCGTACGATAATTACAGCCCACACCGGACCTCTGTATTTTAATTATAACCACCCGCTACTTTCCACAACACGTCTCGTGCCCGCAAAGCCACCGCGCGGCAGTCGGCCTAGCGGTGGGCAGGTGTCCTAATGTTTCGGTCCACCCGAGTCTCATTAGTATAACACAATAGATGGAATCATTGTCTGGCTGTCTCAAGAGCTCTTGGTACGGATTTTGTGTAAACTGCCTCCACTGGACTCGCATTCGGGAGGACGGTGCTTGGTGTTTCTCCTGCGAACATAGTTTTAGGTTTTCCACGGTTTCCCTAAATTGCTTGAGGCAAACGTCAAGGTGGCTACTTTGAAAACGACACATACTAGTTAGGTCTGTTCACATTTATAAAAATATCGGGAATCTGATGTATCGATGTTTAAAAATTATCATTATCGGCTCTCGATATATCAAAAAAGTATTGATACATTGACAAAAAGATTATCGACGTACCAATCAGCCTGTGAAAAAATATCAGCTGCACATTGTAAATACACTGACGGTTTTAGATCAGTGTATTTAAGTACACATTTATTGTTAGATATTATTAGATCTGCGTCCTTATCCGCCTTAGAGCAGGAATTGAAAGGAAAACGATGGACGTTCACGCTTGGCGATAACCACTTTGCTAACAATGGTAACTGCTAGTAAGTGGCCGGTTTGTAGTGGCCGAGCGGTTCTAGGCGCTACAGTCTGGAGCCGAGCGACCGCTACGGTCGCAGGTTCGAATCCTGCCTCGGGCATGGATGTGTGTGATGTCCTTAGGTTAGTTAGGTTCAGTTAGTTCCAAGTTCTAGGCGACTGATGACCTCAGAAGTTAAGTCGCATAGTGCTCAGAGTCATTTGAACCATTTTTTTTGCTAGTAAGTGGCACATTGAAAGGGTGTCCGATGGGTTCGTCGTTCGATTTCGTCACATATCAGATTTGTCTCGAACACTTCACGCCGACTTCCCTGTTTCTTTTTTTCTGCAAACGCCAGCGTCCTGACGGCTTCAGTGTCAAAACTGCGTGGTGAAGCTCAACGTTGCAGTTTCTGTTTGTAGCGCCAAGCGCCGATTACGTCAGCATTTCTCCTCACACCTCTCCGACCACCGCAAAGACCAATCTTGTCATTGAGATTATGCTCCTTTTTTTCAACAGTTGTTTTTGAACAATGACAATGTGAAGAAATAGCGTTAAAATTGACCCCTCAACCCCCACCCCCAAGTGCAGTCGGACTTATTTATGCTACCTGTACTTGTTTCACACAGTCCAAGAGAAAGACTGGAATTAATGGGAACTCAAAAAGTAGTAAGATTCCTTCACAAAGCGAAAGTCAAATTATGTTCTACTACAATTTCAGAGTAACAGTTTCATACACTTACCGAAAATTGCGAAAAAATATAAAATAAACATATCGGCACTCTATATTACCATGTCGATATCGGTATTTTGTTATATCGGTTAAAAAAGTATCGCCGACATCAGCATTGATACTTTTGCAAAAATATCGATATTTTATCAGTATCCCTAATAACCAATTCCTCCATCATCTTTCCCCGACCCAAGCTCGCGCTTCGTCACTAGTTACCTGGTCGTGGACGCGACATTAAACAGTAATCATCCTTGCTTTCCTCCCCAAAGCTTCAAGTTGTCGCGTCGTAGCTACTTCCTAGTCATTCCAACACTGCAGACGCCCTCCCATGATGCTGTGCGAATTGTGTGAATAAAAATGAATGCAGGGAGTACCCGTTATATCCGCTAATAAGACGTTCTGTGTACTGCGAAAATCGTTTGTAGTAAAAATTCGGGTGGCACATTGCAGTGGAGCGATTTTGTAGTGTGAAACATATATCTTGATGATAATATTTTCCCAAACACCAGTGTCGCAGTTCTGTACAGGTATTGAAGTTTAATTTATTAGACGTGGGTTACGCTCTGCAATATCGACTGCCAGGTAATAGCTGCGCACTCGTCGCTCGGTGCACTATACTTGCGGATGACGTAGCGCTCGCCAACGTAACAGCTCCTCTACGCTTTAGTTTTACTTGCACTTTGCTTACTGAGCCGAACCAGTCGCTACCTTCTCAGTTTCCTACCGTAAAACTCTTCCTTGGTTTCTTATTCTCTACAGACGAATCTAGAGGGCTTTTCTTGAGGTGTGCTCCCGCGGGTCTTGATTGGCTACCGTGGGCCATGTTTTCATGGACTAAGACTCGTGTGAATGAAGCGTCATGGCGAACAGTGTGACCGCCAAGGCAAGCATGAGGGATCCCTCCTCATGCCATATCTGCTTGATCTTCAGTCACGAGCTTCGCCTCCGCCGTGTCAACGATGGGTTGGAGATAAAAATACGAGAGAGTGAAATTCTGCGGTTTCCCGAACTACGCAGGTTCCCGGTGTCGTATTTTTTGGAACACGAAATGAAAATCCTTTGAAGAGTCTTCTGATGATAGTTAGCTTAAAGTCCCTTGAAGTTTTGTTTTTGAACGTACTGCATATCTAATGTAAGTATGTTATTTGGAAATCAGTGCTGGAATGCTTTCTGGAGTACAATGAAAATGAACGTGAATCAGTGCCCTACAGATAATTTGTGTATCTACTAATGAAGTCTCTGTGAATCATATCAAATTGTCCTGATATCCTACTTTTTAATCCACTATCAACTTTTCTTCTACTGGTTCCATCGCTCGATTCATTCTCTGTGCTAAAGTAACAGACAAAACTGAACTCACTACAGCACGTTTCTACTTGTTATGAGGATGTCGCTCATGGTCGGCATTCCGCGATCAGCTGAATCAGGTCGTCGTAGATACATCAGCTAGGCCCCAGAAACAGAGCAAGTACGAAGTGGATGTTGGGGGGGTTCCATACATTAGAAATCAAGGCGCTGCTGTTACCTCAGTGCTGCACTGGCTTGCTTCCTTCAAATGGCTGTAAGCACTATGGGACTTAACTTCTGAGATCATCAGTCCCCTAGAACTTAGAACTACTTAAACCTAACTAACTAACTCTCATCCATGCCCGAGGCAGGATTCGAACCTGCGACCATAGCGGTCGCGTGGTTCCAGACTGTAGCGCCTAGAACCGCACGGCCACTCCGGCCGGCGCTTCCTTCCTTCCCCCTATAATGTAGTTCGTGAGTATGACCGGTCTGAAAACTGGCGCTTCGTACTCGTCAACTCGTTCCCTCTTCGTAAAGCGTGCAGGAGAGTGAAGCCGTGATGTAGCACGTAATTTGACTGCGCGATCTTGCTGTTGCAGTGCAATACTTACAGGGCGAAATTCCCTACTTTTGGCATCAGATGGCCTCTAACGAAGCTGTTAGATGAGACTGTGGAGGGAGTAAGACGAAAATCAAGTGATGTAGGATATAGAATTGTAAAAGTTCTTCAGAAGAGGAAGAAGAATGATGCCTGGTTAAAGTTCGATTCTATGTTCCACACTTCGAATGAAAAACGCATAATTCCGCTGCAAGTAATTTTTCATCTTCGCTACTGTGGGACACATCTATTGTGCTGGAAGCTCTTCGCTTTCCATGTTGTTGAGGAGGTAGTATAGACAAAAAAACAAAAACAAAAAAAGTAACATGGGCTCTTATGTGCAGACCTTAAGAGCCGTGAGCACATGTTCATCTTCACTATAGTGCAATACATCTCTTCTAGGAAACGAGTGCTCATAGCTCGTAAGGTACGTCCTCGTATTTTAGAACCCATATTCACTGAACATTTTTGTCCTTGTTTTGGTCCATACTACCACCTCTCAATACGGGAAGGAAGAGCTTATGCTAGAAGAGGTGTGTTTTACAGTATCGAAGGCAAACAAGTGATCATTACTCTTACTGTACGTATTTTACAGCCCAAGTGTATTAGACATTTTTTTCTTGTTTTAGTCCATGCTACCGCGAATGAAAGAGAGTAGCTGATGGAATTCTGGTTCAGTATTGACTGCTAAACGATCAGTCACTGTAGTAGTATGTGATCATCGTGATGCCGAAGATTGCGTCATTAGCAGCAATGCCAAGAGCCCTCCATTGTACACCCAAAAACAAAAAGACGCTCCACGGAGGAATTATCCGAATGGGTTGGGAATCGGTAGATGTGACGTACATGCACAGACAAACAAACGATCACTGTTTCATAAAAATTGGACGACTTAGTCAACAGAAAGAGCATCACAAATTGTGCAACTCAATAACCTCTGGTCGTTATGCAAGCAGTTATTCTGCTTGGCATTGATTGCTAGATTCTTGGCTGTCCTCTTGTCTAATTCTCTCCAAGTAGCGGGTTAAGTCGTCAAAATCGGGGGCTAGTTGGAAGGCCCTGCCCATAATGCTCCAAACGTTCTAACTGGGAGAGAGATCCGACGACCGTGCTGGGCAAGGTAGGATTTGGCAAGCACGAACCCAACCGCCGTGTCTGGGCGGGCATTATCTCGCTGAAATGAAAGCTCAGGATAGCTCGTCATGAAGGGCAGCAAAACAGGGCGTAGAATGTCGTCGACGTACCGCTGTGCGGTGAGGGTGACGCAGATAACAGCCAAAGGGTCCTACTACGAAAAATAAATGGCACTCCAGACCATCACTCCTGGTTGTCGGGCCGTATGGCTGGCGACGATCGGTTTGGTGTCCGCTGTCAGTGACGTCTCCAGGCCTGTCTTCACTGATCATAGAGGCCCAACTCGAAATGGGACTCATCACCGAATACAATATTACTCCGGTCAGTGAGATTCCAGACCGAAGACGTGTCTGGAGGCTCCCCGGACAACAGTGGGACACCAACCTGACAGTCTCACCGCTGTACGGCCCGACAGCCAGTAATAACCGTTTGGGGTGTCATTTCATTTCAGGACGCCTGTGGTTGTTACCTGCGGCACCGTTAAAGCGCAGCGGCACGTCGACTATATTATACACCCATTTTTGTTGCCCTTAATAGCAACCCGTGCCGGGGTCACATTTCAGCAAGATAACGCCCGCCTACACACGGCGGGAGTTGCTACTGGTTGTGTTCGTGCTTGCCAAACTCCACCTTCGCCATCAAGGTGGCATCTCTCACCGACTGAGAACGTTTGGAGAATTATGGGCAGGCCCTATAACTATCTCGGCATGTTGACGATCTAACATGCTAATTGGACAGATTCGGCACGATCTACATCTACATCTACATACATTCTCCGCAATCCACCATACGGTGCGTGGCGGAGGGTACCTCGTACCACAACTAGCATCTTCTCTCCCTGTTCCACTCCCAAACAGAACGAGGCAAAAATTACTACCTATATGCCTCTGTAGGAGCCCTAACCTCTCTTATCTTATCTTTGTGGTCTTTCCGCGAAATATAAGTTGGCGGCAGTAAAATTGTACTGCAGTCAGCCTCAAATGCTGGTTCTCTAAATTTCCTCAGTGGCGATTCACGAAAAGAACGCCTCCTTTCCTCTAGACACTCCCACCCGAGTTCCTGAAGCATTTCCGTAACACTCGCGTGATGATCAAACCTACCAGTAACAAATCCAGCAGCCCGCCTCTGAATTGCTTCTATGTCCTCCCTCAATCCGACCTGATACGGATCCCAAACGCTCGAGCAGAACTCCAGAATAGGTCGCACCAGCGTTCTACAAGCGGTCTCCTTTACAGATGAACCACATCTTCCTAAAATTCTACCAATGAACCGAAGACGACCATCCGCCTTCCCCACAACTGCCATTACATGCTTGTCCCACTTCATATCGCTCTGCAACGTAACGCCCAAATATTTAATCGACGTGACTGTGTCAAGCGCTAGTGGAGTATTCAAACATTACAGGATTCTTTTTCCTATTCATCTGCATTAATTTACATTTATCTATATTTAGAGTTGGCTGCCATTCTTTACACCAATCACAAATCCTGTCCAAGTCATCTTGTATCCTCCTACAGTCACTCAACGACGACACCTTCCCGTACACCGCAGCATCATCAGCAAACAGCCGCACATTGCTATCCACCCTATCCAAAAGATCATTTATCTAGATAGAAAACAACAGCGGACCTACCACACTTCCCTGGGGAACTCCAGATGATACCCTCACCTCCGATCAACACTCACCATCGAGGACAACGTACTAGGTTCTATTACTTACGAAGTCTTCGAGCCACTCACACACTTGGGAACCAATCCCATATGCTCCTACTTCAGTTAAGAGTCTCCAGTGGGGCACCGAGTCAAACGCTTTCCGGAAGTCAAGGAATATGGCATCCGTCTGATACCCTTTATTCATGGTTCGCAAGATATCATGTGGAAAAAGGGCGAATTGCGTTTCGCAGGAGCGATGCTTTCTAAAGCCGTGCTGATGCATGGACAGCAACTTCTCAAGGAAATTCATTATATTCGGACTGAGAATATGTTGGAGAATCCTGCAACAAACCGATGATAAGGATATTGGTCTGTAATTTTGAGGATCCGTCCTTCTACCCTTCTTATATACAGGCGTCACCTGCGCTTTTTTCCAGTCGCTCGGGACTTTATGTTGGGCAAGAGACCCCTTAGGAGGACATCCAACAAATGGTTCAAATGGCTCTGAGCACTATGGGACTTAACATCTATGGTCATCAGTCCCCTATAACTTAGAACTACTTAAACCTAACTAACCTAAGGACAGCACACAACACCCAGCCATCACGAGGCAGAGAAAATCCCTGACCCCGCCGGGAATCGAACCCGGGAACCCGGGCGTGGGAAGCGAGAACGCTACCGCACGACCACGAGCTGCGGACGGACATCCAACAACTCTGTCAATCAGTGACAAGGCGAATGACGGCCGCATAAGGGCCAGAGGTGGAGCAACGCGCTATTGACTTGCTCAATTCGTGAAGCTCTTTCTCCTGAGTAAATCAGCTAACTTTTCTAAAAATGTGATCATTTGCTTGTCTGTGCATGTACAAAACGTCTACGTATTTCCGTGTCTTTCGGATAATGACTTCATGATTTTTTAAAAGTGTACTTGCCATTTGTGTAGTGGCGCTCCTTTCTATGCTGATATAGTGCACTTGTACCCGACAAGAGTCTCAATTGATCAGTGGCGTCTCCGGGCGTACGGAGATGACGTCAGAGTATCTGCTGTAAAGTCTAAATTGAGTAGAAAGACCTCATTTGTGATGACTAACAACAGCGCGTGTGAACTACGTTCAACCCAAAAGCATTAGTGGAGTCACGCCCGGAAATGTGTGAAAAGCTAACTCGAAATCTTGGCACACTATCGCACCCTCGCCGCACGGAGCGAAGCTCTAAATGGGGCAACCGTCTTTTATCTGTACCGCCCCTGATGTGAACATTATGCTCACTAACAGCAGTAGCACTATTTTCTTTTCAGAACTTATTAAAAGTGATTTCAGTCCCTCCTTTCCGACCAAGGTCTTCGGGACGTTTCACCAGTGTTTCACCTTGCTGCGACTGAGCTGGGGAAAAATTCTATAACAGTCTGACCAGCACTCATGGGTACGGAATAAAAGATGAAAAAGAAAACAAACAAAAAATCCTATTTATGAGAGGATTAGTTGCGCATTCGTCGTTTTGGAGAGTGGTTCTCTTGGTCATTTCATTCCTTTTCCGACTAACGCTTATGTAATATGCGGAAGGCGGAAAGAAATTGGTAATTTAATCTCAGGGAACGTGCAATAGAGTAGTGTTTGTCAAATAATTGTTGCTATGGCCCTGCCAACAGCAACGAGTGCGCATTATGTCAGCCTACGTGGAGAGCTGGTGGCAAGAATTTTTTAAGCCGCCCGCGGCGACCATTCTCTACACGCAAAAAATTACCGAGAAAGTTGCGCCAGTCATGTCAAGTTCGTGGCTATGCTGGACACTGGGAATTCGCACGTTTACTGTAGAAAAAGCTGTCTGAGAAAAAGAAGTTGTTTTCTGTCTTATTTGCTTACCGTAACTTGTTAGAATAAATAATCGTCGTGATGGATGAAGCTCTTTGCATATGTTTTTGGATGGGGCCCGCCTTTAGCAAAACACAGTTTTGTTTTATATTCCAAACATGTTTCACTGCAGTTGCAGCATCATCAGTGGCCTTTTATTTTATGGCTGTAAAACATAAAGAATGATTTTTAAAAATCGTAATTACAAATATTTGAAGAAAACACAAAATTATGGCTCTGAACACTATGGGACTTAACATCTTTGGTCATCAGTCCCCCTAGAACTACTTAAACCTAACTAACCTAAGGACATCACACAACACCCAGTCATCACGAGGCAGAGAAAATCCCTGATACACAAAATTATGTATTCATACCTGTTTACTACAGGATGTGGTTCCCATGAGGTATTATGTTTTTATAGTGCCTGTTTTCTTTCACAGTTTGTAATCTGCAACCATATACAACTTATAATAGACAAATTATTTAAGCAAAAATTTCGATTTGGAAACGTAGAATTAATTAATTTCAGGCATAGCTTAAATAATTTGTCTGTTATAAGTTGTATATGGTTCCAGATGACAAACTGTGAAAGAAAACAAGCACTCTAAAAATATAATACCTCAGGAAAACCACACCATGTCGTAAAAAGTATGAGTACCTAATTTTATGTATTCTTCAAAAATTTGTAATTACGATTTTTAAAACTTAATATTTACATGTGTACAAACAGTAAAAAAATACCCTACATGTTTAACAGCCATAAAATAAAAGCCCACTGATAAAGGCGGATCCCATCCATAAACATATTTATTTTTAGAATAAAATTCTATTCATGGTGACTGTACATTATTGAAAATAAATGCACGTGACCGGTATATTTAACTGTTAAAGCGTTGTGCTTTTTATACCAGTGTCCAAAATTTAACTAACTTTTAAGTGATGTGTCACTGCCAAAGTAAGACAGCTGGTTCGAACTTGGACTATGTATAGAAAGAACTGCTACGGTATAGTACAACAGTAATACGCACTGAGAAGTAAAGAAATAGCGCATTTGTTCAAAGACTGACGTCCTAGCGATTTGTGATGGGGCCCGGGGATTTGTTTAAGATTTTATTAAATTTTTTATGACTTTATTAAATTTTTATGACTTTATTAAATTCTATCGTCTTTCCTGATTACATCGATGTATACATTAGAGGGTTTCAAATGAAAAATGACCTATATATACCAAATTTTAAAGTTACGGTAATGTATGCCGCCACGCGCCCTTCATTTCTGATACAGAAACCAGTATTATTTCGAAAAGCACTAGGAACTTTCTGTTTCCAGCGATTATACATCGTATATGTTGCTAACAGTGCGAGTTTCTAGAGTCTGCAAATGATTATCTTTGCTAGTGTTCAAATGTGTGTGAATTCCTAAGGGACCAAACTGCCGAGGTCGTAGGTCCCTGGACTTACACACTGTTTAAACTAACTTAAACTATCTTATGCTAAGAACAACACACACACACACACCCATGCCCGAGGGAAGGGAGGACTGGAACCTCCGGCGGGAGCGGCCGCCTAATACGTGACTTGGCACCTCAAACCGCAGCGGCCACTCCGCGCGGCTATCTTTGCTGGTATTTACTTTTGTTTCGCCGAAGCAGTTTGTTCACGTGTTACTGAGTGTTTGTTGCCTAAGTGCTACATATATTTGTGGAAGTACATGTCCTTTGGTGTGCAATAAATACGAACTATGCCACGCATCAATAAAATTCAATAAAAGGAAATTTCGTGGTAACCAGTTCACAAAAAAAAGAAGCCACACTGTTGAAAGCGGCCTGTGTATCAGTTCTTCAGGGAAGAAACTCCCACATGGCACCCCTCCTGGTGATACAAATTTTTGTGTTTACAATGACGCTGTTTGTAATGGATTTGTTGTTGTTGATGATGTGGGAATCTTATCTTCTTTGACAAAGGAAGCGGCGAAATGTAGACAATGTGTTGGTGTAGGCTGTCTGGAAATAACTGAACAACAAAGTAGCAGGAAGGGTTTAGCGTCAAAATTTGTTGTTCCGTGTAGAGCCTGCAATAAATCTATCTCGAAAATGGCTTCGAACATTGTGCGTAATTCATATGATGTGAATTTGAAGTTAGTGTATGCAATGCGTGCAATAGGAAAAGGGAAAAAGGCTGCTCAAACGTTTTGTGGTTTGATGGGCCTTCCTCCTCCTCCCAGTAGGTTCAGCAAGTACATAAAAATACTTTCAGGTGCCTTGACGGTTGTGTCTAAAGCATCTATGAAACGTGCAGTGGAAGAAAATGTAAATATTAGTGGAACGAGGGACATTTCTGTTGCACTTGATGTGACATGGCAACGTGGAGGACATCGTTCATTGAATGGTGTTGTAAGTGCTACTTCTCTGGAGAATGGAAAAGTTGTTGATGTTGAGTGCTTATGTAAGTACTGCCACACCTGCCATGGTGACACTGAAGGACATAGTGAACATCAGTGTTCTAAGAATTATGGTGGTTACAGTGGAGGTATGGAGTGTGACGGAGCTCTACAAATATTTCAGAGGTCGGTGCCCGTTCCCGTTTATAACGTTAGATATACGAAGTACCTAGGCGATGCGGACTTAAAGCTTTCAATAAAATTAATGAATTCGGTGTTTATGGTGATACCTTGGTAACAAAACTGCAGTGTTGTGGACATGTGCAAAAGAGAATGTGTGCTAGATTGAGGAAGCTACGAAGAGAAATGAAAGGAAAGTTGCTCTCTGATGGCAAATCTCTGTCTGGCCTAGGCAGATTGACAGAAACCGAAATAGACCTTTTTCAGAGTTATTACGGACTGGCCTATTAGACGAACTGCACGTCTGAATGATGTTGCAGCTGTGGGAATAGCTGTATGGGCCAGCTAATTTCTTACGTTGTCCACAGACGACCACTCTGTTCACGGACTTTGCCCTAAAGGAGTAGATTCTTGGTATGCTTCAGGAATGTTTTGAGGCACATTTTAATGGGACTCATATTTTCATTCGCAATTTTCCGCAAGTTGTATATTTTAGAATTCAGGTACAAATATTTCCTAGAGTATATAAAGCATTGCTCTATTTTTTTCTGTAACTTGCAATAGTCCATACTTATGTAGTAGACCTAAGCTTTATTGCAGAATCAACTAAATTACAGAAAAATGACATTTTTACTAGGAAAAAAATTATAAAAATTAAAATGTAAGATGTGATAGTTTTTATTCTTGTAATTCACAAGAAGGTGGAATTAAATAGTTCTATTACCTCAGCCATCTTGTCATGCATATCTGGTAAAAATGTGGTCTCCTTCAAATATATAACATTGGATTAAATGGTACCTCAATTTGAGTAAGCATTTTGGAAAAAGAAAATTGCATCAATTTCTTTGTAATGTTTTTTAATAATCCTAAGCAGGTTCAAAAATATTCAAAATACTTCTGATTTGTTTAGAAGTGTGCTCTATTGCCTGATATCAACAAAAATCTTAAACCATATGCATTATAAACAGTGCCTGAAAGAAATAGGTGTTTATTTTTACATAATATTGAGCCGGAAAAGTACCCTGTATTCGTAATATAAGCTAGAGAATGTTTTCGTTTCTCCAACAGCCGAGCGGAGGCGCAGCGAGCGATGGTTTGGACAAAATAATACTTTGTATTACGTATATTCTTGTTGAAACACCCTATACTTACGTACTGGAGTTTCCCACACGAGTGTACTATCTCTTACTGCAGAGCTGTTATTGTGTTATCGTAACAGATTAACAGCATCCGGGTACTTCTGGTGTAATTGATTTTTTGGCAGTCATACCTATCCTGTGAACACTACGGAAAGAGTGCGCCTGACGCAACCAGCCTTTGGGATTTATTACAGTTGTCTAGCTTTTTCTGTTCAAAGTAAACAGTTGTCTTGTAACTGTTTTGTATGTTGGGTAACTGCACACAATTAGGAGCGCTCATTGCTGGGTGACTATTGTTTTAACGCAACAGCTCCACAACAGGTCGTTTCCGAGCTGTAGGTATATGGCGAATGTTCCGAAGTCTGCGACCTCATTATTAACTTGTTTTTCTGCAGTGTGCTTGTCAAGGAGACTTGATGGTTATTTTTTTCGATGTGAAAGCTCTCTCTGACATTCACCGGGACGGGGAATTTGCCGAAATCATATCAGCGTACACGCTGCGATCGATGGCCGTTCTTGGAAACGCCGAGATAAATTCTGCTAATCGCTGATACCGCTGGACCACATCTTGTGATGCTGCGAGAGCCATATTTTTTCGTCTGTCAATACGTCAATACGTTTTTCGTAGAAAATCTGTTAATGGTTGTCTCAGTCGCAGCTTTGTCATTAGAGGATGACCTGTATCCCAAGAAGTTTGTCAAGCGATTGTTTGTTGCCTACCCGTTTTTCATTACATTTGGACTTACCCTCCAGCCCCTAAACACACACCCACACACACACACACACACACACACACGGCGGAGGACGGGTGCCTACTCCCGACCGGGTCGGGTATATCATTTCATGCCACCTTCACCAGACTCGCAAGTCGCCCATGTGGTGTCCAACAGAAAGAAGTTTGTCAAGCGATTGTTTGTTGCCTACCCGTTTTTCATTACATTTGGACTTACCCTCCAGCCCCTACACACACACACACACACACACACACACACACACACACACACACGGCGGAGGTCGGGTGTCTACTCCCGACCGGGTCGGGTATATCATTTCATGCCACCTTCACCAGACTCGCAAGTCGCCCATGTGGTGTCCAACAGAAAGAATTGCACCTGGAGGCCTAACGACCACAGACTCGGTCTATAAAGCCATACTATCTTTATTTTATTTTACTCTGAAGAGCGAAAGGAACTGGTACACCCGTCTAATATCGTACCCGCGAGCACGCAGAAGTGCCGCAACAGGATTTGGCATTGATTCGGCTCACATCTGAAGTAGTGCTGGAGGGAAGTGACACCATGAATCGTGCAGGGCTGTCCATAAATCCGTAAGAGTACGAGGTGGTTGGAGATGTGAACAGCACGTTGCAAGGCATCCCAGATGTGCTTGTTGACGTTCGTGTCTGGGGAGTGTGGTGGCCGGCGGAAGTGTTTAAACTCAGAAGAGTGATCCTGGAGTCGCTCTGTAGCAATTCTGGACGTGTGGGGTGTCGCATTGTCCTGCTCGAATTGCCCAAGTCCGTCGGAACGCACGATGGACGTTAATGGTTGCGGGTGACCAGAAAGGATGTTTACGTGCGTGTCACCTGTCAGAGTTGTATCTAGACGCACAAGGGGTCCCATATGACTCCAGTCGCATACGCCCCACACCGTTACAGAGCCTCCGCCAGCTTCAACAGTCCCTTGCTGACATGCAGGGTTGACGGATTTATGAGGGTGTCTCCATACCCGTACAGTACATCCACTCGATACAATTTGAAACGAGACTCGTCCGACCAGGCAAAATATTTCCAGTCATCGACACCCTAATGTCGCTATGGACGGGGCCAGACGATGCGTAAAGCTTTGTGTCGTTCAGTCATAACGGCTACACGAGTGGGCCTTGTATCTTTGAACAGTTCGCACGCTGACTCTTGTTGATGGCCCAGCATTGAAATCTGCAGCAATTTTTGGAAGGGTTGCGCTTCTGTCACGTGGAACGATTCTCTTCAGTCGTCGTCGGTCTCCTTCTTGCAGGATCTTTTTCCAGCCGCAGCGATGTCGGAGATATAATGTTTTACGGGATTCCTGGCGGTGTACCAACAAAATATTTCCGCATAGCTGCGTCCAGGGATGCAGAAAACTGACCAGTTAAACCCGATACCGGTGTCTTAGTTCTGAATAAACGGTATTTTTCTGAATTTCTTTCGTCTAGGTTGTAACAGGTTTTTTTCCGTTTTTACTAATAACTGGTTAAAAAACCGCCACATCGATTTATGATAGCAGCAGTCCTGTAACATCTGTGTGAACTACATCTAAAATCATGTTTGTTACTGTTTTTTATGAAATTTATTCTCGATGCATATAGCGCACTGAAAGTTGTGTGTCCACCAACTACATATAAAATTCGATAACTAACTAGAAATTGCGCTTTTTTTATATATATGTTGCAGTAAAGTCAACAAAAAAGAGCACAACCTCACACATAGAAAACGTTAAGTGAAAATGGCATAGTACAAATAGAAAACACACTTGAAAATAGGAATCATGTCCCGAAAAGCTTCTCGTAAAATATGGTAAATGAAAATCGTGACTGGTAGCAGAAAAGTTATTTATATACAAACCTTTTGGTTTCATATTCGCAGGCTTTCAAAAACCAGGAGAAAATCAGATGTCAGGTGGCATATCATACCATACCATACCGTACCATACCATACTATGTTGTTGTGGGTGAAGAAGTTTGAACACAAGTGGTAGTCTGTCTGATGTAAAACTGGATCTGCAAGAGCAGAGCGCACACCTGAAAACTTGCGGAGGTTGCGGAAAGATTTTGAATGTAGCCCAGCACCAGCAGTCTTGCATTTTGGGAGTGAGTCCATGAAGTTTATGACAGTTGCTTAAGGAGATCAAATTGCATACTTCACAGAAACTTAACCCCAGGCGCAAGGAAGCACAAGTTGCTTCGTGTTTCATCAACGAAGACAACTCGTGGAACAGGACTCTGGTGAACCCTACACTGACGTGAGAAAGGTCGTGGGCATAAACAGCTGGCCATAGTATTTCGTACACAAAGATTACAAAGGGCAGCGCATAGGCAGAGCTGTCATTTGTACTCATGTGAAAATACACTCCTGGAAATTGAAATAAGAACACCGTGAATTCATTGTCCCAGGAAGGGGAAACTTTATTGACACTTTCCTGGGGTCAGATACATCACATGATCACACTGACAGAACCACAGGCACATAGACACAGGCAACAGAGCATGCACAATGTCGGCACTAGTACAGTGTATATCCACCTTTCGCAGCAATGCAGGCGGCTATTCTCCCATGGAGACGATCGTAGAGATGCTGGATGTAGTCCTGTGGAACGGCTTGCCATGCCATTTCCACCTGGCGCCTCAGTTGGACCAGCGTTCGTGCTGGACGTGCAGACCGCGTGAGACGACGCTTCATCCAGTCCCAAACATGCTCAATGGGGGACAGATCCGGAGATCTTGCTGGCAAGGGTAGTTGACTTACACCTTCTAGAGCACGTTGGGTGGCACGGGATACATGCGGACGTGCATTGTCCTGTTGGAACAGCAAGTTCCCTTGCCGGTCTAGGAATGGTAGAACGATGGGTTCGATGACGATTTGGATGTACCGTGCACTATTCAGTGTCCCCTCGACGATCACCAGTGGTGTACGGCCAGTGTAGGAGATCGCTCCCCACACCATGATGCCGGGTGTTGGCCCTGTGTGCCTCGGTCGTATGCAGTCCTGATTGTGGCGTTCACCTGCACGGCGCCAAACACGCATACGACCATCATTGGCACCAAGGCAGAAGCGACTCTCATCGCTGAAGACGACACGTCTCCATTCGTCCCTCCATTCACGCCTGTCGCGACACCACTGGAGGCGGGCTGCACGATGTTGGGGCGTGAGCGGAAGACGGCCTAACGGTGTGCGGGACCGTAGCCCAGCTTCATGGAGACGGTTGCGAATGGTCCTCGACGATACCCCAGGAGCAACAGTGTCCTTAATTTGCTGGGAAGTGGCGGTGCGGTCCCCTACGGCACTGCGTAGGATCCTACGGTCTTGGCGTGCATCCGTGCGTCGCTGCGGTCCGGTCCCAGGTCGACGGGCACGTGCACCTTCCGCCGACCACTGGCGACAACATCGATGTACTGTGGAGACCTCACGCCCCACGTGTTGAGCAATTCGGCGGTACGTCCACCCGGCCTCCCGCATGCCCACTATACGCCCTCGCTCAAAGTCCGTCAACTGCACATACGGTTCACGTCCACGCTGTCGCGGCATGCTACCAGTGTTAAAGACTGCGATGGAGCTCCGTATGCCACGGCAAACTGGCTGACACTGACGGCGGCGGTGCACAAATGCTGCGCAGCTAGCGCCATTCGACGGCCAACACCGCGGTTCCTGGTGTGTCCGCTGTGCCGTGCGTGTGATCATTGCTTGTACAGCCCTCTCGCAGTGTCCGGAGCAAGTATGGTGGGTCTGACACACCGGTGTCCATGTGTTCTTTTTTCCATTTCCAGGAGTGTATTTTCGACGTGATTATGGTCGGACGATGGGAATTAATAGATTTTGAACGCGGAATGGTAGTTGGAGCTAGAAGAATGGTACCTTCCATTTCGGAAATCGTTTGGGAATTCAGTATTGCACGATTCACAGTGTTAAGAGTGTGCTGACAAAACCAAATTTCAGGCCCTTACCGCGGGAAATGCAGTGACCTGTGGCCTTAACTTAACGACCTAGAGCAGCGGCGCCAGCGTAGATTCGTCAGTGCTAACAGACAAACAGCAGTGCGTGAAATAGCATTGGAAGTCATGTGGGACGTACGACGAACGTATCCGTCAAGACAGTGCGGCCACATTTGGCGCTACACGACATCGCCTGCAGCGCCTCTTCGGGGCTCGTGACTGTATCGGTTGGACCCTAGATGACTAAAGAACCGTGGCGTCGTCGTAATGAGTCCCAACTTCAGTTGGTAAGAGCTGATGGTTGGGTTAGAGTGTGGCGCAGCCCACACGAAGCCCTGGACCCAAGTCGTCAACAAAGCGCTGTGCAAGCCGGTGGTGGCTTCATAATGATGCAGGCTGTGTTTGCGTGGGATGGTCTGGGCCTTCTGGTACAGTTGAACCTATCACTGACTGGAAATGATTGTGTTCGGCTACTCGGAGACCATTTGCAGCCACTCATGTACTTGATGTTCCCAAACAGCGATGGAATTTTTGTGGACGACAATGCGCCATGTCACCGGGCCGCAATTGTTCGCAATTTGAAGAACATTGCCGGCCGGAGTGGCCGTGCGGTTCTAGGCGCTACAGTCTGGAGCCGAGCGACCACTACGGTCGCAGGCTCGAATCCTGCCTCGGGCATGGATGTGTGTGATGTCCTTAGGTTAGTTAGGTTTAATTAGTTCTAAGTTGTAGGCGACTGATGACCTCAGAAGTTAAGTCGCATAGTGCTCAGAGCCATTTGAACCATTTTGAAGAACAGTCCGGACAATTTGAGCGAATCCTTTGGCCACCCAGATCGCTTGACGTGAATCCCATCAGACATTTATGGGACATAATCGAGAGGTCAATTCGTGCACAGAATCCAGCACCGGCAACACCGTCGGATTTCTGCAGGGCTACAGAGGCAGCAGGGGTGAATATTTCTGCAGAGGAGTTGCAGTTACTTTTGAGTTGCCTCCCTGCGCCGAGCTAAAGGAGGTCCGACACGATATTGCGAGATATCCCATGGCTTTTCTCAGCTCAGTGTAAAGAAGTGCAAGGAGAACCGTTGAATTTTTCCAGTGTGATGGTTTGCTGTAGATTCGGCGTTTTGGGGATTGTTTGCCATATTTTATTGAGAAAGAAGACGGAGAAACAGTAACTGTTAAATCAGACCATTAGGTCACTGTATTGGAAAACTTGGCTAACCTTGCTTACGACGGTTTGACGTGGATCCGAAATCCTGGCGAAACAGCCCACACCACGTGAAACAGCATGGACGTCATTTGTGGAATATTCGGAAGTGTTGCTGTCGTTTGAGAAACATCGCTTGTCCTACTCGGACACCCGAGCTATGGGGAGTTTTGAAAGACAGTGTGTTCCGTAATCGCTTAGTTGACATTCAAGAACTCGAACAAGCCATTACTGATAAAGTTGAAAGTTGCGACTATTGATCGTGTATGATAAATTTCAGAAGCGCTCACAACTGTGTGTTGATCTAAATGAAGTCTGTCTTACTAATAGCATTTTTAAGAAACAAGTTTGTGAGCTTGGACAATAAATGGTTTATTTCAAAGCATTTATAGACTATTTCACTTTCTCTTTCCTGTTTCGATTTCATACTCTATGAACATCTGAAATGTGTCAGTTGGCTCGGGGGCCACTCTGTACTTTGAGAAACTCTGCTAATGCTGAGCGAATCTTTTGTAGCCGTCTGTCAAACTGGAGATTCTTTCATTGGCATCGCAGAGCTTTAGAAAGGCATTCAGTAAACTCTAGTGCCAGACGCAAAAAGAAATGAGATGTGCATAGCGGAGAGGTTTATTGATAAAATTCCGACAGATTATGTACCGATAAAAGTCTGGCAACACATTAATTTCTCACACATACGCTTCACGAAATGATCAGGACGACAAAGTCCGATGAATTCTAACGAATCTGGGGTTTACTGACAATCAACTTCCGAAGCGCCATTTGCGAAAGAAACTGGAAATAGGGTGAACAGGTAGTGATGCCAGAATTATCCTCGGCCGCGCGCTGTCAGGTGGTTTGCGGAGTAAAGATTGACAGGGTTGGGTAGATTACTGGTGTCACCAACCAAGCTAAATAAAGTGAATACAATAATCGTAGCACTGGAGATTCTGTGTTATTGTGACAGGGAACGCTCTACGTTTATGGGCAGTTGGAAAATTAATATGGAACCGTGACCTCGGAGTGCTCCCAGATTATTGACTCTGTGGACGGACGGGTGGGGGGGGGGGGCGGCACCGCAACTGTAGCACGATACGGGAGACAAGAGGATGTGGCACCGCTGTTTGCAGCCAGCTAGCGACGCAGATGTGTTGGTAGGCGTACGTGGCAAGAGGCGACATACAGGTGGGGGGCGGGAGTGTGCGAGATAAATCCGTCTTATCTCGGCGATGCTGGACCCAGGATGCTGGGCGGCCATTTTTACTGCTGCTCACCTGTGAGCTGGCGAACTGCTTGCTGTTTGTAAGGCCGCTGGAGAACGCGTATTGCAAAAGGCCGACCATCCGCGTTCCTTATCCTCGTCGACACCTGTCAGCACTCTTTTTCCCACCTCGTCAGCATCTTCAGAGACACCTGACGCAATCGTACTCTTGTGAAACTCAGCTTGCCCTTTTCTCGTATGATATCCTGCGAACTATGGATGAAATTAATTCCATACCCTAAGGTTTCCGAAAAGCATTTGTTTTCACGGTGCCCCGTTGCAGACTGCTAAGGAATGTATGGCCTGCAGGAAACAGGTTGCCAGATATGCGAGTGGCTCGAAGACTTCTTAATAACAGAACCTAGTACATTGTCCTCGACGGCCCGTTCTGTGGCTGTTCGCTGATGGTGCTGTAGTGTACGGTACTTGGAAAAAACTCCTGTTTAGTGGGATAAAATAAATGTCTTGTCACTAGGGCCTCCCGTCGGGTAGACCGTTCGCCGAGTGCAAGTCTTTCGATTTGACACCACTTCGGGACTTACGCGTCGATGGGGATCAAATGATGATGATGACTAGGACAACACAACACCCAGTCCCTGAGCGGAGAAAATCCCGACCCAGCCGGTCCCTAAGCATTGATATTCTGTCGCTCAGCTACCGGGGGGGAACGTTCAGTGGGATGAATGGGAAATAATTCTAAACGTAGAAGAAAGTAAGTTAATGCAGAGGAGTAAAAAAAACAATCCTATAAGGTTCGACTTATTATGTACTGTAGCCATGTATGAAAGCGAAATATGAAAGACAAACAGTGTAGAGAAGAAGAAGAGAACAGAAGCTTTCGAAATGTGATGCTACAGAAGAATGCTGAAGATCGGATGGGTGGATCACGTAACTAATGATGAGGTACTGAAAAGAATCGGAGAGAAGAGGAATTTGTGGCACAACTTGACTAGAAGAAGAGATCGGGTGGTAGGACACATTTTGAGGCATCAAGAGATCACCAATTTATTCCAAAATTAAAATGTGTGTGAATTCCTTAGGGACCAAACTGCTAAGGTCATCGGTCCCTAGTCTTACACACTACTTAAAATAATTTAGACTAACTTATGCTAGTAACAACACACACGTCCATGCCTGAGGGAGGACTCGAACCTCCGACGGGGGGAGCCGCACGAACCGTCACCAATTTAGTACTGGAGCGTGGCGTGGAGAGTAAAACTCGTAGAGAGAGACCAAGAGACGAATACACTAAACAGTTTGTAGGTTTCATTAGTTATTCGGAGATGAAGAGGCTTGCACAGGATAGAGAAGCATGGAGAGCTGCGTCAAACCAGTCTCCGGACTGAAGACCACGACAACAACAGTGTTCGAGTACCGCGCGGGGTAGCCGCACGGTCCAGGGCGTCTTGTCACGGATCGCGCGGCTCCCCCCGTCGGGAGTTCGAGTCCTCTCTTGGGCATGGGTATGTGTGTTGCCCTTAGCCTAAGTTAGGTTACGTTAGATTCATTAGGTTATAAGCGTAGGGACCGATGACCTCAGCAGTTGGGTCCCATAGTCCTTACCACAAATTTCCAAACAGTGTTCGAATTCAACATTGATAGTGTGATGCTTGACACAGTCACACCCATTGAATAATTGGGCGTAACGTCGCAAAGCGATATAAAATGGAACGAGCAAGTAACGACGGTGATAGGGAAGCTGAATGATTTTGGGAGAATTTTTGGGAAGTGGTTAATTTGTCAAGGAGACCGCATATAGGACGCTAGTGCGACCTAGGTTTGAGCACTGCTCGAGTGTTTGGGATCCTTACCAGGTCGTATAGAGAAAAGACATTGTAGCAATGTTAGTCTTCCAAAAGCAAAGCTGATGACTCTGTTCAGTTATAGATGTAGTCTTGGAACTCTTTCTGCTATTTAACTGAATTTCCCTAGAGCGGGTTGTTCTCCCCCTTTCTGTTATCGCGTGAACCGTTGTAAGAGTTCGGGAAGGTGAACGACATCGTTCAATAGTCAACTATACACGAGAAAGCGGAGCCAGGTCGTCAGAATACCATGTAGAGATGGACGCCTTACAAGTACAGTACAGCTGTAGGTGGACACACCTAGGGCTTCATCACGGAGTTACGGCGAATGCTTAACTACTTCTGATTTTCTTCTCAGACACACGAAATGTAGATATGCAGTCTCTTTGCTATAAGTGAAACTTGGTGTACACATTTATCGGAAAGTCTACATTTAAACCTGTTCAACTCAAAATACTGGACTGACCGCAGTTAAATTTGACCATGGTTCACGCCCGATTTTTTCGAGATGACCATGATTTTAAAAGTGTACAATATTAAGACTGGCGCGTGTCGATTTACGGTGTCAGACTCAAGGCATCGTATACCATACCTTATACTTACGACGAACCCAAAAAGTTTATTAAATTATGACTGAAACCTACCAGGAGTAGAATTAAATTGCGCCTGCGCGTGTGGCCATATTTCCTGTTTTTCTCTAACATGGGGACCACACGACAATCGGATGGTTTTAATTTTTTATATTTATGGTACATGAAGTTCGAAACTCAAATATACCTCTCCCAAGGCAGTTCCGTACAACTCTCAAAAATTCAGTAGAAAATCGCCTTCATAGTTTTAGGACTACATTTAATATCCTAAAGTAAGGCAGACTTACTTTCGACAAGCAGCATAGCCCTGTGGTAGCATACTTGTTCGCATTGTCAGAGGACTGGGTTCGATTCCAGGTGGATTCAAATTTTAAAACAAAGATGCATGTTCGGTGAGCATATACATGAAGTGCAAATCACAGAAATATAGAGGAAATTTAATTCATAGTTTTCCTGTATTATACAGGGTGTTTGGGGAGGAAAGGTCAATATTTTAAACAGTGATAGTATAAGTATTTCTGAACAAAAAATGTTATATGAACATAGGTCCGCAAATGCTTCGTTAGGGAGATATGGGTATTGAAAGGAACTCCAATTCTGCAAAATTGATGTACACCCGTTGTTTGCGCAGTTGTGGCTTGTAAGCCGCTTTGTGTAGTGTACCGGCAACGGATCGGTTAGCTGTGTAGTGCACGGTTTTAGCTGTGTTCGTACAAGCGCTGCTAACAATGTCACACGTCTAAAGTAATGAGGAATACGCAGATATGGTGTATGTTTATGGCTTCTGCGACGGTATTGGTACCACTGCAAGAGAAGAATACCACAGGCGCTTTCCGACTCGACGATTACCTTATTACAGGGTGTTTACCAAAGTTTTTATCACTTTGCGTGCAACAGGCTCTCTTCCAAGTACATTTTTCGTCCGAGCGTGCACGTCAACAAACTTTGCAAGAACAGGAAGAAATTATCGCACGTGTTGAGCGAAGTCCCGCTACGAGCATACGGAGAAAGTTCCTGCGTATGAATGTCCCACAGACACGTGTATGGGAAACATTACATGCGGAAAACCTGTATCCATTACACATACAGCTTGTCCAAAATTTCCACGTTGGCGACAATGTCCAACAACTTCAATTCTGTCACTGGGTAATTGAGAATAGCCATTTCCTTCCATACATACTATTCACTGACGAAGCCCAGTTTTCACGACATGGAATAAACAACACATGCAGTGATCATCGATGGTCATGGGAGAATACCTACGCCTCAGTGCGTAGCAATTTCCATTTTGCCATAAATGTTTGGTGGGGCATGATCGGTAACCTTTTGATAGGTGCATTTATTATCAATCAGCGATTGACGGGAGAGAGGTACCTGCACTTTTTGGAAAATTCATTTGTGGAACTATTGGAAGACGTTCCTTTAGCGAAGCGAACTGGAATGTACTTTCAACATGACGGTGCCCCTCCACATGTTACCTTACGTGTGAGGGACCACCTCAACCGCACCTACCCTAATCTCTGGATTGGCCGTGGCGGTGCTATTAACTGGCCTCCAACATCACCCGACCTTACACCTTTAGATTTCTGTTTATGCGATTGGATGGAATCAGAGGTGCACAAAGTGAAGGTAAATCTCCGAGATGAACTGCTCATGGACGCTGTTGAATTGATTAGGGACCGACCACAGGCAGTTGAACAAGCAACACAACATGTTACCGCTAGAGAGCAAAAGTGCATTGACGTTCATGGTGGGACATTGGAACTTGTTCTGTGAACCGTACAACATCTGTACGATAAGTATTAATGCCGTTTGTAGAAGACGTGGTACGTCTTTTTCAACTGAATACATGTAACAGGCAGAATTAAAGTTCCTTTCAATACCCATACCTCCCTGCAGAAGCATTTGCGGACCTATGTTCATATAACATTTTTTGTTCAGAATTACGTACATTATCACTGCGTAAAATATTGACCTTTCCTCCCCAAACACCCTTGATTAAAAACACTTTATAAAAAGATTGATAATTTCGAATTTTTATTTACAATGGCAACTGGAATTTAAGTGCTGTATATAGTTAGAAATAAGAAGACGTTCATTTTTCATAAAAATGACAACTAGATGTTTTAATTCGCCGATAATTGTATGAATTTTGTATTTAACTGACGTACATAATCCAACTGAACGTACAAGAAAACGAAGAGAGTAATGACCGAAACTCCTCCTTTTATATTGTAGCTGTCGCTTTTTATTTTCAATAACTGATGCATTTGCCCCAATGAAAGTATATCCACCATGTACTTCGAAAATTTTGGTATTCTTCTTTCATTTTCTGTTTCCCAAAACAAAAACGAACGTCCGTTCATTTTTGTTCGGTCGTGTCTCTGCAACTCCAGGGCGCCTTCCATTGCAATACACAAGAGTTAACCGCGGTTGAAGATTGTTCTCCGACTGGCGATTAACGTGGGTGCACCTCGGTGACATTTAAACGCTGTTTACTTTTAGTCGTAATCACGTGGCCTTGACTGTCCTGCTTCTTTACGAGGGTGGTGCAGTCGGGCATTAGTTTACGAAGAGAAAACTAGGCAATTTTTGCTTTCGTGTTCATTTCTTTTACTGTCGATGTACTCATGTCCTTCAGCTGCTCTAAGTAAGAAAGCATATAAAGTGATTCTACATTAACGGTGTGCTTCGCGGTACCCAGCGGAGTCTTTGTTTTCCGTCTTCTGCACAATATTTCAGTTCTGTATAACAAGAGCAACAGAGGTTGTACGCGGCTTTCGGAGTCGAACTCAGCTATACATAGCGGCGTGCGCCAAAGGATAGTTCGCAGTGGCGGTGGAGTCCAGGTACCGATTACATAATATTAACAGAATTCAAAAACTCAAAATTCTTCAGTTATCTTAAGCCATATCTAGTGCTATAGGTTTAAGAAGCGCCTATATAGAACAAACGACTGCCAGATTGTTAGTATCGCAAATATCGCTGTAAAATGCGATAGTCGATAGTCATCGAAACGAAACGACACCGCCGTATTGTATTAATGTTTAGTATTTACATGTATGAAGAAAAATTTGGACAGTGTATTTCGTCAAAAAACAATGCCAAAATAAATAGTGGAATAGTATAATGCTACACAACACCTCCGCCAAGTGTACCAATGACGGAAAAAAAGCTTTGGAACGACGTGAAATTATAAGTAACAACTGTCATGTAAAAAAGTGTATCACACGATTTTTACACAATAACAACTGACGCAAAAATTATCTGTGTACCGAACAGGCTATGGTGTCGATTATAATATACAACGGGACAAAGTTGCACACCAGCAGGCGACTTCACTGGAGATACATTTCTGGTCAACCACTGTCCCTTCCCCGCCCCTCTCCCATCGTCCCCCTCCCTCCCTCCCAACAGCCCCTCCAGCAGCGAAAAGTAAATATTTATCTCATAGGTGGTTACAACAAACTGATTGCTTATCGTGTACTAATGCACGTTTTGTTTATCTTAATTCATTTGTTTATAGATGAAATCAACTCGTCTCCACTTCTACGGTGCAAAATGGTCTGTGATCATTTATTAAAATTGTGACCATTCAGTATCTGCTTTTTCGAGCTCATGTTTCAAATTTGTGCATAATAAATTGCACACTGAATTCATGTGGTGCTGTTTTCAGGCTCGCGGTATGCTGCAGTTATTCGTCAGAAAATAAAACTCAGTAGAACTCATGCACAAGCACTCACAAAAACAAACTTGCTAGTAAAGGTAGGCCAGCCGGAGTGGCCGAGTGGTTCTAGGCAGTACAGGTCGCAGGTTCGAATCCTTCCTCGGGCATGGATGTGTGTGATGTCCTTCGGTTAGTTAGGTTTAAGTAGTTCTAATTTGTAGGGGACTGATGACCTCAGAAGTTAAGTCCCATAGTGCTCAGAGCCATTTGAACCATTTTAATAAAGGTACCGGATCATTTTTCCTCACATTTCCTCTAGTTATTCGTGAAATTCTCGTTTGGTGGCAACGCGTAATGTTATAGTATTCTAGTGCTCTCTAGCGAGACATTTATAAACTTATTCCTATTCCTACAGCGCATAGAATTGTTAATCGTTCAAACGGTTTTTAATCGCGTTAGCACCATTTGGGTATTGATGTGTCTGCAATGCACGGGTGGTCGCCTTAACCGCTCCGGCCATTACCTCCATATCTCCTATACTGTTCGCAAACTAGATTCCAATCACCCAGTTGTCTCCTTTCTGATCACCAAGCCTGGTATGCTGCCGCGCTTTCGCAAACCTATCCGCCCGTCCCTACATACACACACACACACACACACACACACACACACACACGCACGCGCACGCACACGCACCCGCACCGTATCCTCTCCCAACGCAGCCATTGCTCTGCCCACACGATACACTGCTATTCACTCCCTGTCTTTCTCTCCGACTGCACCTCCCACTATCCCCATAGGCCTCCATCCTCTCATGTCCATAGTTTTCCTGCCTAACAGATCGCTATCTTTCTACCGAGACCTCTCGGCCTTATAGAATTTTCCTCCATCCTCCGGCAATACTTCTAACCCTAGTGAGGGACCTACAGATTTTAATTAAATTTGTAGTAATTCTGTGTTTTTATTAGAAGAATTTTACTCTCATGCGGCGGCGATGTGTTTCTCAAACGTTTATATTTTCATCTTTTAACTTTTACTTTGAAGTAGAAAACAGCCCCAAATTTTGTTTGTATATTCTCATTTTTTTTTTAATTCACCTGGCTGAAGAGCGGAAAAATGCACTGCTGACGGCCCACAATAAAGGGAGAAAAAAAAACCGGCCGTCGGGGTACACTTCCCATCCGGCCCAAATTCCCAGCCTGTTACTCACTACTGATGTAGTGACGGCTATCCAGGAACCCCGTACTCGCAGTTCCTGATTGCATGATGTGCAACCGGACTGAAAGAGGGGTTCGTTGGTCGTCGTCAGCTTATTCATATATTTATGTATATAAAACTGTCTGAAACGGTACGTAAGATTAATACTGAACGTCGAATAATAACGCAGCAAATACTGAACGTCGAATAATGACATATCAAAGCGTAATAGTGATACACGGAGATTCTGTAGCGGCTTTTCAGCCACGGTGTTCATTGCCTTTTGATCTAAGCAACGGAACGAGAAAATCGCGTGGCAGTTCGTTGCACGCTCTTGGCTTGTTGAGCCTTAGCAAGGCCCATTAGTGTGATTCTCGTGGCAGAAACATACGTAGGTGCACAGTTAACACGCCACATCGTCTCTGAGCAAAAATTGATTAGACCAAGGTTTAATCTGGCAAGATGGGGCTACATTACAGAGGACAATGTTAAATGTGATTGTGGAGATTGACTGTGACTGTCCAGCACACGCTTCGGAGTCGACTGTGTCCAGCCTCCTGTGTTGCAGAAGGTCTCCATCAAGCAACAGAAAATTTACTGGAAGTGGCCAAATTTTTGTCAAAGATGATGTGACCTGTTAAGTGTGCACCTATGTATACTCCTGACACGAGAATAGTAGTAATAGGCCTCTGTAAGGCTCAAAGCGCCAATAGTGCCCTACCAAGTTCCACGCGATTTTCACGTTCCGTTGCTTACATCAAAAGGCAATGAACTGAGTAGCTGAAAAGTCGCTGTCGAATCTCCGTGGATCACTATCATGCTTTGATGCGTCGTTATTCGACGTTCATGATTAGTGTTTCGATAGCGTTTTAGGTAGTTTTTATATACATAAATATGTCGATAAGGTGACGACAACCGACGAGCCTGTCTTTCAGTCGGGATGCACACCATGCTCGATCTCTTACGGGAACCACGAACTGCGAGCACGGGGTTCGTGGGTAGGTGTCGGTACGTCAGTAGTGAGTGACAGGCTGGGAATTTGGGCCGGAAGCAAAGCGTACTCGGTTGGCCACTAAGAGCTGTACTCTGCTGAAGCACGCCCCCAAGACAACTGAACACTGTTAATAAGCATTTCAAGTTGCAGCCTCAAGACTGTTCGAGAAAGATCAATCGAGATCAACGGTTTCAAAAGCGTACACGGCCCAGTTATCGCGAAATACATTTTATGGTATATTTTGTGGCGGCTCTGCCCGAGTGCCTTTTAACTACGGGCCGCGCCCGGTGTATTCGTAGAGGTGGCGGTGTGAGCGCGCGCGCACAGGGTCCCAACCGCAGAGCGGGGCCGCGCCGCTATCTGGTGCTTGGCGAGCACGCGCTATCGCTCCGGTGCTCAGATAACGCCCGACCACCGGAAACACTTGTTGGGGGAGCCGAGCCGGGCCGCAGCTCGCCGCGTGGCCCGTGAGACCACTGCGGAACGCACCCTCTGTCAAACCCCCCCTCCCGGACTATAGCATCAGCTCCTCTTAAACAACTACACCACTTTCCCCGAGCTGACAAAAATCACGAGTTACCTCCTTTAGCTCGGCGTAGTGCAGCAACTTGATGTGGCAGGGACTCAAAAAGTCTTTGGAAGAAATTTTGAGCCACGATGCCTCTGCAGCCATCCGTAATTGTGAAGGTTTTGTCAGTGCAGGATTCTCTCGATTGTGTCCCATAAATGTTCGATGGGACTCATCTCGAGCGATCTGGATGGCCATATCATCGATTGACTTGTACCGAATGTTCTTCAAACCATTTGCGAACAGTTGTAACCCTGTGACATAGCACGTTGTCATCCATAAAAAAATCCACAGTTTTTCGGAGACATGAAGTCCACGATAGCTGCAAATGATGTCCGAGGAGCCGAACATAACCATTTCCAGTCAGTGATCGGTTCAGTTAGACCAGACGACCGAGTGACCCAGTCCATTCCATGTAAATAGAGCTCACACCATTGTGGAACCACCACCAGCTTCCAGAGTGCCTTGTTGACAACCTGGATCTGTGGCTTCGTGGGATCTGCGCCACGCTCGAACCCAGCTGGTATCGGGACTAATTTGAGCAGCCGCGGTTTCCCAACCTATACGGTCACGAGCCCAGGAGGGGCGCTGCAGCTGGTGTCGTGCTGTCAGCAAAGGCACTCGCGTGGGTTGTGTGCTGCCATAGCACGTTAACGCCAAATTTTGCAGCACTGTCCTAGCGGATACGTTCCACATTTATTTCTGCGGTTATTCACTTGCCTGTTGTGAAGTTTGGCACTATCGGCACTCTCTTAACGCTGTGGATCGTACAATACTGAATTCCTTAACGATTTCCGGAATGGAATGTTCCATGCGCCTAGCTCCAACTACTATTCATCGTTCAAAATCTGTTAAATCCCGCCGCGATGCCGTAATCACGTCTGAAACCTTTTCACATGAATCACCTGGGTACAAATGACTCCGCCAGTGCACTGCCCATTTATTCCTTGTGTACACTATACTACCTCCATCTGTATATGTGTATATCGCTGTCCCATGAGTTTTATCGCCTCAGTGTAATGTAACCGGTTGTCTCTCCAACGTAACCAGATACTGGTCCCAGGGGAGGGTGAGGGTCTTATGTAGGCCACAACCACGCTTCTATACGACATTTTACTAAAAGTGTTTGTACTATTACGTAAACAGTGCGTGACAAGACTCAATAGATATGGTCGGATGCCAATGTAATTCCGTGCATGTACACATGCCATCGGTGCCTCTGTAAATGATTAGAGCTGCAATTCTCTGAGACGGATAGAATGGCCACCAGAGGGCTCGTGTTTAGCGTTGTTACCGGGCCTGATACGGTATATAAGGGCGTGAACTGCGCCAGATGTTGAGTGATCACTGAAAAGGATACGACGATTCAGTGCACTCGTCTGAGATAGTGTTATCAGCACCTGACATGCCTGAAACTAGTCAAGAATATAAAATTACTTTGTGCAAATTGTTGTTGATTTTTGCAACACGACGCTTATAACCTGATACGTCTCTCTCCATCCAAATGTACGTACAACAGTGCAGCAAATTATTGGATGGCTTCCTTACATAATGAACCTTAGTTATCCTAAAGTCGCATTCTTGTTGTGAATTCGGTAATTTTTTAAAGCTCTAGAAAAGCCTACAAATTTGCCAAAAAGTGCACTTCTTTTGACCAACGGTAGGTAGCCAAGCAGGTCGTGGTATCACACAACGTCATATGAAAAATCGCTGTACACATACTGAAAGTACACGCACGTAAGCTCACCCTGGACCTTCTTCCAAATCTAGTCAGAACGATGTCGGGTGTAAGTTCCCAAGTTTATTCTACTGAGCGCCATCGCCTTAGTGAAGGTTGGCGATAATCGCGGGGCATTATTGTCATCCATTCTCAGCTCCTCTAATCATTTTGTCAATATCTGAGCTGTCTTGCGACTGTACTGCATTTTGTGACTATGAATCTCCTTTCTAATGAGTGGGGACAGGAAGGGTATCCGGCCACCCCTTAAACTAACCGTGCCGAACCTGCGAAAATTCTGGACAAAGGCACAAGAAAAAGAAGAAGATGAATCGTCTTTCTAACCATGTACACGAGTAAAGTGTTTTGAGCACATCTTCCAAAGCTAGGAGCACACCTCGTGGCAACACATCATCGTAGAGTTTGAGAGGGGGGGGGGGGACGTGAATGTTGTAGGAGAAGAGTTTCAGGATCGTAGAACGTCCGAGAGTGGGTTGGGGGTTGGGTTCTTTGAGGAAAGAGACCAAACAGGTCATCGGTCTCATTGGATTGGGGAAGGAAGTCGGTCGTGCCCTTTCATTGGAACCATCCCGGCATTCGCCTGGAGTGATTTAGGAAAATCACGGAAAACCTAAATCAGGATGACCGGACGTGGGATTGAACCGTCGTCCTCCCGAATGCGAGTCCAGTGTGCTAACCCCTGCGCCACCTCACTCGGTTGTCCGAGAATGGCTCGACATACAAGATAATCCCGCTGCTGAGAACGAAAATATTATCGCGTGATCGGAATGAAGTTTCATTCTCTGTCCGAATGTGCGCTGATTTCAAACTTCCGGGCAGGTTAAAACTGTATGCTGGACTGGGACTCGAGAGCTTCACGTTTCGCGGAGATATCCTGAGCGAGATTTCCATGCGTGGCTCAACGGCCCTTCCGCAAAAGTACAGGTCCGACAGTACTCTGCAGCTGTAAAGGCGCGTCGTTACTCATACTTGGTTGTCTCACTCAATGGAATTATTGCACGTGAAAAGCAAAGGTCTCGGGTTCGAGTCTCGACCCAGCCCACAGTTTTAATGTACCAGGTAGTTTCAGTACCCCGTCATTGTTGTTGTTGTGGTCTTCAGTCCTGAGACTCGTTTGATGCAGCTCTCCATGCTAATCTATCCTGTGCAAGCACCTTCATCTCCCAGTACCTACTGCAACCTACATCCTTCTGAATCTGCTTAGTGTATTCATCTCTTGGGCTCCCTCTACGATTTTTACCATCCACGCTGCCCTCTAATACTAAATTGGTGATCCCTTGATGTCTCAGAACATGTCCTACCAACCGATCCCTTCTTCTTGTCAAGTTGTGCCACAAACTTCTCTTCTCCCCAATCCTATTCAATACTTCCTCGTTAGTTACGTGATCTACCCATCTAATCTTCAGCATTCTTCTGTAGCACCACATTTCAAAAGCTTCTATTTTCTTCTTGTCCAAACTATTTATTGTCCATGTTTCACTTCCATACATGGCTACGCTCCATACAAACACTTTCAGAAACGACTTCCTGACACTTAAATCTATACTCGGTGTTAAAAAATTTCCCCGTCATGGCCTTCCAAAAACCGACGGAACTCAAAAGTACAGGTGTCTGAGAAGTCCCCATAGCGCTCTTAACTTGGTACAGTTGGTAAAATTCACTGATCAGCCAGAGCATTATATCCCCGACTTACTGTCGATATAAATCCGACCGGGTGATAGCAGCGTCACCTGGCGAGGAATGACTCCACGCGCTGTGCATGTAGTATCACTGAGCGCGCTGCCCGTGTGTAGGATGGGGAAGGCGCCCCATCTGTCTCCGTTTGACTGAGGGGAGACTGCGATGGTCCGGAGGCTCGGCACGAGCACTTCGGAAACGCACGGCTTGTCCGGTGCCGGAGGAGTGCTGTGGCGAGTGTCGTCAACAAGTGACGAACCTAAGGTGGAACCACGTCCAGACATCGCGCGGTGGGCGCCCTCCCCTCACTACAAGTGGTGGACGTCGTAAGCTAGACAGACTGGTAAAACAGGACAGGCCGTAAACTGCGGTGGAACTAACATCAGACGTAAATGCTGGGCACAGTGCAAGTGTGTCTTAACACCTAGTGCACTGTACGTTCCTAGTGTTGGGCCTCCACAGCCAACGACTTGTGCGTGTGCTGATGTTAACACCACGACATCGGCAACTACGACTGAAATAGGCACGCGACCATCGGCTCTTGACGGTGGCGCAAGTGGCGTAGCGTTGCATGGTCTGATGAATCATGATACCTTCTTCATCATGCTTATGGGAGGGGGACAGGGCAATCCGTCGTCTTCCAGGGAAGCACTTCCTTGACACCTGTACTGAGGGATGGAAACAAACTAGCGACAGGTCCATTATGCTCTGGGAAACATTCACGTGGCATTCATATGTCCAGTGGAGCTCGTGCAAGGCTCCATGACGGCCAAGATCTAGGTTGCAGATCGCGTACGCCCATTCACGACAGTCGTGTTTCCCGACAGCTGTGGTATATTTCAACAAGATAATGCGCCATGTCACAAGGCCTGGAGTGGTTGGAGGAATACAGCTGCGAGTTCCAGTTGATGTGCTGGCCACCGACTCGCCAGATTTGAACCCGATCGAACACATCTGAGATTTGATTAAACGTGGCGTCAGAGCTCAGCATATGTGCGAAGAGCTTGTGTGTGAAGATGTGGTGCCAACTTCCTCCGGCGACCTACCAAGGCCTCATTGCTTCCATGCCACGACGCGTCGCCACTGTTATCTGTGCCAAAGTTGGACATAGTGGCTGTTAGATAGCTGGTCATAGTGTTCTGGTTGATCAGTGTAAATAATTGATTAATTGGTGTTGGTACGGTCGGTGCGGACGAGAAACTTCATTGTATTATATTGTTTTGTTTCAGTAACTCATTACTTCAGTTGGTAGGCGATGACTGATGTGAGTAGACAGTAGTTTAGGAGTGGACAGTTGTATGTGTGGTTGGTGGGGGTGGGGTGGGGTGGGGGATGAACCAACGTCTACAGACAGTGCAAACGACGACAGACATAATCATAATGAGTACGTTTAGAGACCGCTTTTGCAAGCCCCAGCCACGTAAATCAACCTGCTTGATTGGCAGAAATGTGCTTTTGTTTCAGGCAGTGTCAAAGGGCAGTAGCGCATCGGACGTAAGGAAAGGCCAGGCGACATACGGGTGCTGTCGTTGCTCCTGTAACTGAGCAGCGCCCAATGAAGTCATTTCGCTAAAGAGCAGCTGAAATGCAAGCACGGCCGTCAGGGATGCATGGCGGCATTTAAAACGATCCGAAAATGGAAAGATTTAGACCGACGCTTACGAATGAATTGTCTGACGACGACGTGGAGCAGTGAGTTGGGGCGTGCGATGGATTTGTTTTGGCAAAATATCCAAACCCCTGTCTCACTTACGAGTGTAATTGTCTGATTAATGTGCGATATATAGCACTTCACGCAGAAAGAATGTGGTTAATGTGATACAAGGAAAATCTCCATAATGAGGAAGAGTTGAAAAGAGAAGATACGGACGGGTACGAATGTAATCACGATACCCGTTCGGCCGATATTGTTTAGAACGATTGTTGTGGTCTTCAGTCCAAAGATTGATTTGATACAGTTCTCTGTGTTACTCTATGCTCTGCTAGCGTCTTCATCTCCGAGTAACTACTGCAACCTACATACTTCTGAATTTGCTTAGTGTATTCATCTCTTGGTCTCACTCTACGGTTTTTACCCTCCACGCTACCCTCCAATACTAAACTGGTGATCTCTTGATGCCTCAGAACATGTCCTACCAACCGATCCCTTCTTCTAGTCAAGTTGTGCCACAAATTTCTCTTCTCCCCAATTCTGTTCAGTACCTCCTCATTAGTTACCTAATCTACCCAGCTACTCTCCAGCATTCTTTTGTAGCATCACATTTCTGAAGCTTCTATTCTGTTCTTGTCTAAACTATTTATCGTCCTTCTTTCACTTCCATAAATGACTTACTCCATACAAATACTTGTTAAAAGATTCCTGTTCTTCAGAAACGCTTTTCTTGCCATTTCCAGTCTATGTTTTATATATCTCCCTACTTAGGCCATCGTCAGCAATTTTGCTGCCCAAATAGAAAAACAGTATATGACAGGAAATTTTTAATTGGACATGTTGCAAACGTAGTTTGTACCTCAACTCGAAGGCAAGGAAATCACTAATCAGGAGTGGCTACGGCAGGTCGGGGTTCAAGCACACTTTGCAGTACAAGTTTCAAGGCCTCTGTATTGTATGTAGTCCGGTGACAATTACAAACACATTGAAGAGGCCACTACGAAGCTCAGACCTTACTACCCCAGAAAAATTATTAGGGGTGTAATGAAGTAGCCGGCCGGAGTGGCCGAGTGGTTGTAGCCGCTTCAGTCTGGAACCGCGCGACCGCTACGGTCGCAGGTTCGAATCCTGCCTTGGGCATGGATGTGTGTGATGTCCTTAGGTTAGTTAGTTAGGTTTAAGTAGTTCTAAGTTCTAGGGGACTGATTACCTCAGATGTTAAGTCCCATAGTACTCAGAGCCATTTGAACCATTTGTAATGAAGTAACAAGCGCTGGTACAACACTTACGAAGAATTGTGTCGAGGAAGCCTTGCGATGTCATCAGTGAAGACATGGAGACGCAAAGATCTGTGTGTACATACAAATACCTAGTTGCTGTACAGGATGTTAAAAGAGGAATAGCAAGTAGGTAGTATAGGAAAATTAGAATAAATCATTTATTATAACATTTGTCCATTTTTTGTTGGTTACAGAGGTGAATCTGTTAGACTGTAATCTGAACAAGTATTCACAAGAGGTTTTAGTCAAAGCTGATGATTTTCATAAATTCCACCTCCGACTTCCTTCTTGGCGTTCATTTGTGGGGGCAGCAACCCGAGCAGTCAGTTAGTCTCTAGTGTTTACTTTTTCTTTATAGGCTACTCCTTTAAACGATACCCAGTGGCAAGAAATGTGAAGGCCTAAGGACCAGGGATCTTCGTGGCGAAGAAACGCGACCCATTTCTGCCGATTCATCGTCCAGGGAATGTTATGTTTGGATGAACTAGAATGAGCAGGGCCTCGTCATGGCCAAAGAATGTACCTATCCTTGTAGCCAAAGAAACCTCTTAATGCTGGACACTCGTTTTGAAGAAAGTTTAGATACCTTGACCCTGTAACGCAACAGGCCTAGTCAAAAAATGTCCATCACACCACACCACATATTTACAGACAAGAGTTCGTGAAAGTGTCTCTCCGCAAAGGCACGTGGGTTTTCGTTGGGCCAGCAATGTGAGTTACAAGTGCTACAGATACCGTCACGAATGAAAGTAGGTTCATTAGGAAACAGTATCAATGGGACTATTTGGCGATTTGCCGTTAGCCGACTTCTCGCAACCTCTTGAGTCCGCTGTAAACGATAAGGAAAGAGAGCGTGCATGCGCAGTTACCCGCACTCCTATTTTTTTTATTCATTATTAAACCTACTCCTGCATTACCCCTATTTGATTTTGTATCTATAACCCTGTATTCACCTGACCAGAAGTCTTGTTCCTCCTGCCACCGAACTTCACTAATTCCCACTATATCTAACGTTAACCTATCCATTTCCCTTTTTAAATTTTCTAACCTACCTGCCCGATTAAGGGATCTGACATTCCACGCTCCGATCCGTAGAACACCAGTTTTCTTTCTCCTGATAACGACGTCCTCCTGAGTAGTCCCCGCCCGGAGAACCGAATGGGGGACTATTTTACCTCCGGAATATTTTACCCAAGAGGACGCCATCATCTTTTAATCATACAGTAAAGCTGCATGCCCTCGGGAAAAATTACGGCTGTAGTTTCCCCTTGCTTTCAGCCGTTCGCAGTACCAGCACAGCAAGGCCGTTTTGGTTAGTGTTGCAAGGCCAGATCAGTCAATCATCCAGACTGTTGCCCCTGCAACTACTGAAAAGGCTGCTGCCCCTCTTCAGGAACCACACGTTTGTCTGGCCTCTCAACAGATACCCCTCCGTTGTGGTTGCACCTACGGTACGGCCATCTGTATCGCTGAGGCACGCAAGCCTCCACACCAACGGCAAGGTCCATGGTTCATGGGGGGGGGGGGGGGGGATTGGACAAGTATGTGCCGAAAAAGTGGGTTACGGACGGAAAAGACCCACCGTGGTTTAACAGCGCATGCTCAGGAAGCAAAGGCAGTTGCACTCGCGGTACAAGAAAGATCGGGAGAATGAGGACAGGCAAAAGTTAGTAGAGATTCGTGCTGCTGTAAAAAGAGCGATGCGCGAAGCATTCAACCACTACCACCGTCATACCTTAGCAAAAGATCTTGCTGAAAACCCAAGGAATTTCTGATCTTACGTAAAATCGGTAAGCGGGTCGAAGGCTTCCATCCAGTCACTCACTGATCAGTCTGGCCTGGCAACGGAAGACAGCGAAACGAAAGCTGAAATTTTAAATTTAGCATGTGAGAAATCTTTCACGCAGGAGGATTGTGCAAACATATCGCCGTTTGAGTCTCAGATTCCCGTATGGAGCACATAGTGATAGACATCCCTGGGGTTGTGAAGCAGCTGAATGGGTTGAAAATAAATAAATCGCCAGGTCCTGATGGGATTCGAATTCGGTTTTACAGAGAGTACTCCACTGCATTGGCTCCTTATTTAGCTTGCATTTATCGCGAATCTGTTGCCCAACGTAAAGTCCCGAGCGACTGGAAAAAAGCGCAGGTGACGCCTGTATATAAGACGGATAGAAGGGCAGATCCTCAAAATTACAGACCAATATCCTTAACATCGGTTTGTTGCAGGATTCTCGCACATATTCTCATTTCGAATATAATGAAATTCCTTGAGACAGAGAAGTTGCTGTCCATGCATCAGCACGGCTTTAGAAAGCATCGCTCCTGCGAAACGCAACTCGCCCTTTTTCCACATGATATCTTGCGAACCACGGATGAAGGGTATCAGACGGATGCCATATTCCTTGACTTCCGGAAAGCGTTTGACTCGGTGCCCCGCTGCAGACTCCTAACTAAGGTACTAGCATAGGGGATTGGTTCCCAAATAGTCCGCCGCTCGTGGTCTCGCGGTAGCGTTCTCGCTTCCCGAGCACGGGGTCCCGGGTTCGATTCCCGGCGGGGTTAGGGATTTTCACCTGCCTCGAGATGACTGGGTGTTTGTGTTGTCCTCATCATTTCATCATCATCCAGGAAAGTGGCGAAATTGGACTGAGCAAAGATTGGGTCATTGTACGGGCGCTGATAACCACGCAGTTGAGCGCCCCACAAATCAAACATCATCATCGGTTCCCAAATATGTGAGTGGCTCGAAGACTTCATAAGTAATAGACCCCAGTACGTTGTCCTCGATGGTGAGTGTTCATCGGAGGTGAGGGTATCATCTGGAGTGCCCCAGGGAAGTGTGGTAGGTCCGCTGTTGTTTTCTATCTAGATAAATGATCTTTTGGATAGGGTGGATAGCAATGTGCGGCTGTTTGCTGATGATGCTGCGGTGTACGGGAAGGTGTCGTCGTTGAGTGACTGTAGGAGGATACAAGATGACTTGGACTGGATTTGTGATTGGTGTAAAGAATGGCAGCTAACTCTAAATATAGATAAGTGTAAATTAATGCAGATGAATAGGGAAAAGAATCCCGTAATGTTTGAATACTCCATTAGTAGTGTAGCGCTTGACACAGTCACGTCGATTAAATATTTGGGCGTTACGTTGCAGAGCGATATGAAGTGGGACAAGCATGTAATGGCAGTTGTGGGGAAGGCGGATGGTCGTCTTCGGTTCTTTGGTAGACTTTTGGGAAGATGTGGTTCATCTGTAGAGGAGACAGCTTATAAAACACTAGTAAGACCTATTCTTGAGTACTGCTCGAGCGTTTAGGATCCCTATCAGGTAGGATTGAGGGAGGACATAGAAGCAATTCAGAGGCGGGCTGCTAGATTTGTTACTGGTAGCTTTGATCATCACGCGAGTGTTACGGAAATGCTTCAGGAACTCGGGTGGGAGTGTCTAGAGGAAAGGAGGCGTTCTTTTCGTGAATCGCTACTGAGGAAATTTAGAGAACCAGCATTTGCGGCTGACTGCAGTACAATTTTACTGCCACCAACTTATATTTCGCGGAAAGACCACAAAGGTAAGATAAGAGAGATTAGGGCTCGTACAGAGGCATATAGGCAGTCGTTTTTCCCTCGTTCTGTTTGGGAGTGGAACAGGGAGAGAAGATGCTAGTTGTGGTACGAGGTACCCTCCGACACGCTCCGTATGGTGGATTGCGGAGTATGTATGTAGATGTAGAGATCATAATGTTTTGGCTCGTCAGTGTACATGCGGTATGCTCAAATGGCACCGTAGAAATGGCCAAGAAATCACAATCACAGTTCAAAAAGACAATTGTGTAAAATCGAATGTAACATCACAACTTTACCTGCAAAACAAAAATGACGTTATTGGTAAATAAACGCGTAGCTAGACGCGAAGTGAAAACTTATCTCTACAACCAGTAAAATTTGGACGCTTGTTACATGGAATGTTGTACTTCAATGTATTATTCTACACTTCTACGTCCTAAAATATTTATCGTACTTTCTGAAACATCTTTTATGTAGGTATTCCAATATACAGTATACCGGGATGATGATGGTGTTATAGTCTGCACTTATAAGAGCCTGATTCGGTTCGAATTAAAGGCAGCCTATGACGCGACCATCGTCCCAGTTGACCTCCTGTTGCGTCATTGAGTACACCGGCCGTGATGACGGAGCAGTTACGTGAGTGGTGGCGTGCTCGCCATGGAACGATGCCCCAGACCCCCGTGTTATGGAAAACCTGATTTAGATTTTCCAAAGTTTTTTCTTCTTGCGATGGCTAGTACAGTGGTTTCTTATGGAAACAACCGCTGGCTCCCTCTCCAACTGCGGTGAGTGCTAAGAAGAGCATGAATTCTTAAGCGTCCCTTCTCATATTTCTCGTTCGCCGCGTAAAATTACTGTCGAAAGAAACAATTCTTAACGACCTCCTGCGGGTTTTAGATACTATCTGACCTTGTGTTCGTAATCAGGTCGCAGTAGGATTGGGAGGCCTTTTCTTAGAATTCAGATAAGGTGTTCGGAGAACGAACGCCAGCTCTTCTCGTAACACTCCATTCTATCAGTGTTGACACTTTCGTTAACATTGAAAAATTATAAAAATAAATATATTGTTGGCTACGTTGTATCATTCTTCGAAATTTTACTGCAGAGAATCAAACTGGCTTTGTGGCTGCCGTGACAGCTGTTTTCCTACTCACGCTCTTGTATAGCCACCAACGATCTTGAGTTTTGCGCAGAACCAAAAATTAAGGTTTCCACTTTTCACCGTGAAACGCAACAGCCGCCGTTATAGTGAAAGAAGTCACGTCTGGAATTTTTGAACGGCAACAACAGTTTGAAGATCACGAAGACTCGGCCTGAACGTACTTTAGCCTGAAAGTATTGCAGGCGGCAATTTGCGTTCGTGTCAGCTCAGTCTTAGGTAGTACTTCGAACTGGTTTATTTGCTGGAAAATGTTGGGCGGCTGGGCGTGACACAATGCATACGTTTCTGCCATTGTGTAAATTTCCGCAACTCTTATCGGTTCCAACGCGCGACAGTTGTACTGTAGCGATTGGCACACCGGCTGGTGCTCATGCAGTTGCTGACCGATAGAGACACACATCACACAGTGGTGGTGACCTGATTTGTTGTACACTGATCGGAGAACCTGTATATAACTAATTTCGTAATACCGTTTTAATCGAACGTTGGAACGCCTGAGATTGTCCATGTTGATACACCAACAAATTAAGCATCATCTTTCACAGTGTTCTCACGGGTTACGTCCATACCCTCCTCCTTTCCATTCAGTCAACTCCACTTCGATACCTCTTATCAGCGCTGATTCGATACAGCCGACTGTAACACACACACACACACACACACACACACACACACACACACACACACACACCACTTCACTGTTCTGCCATACGTCATCTGTGGAAGTTGGCATGACAGCCTGGTAACCGTTCTACACGCTCCAGTATACTCGTGTTAGGGGATGGCCAGAAGTTTGGCTGCTGAGCTTACAACGTGGGCTAATAATGGCGACATTGCATTTTCGTGAGCACATAATGTACGTGTGTGTAGTTGACCCTTCCGTCCACTTGCTGCGTTCGAATAATTTTTACAGTAGTTCTAACCCTAACAAGGGAACCTCCCCATCGCACCCCCCCCCCCCCCCTCAGATTTAGTTATAAATTGACACAGTGACACAGTTGAAAAACTGAACACAGATCAATCGAGAAAACAGGAAGAAGTTGTGTGGAACTATGAAAAAAATAAGCAAAATATACAAACTGAGTAGTCCATGTGCTAGATAGGCAACATCAAGGATAGTGCTAGCACAGGAGCGCCGTGGTCCCGTGGTTAGCGTGAGCAGCTGCGGAACGTGAGGTCCTTGGTTCGAGTCTTCCCTCGAGTGAAAATTTTACTTTCTTTATTTTCGTAAAGTTACGATCTGTCCGCTCATTCATTGACGTCTCTGTTCACTGTAATAAGTTTAGTGTCTGTGTTTTGCGACCGCACTCCAAAACCTTGCGAGTAGTAGACGAAAGGACGTGCCTCTCCAATAGCAACCGAAAACATTTGATCGCAAGGTCATAGGTCAACCGATTCCTCCAGAGGGAGACACGTCTGATATATTCTATACGACAATGGTGACGGCATGTGCGTCACATGATAGGAATATGTTGTCGACCCACCTAACTTGTACACTTGGCGAATGGGTAAAAAGATTCTTCTACCTTGCCCGATTTAGGTTTTCTTGTGGATGTGATAATCACTCCAAAAAAAGTGATGAAAACGTAAGAGTTTGTCACATAAACTGCAACAAATGAATGCAACAGTTTCACAGTCGCACAGTTTTCCCTGTGCGCTGTCAAAACATATGTTTTTTTACGTTTTCAAATGTTTCCGTGTGTAGACCGTCAAATCCTGCATATGTCCAAGCAAATGTGAACATGTCCTGGAATTTTGGAGAGCGAAGTTGATTATGTGTGAGTGCCTGAACTTTGATAATTGTCTGAAAATAAAAAATTAAACTTTTCACTCGAGAGAAGCCTTGAACCAAGGACCTCTCGTTCCGCAGCTGCTCACGCTAACCACGGGACCACGGCGCTCGTACGCTCTCACTTTCTTTGATGTTGCCTACCTTGCGCATGGACTACTCAGTTTGTATATTTTGCTTATTTTTTTCATAGTTCCACACAACTTCTTCCTGTTTTCTCGATTGATCAGTGTTCACATTTTCAAGGCCTATCCCTGTGCCAACTTATAACTAAATCTGAGGGGGGTGCGATGGGGAGGTTCCCTCGTAAGATATTTCGTGTGTCGTTCAAAATTGTTCAAATGACTCGAAGCACTATGGGACTAAACATCTGAGGTCATCATTCCCCTACAACTTTGAACTACTTAAACCTAACTAACTGAAAGACATCACACGCATCCATGCTCGAGGCAGGATTCGAATCTGCGACCGTAGCGGTCGCGCGGATCCAGACTGAAGCACGTAGAACTGCTCGGCCACTGCGGCCGGCCTCGTGTGTCGTATTTTGTTTACTAAATGTGGATGTGGTGGTGTTTGGAAGTACCTGGGCACCTCTACTGCATGCCCTGTGATACGTCGTTATGGAGGACTTCAGTCCACAGACTGGTTTGCTGCGTCTCCCCACGCTAGTCTCTCCTGTGCAACACAATTCATCTCAGGTAAACTCCTCCAACCTTTACTGTCTGGCGGAATTACAATGTTACTGGCAAACCTCAAACCTTGTTTTCTCATATGCCTGAATTTTAAATCACTTTCCAAATTTCTCCTATGTTTCCTTTACTGCATTCAGGCGCACAGGCTGAATAATATCGGGGGTAGGCTACAGTTTTTGTCTCCTTCTCCTCCCAAATGCTGCTTTCCTTTCATGTCCTTCGACTCTCGTAACTCTGATGTATGTACAAATTATGAATAATCATTCGCTCGTTGTATTTTATCCCAACTGCCTTCAGAATTTCAAAGAGAATGTTCCGGTTAATATCGTAAAAAGCCTCCCCGAAATGTACACATTCTATAAACAATAGGGTTCAGACTATCTTATACCACAAGTGGTAAGGTCAGTAATCCCTTGCGTTTTCGTACACTTCTGCGGAATGCAAACTGGTCTTTTCCAACTCGTGTCAGTTTTTTACAACCATGACGTCTAGCACAGTATACTTCCCTAATTCCTGGCGTTCTCTGGTATGAAGTACACATCTGTGAACAGTAACTCTTGGAATGCCGACTGGATGCTGCTAATATTTGAACAGGTGCTCTTTTGAAGAGAGCACGCAGTCTATTTCCCGTACCCACCATCGAAACGCAGCCAGAATGATCTGGGAAGTCAGTCCGCAGCTCGTGGTCGTGCGGTAGCGTTCTCGCTTCCCGCGCCCGGGTTCGATTCCCGGCGGGGTCAGGGATTTTCTCTGCCTCGTGATGACTGGGTGTTGTGTGATGTCCTTAGGTTTAAGTAGTTCTAAGTTCTAGGGGACTGATGACCATAGATGTTAAGTCCCATAGTGCTCCGAGCCATTTGAACCATTTTGATCTGGGAAGTCATAAAGGAGTAGGGGGAAAGTGTGGTCGTGCGTGTGCCTTGACAGTTCGCAGGCGTTGATCGCTGAGGCAGTCGGTGCCAGGTGCTGGGCCGGCGCGGTTTTCGGCAGTGGGCGGAATATTACGAGACGGCGCGCGCGTATCGCGGTGCCTCGTGCGAACACCTGCACGCAGGGGCGCCAACATGCCGTTCGCGGCGGCACGGTTAACGGCGGCTTACCGCTGAGTCAAACGTACACTGTTGAACAGGACTTGGCTCGGTGTTGCACAAGGAGCTTCTGCGTTTGGTGGTAATGGCTGACGAGATCCGACTGTTGTATGAAATCAGTTTATCTACGGTTTAATTTCGAAAAAAAAGTCTGATTGATATCTCCTACTGCTCCTTTGATCACATTCACAGAAGGATGATCTCGAACGTATATTCGGTGAAGATGGCCGGGAAATGATCCATGATTAAATCCTATGCGAATTATGGAACTTTTATTCTCCTTAATTGTGTGGAACAAGATTTGTCGGTAATATTTCCTCGTTACTGCGTGCTAGTGACTTATATTCACTTTCCTTAGTGGCTTTCGTGGTATCCATTGTCAGTGAATTAGTTTTTTAGAGAGGAGCTGAGGCCTGCCTATCGTGGAAAAAGCTTGTGTAATCCGTTAAAGTAACTTTTACTGTAAGGTTTGCAAGTAAAACAAAGCTCCAAGTATAGCTGTTGCCTCTGCAAAAAGCCTGCAAGTCTCAGTAGGAAGCGAAATTAATTCCTTACAAACTTTGCTTGGCTACAGGAACGAGCAACCCACTCTATGGGTACCTGTTGTTTTTGGCGTCTTCGGTATACATCTCAAAACACTCCGAGAAATTACCAGTATTGCAGATTCTTACTAATTGTTCTGCTCCGGCGAATGTTTTTCTTGCAAAATAGAAAAGTCCGATACTAAAGGTATCCTAGCAATTAAGACAGTGTTCGCATTCTTCTGATATACTTCATTGCCTTACGTCTAGTAATCCTGTTCATACATTTGGATTTTGGGCATTGTTTATTCGGTTCCCATGTCTTCTTGAGACAGTTTGTTGAGTTTCGGTATTACTGGGTGGTCAGTTGCAGAAAGTGTTTTCGGGAGGAATATTTCGGGAGGAATATGTCTCTCATTAATTTCCATCGTTAAGTCCTTGGGCAGGTGGCTAACTACGGCGATTTTACTTCAGAGGCACCCTGTGTAAGACGCAGGTGTGCTTGTATCATGAGACTGCTGTGTGTGTGTGTGTGTGTGTGTGTGTGTGTGTGAGAGAGAGAGAGAGAGAGAGAGAGAGAGTTCTTAGTTGGCGCGTGAGCTTCAGTCGGGATTCACCGCGCGTGTCTGATTCACTTACCGTGCGGTGTAGCTGTTCCAAGGTTGCCTGCTTTTCACTCTAGTTTCCCTACACACGGCGTGCTTCGAGTACCACCTGCGAGCCCCTGGCTCGGCGCCAAGAACGAAAGCCTGCGCAGTATTTCTGTTTACATTCGTCGGAAAATGCCACCAGCGCCGCGCACAGCGATACTGCGCATTGCAGTCAGCTCTCAGGCAGTTCTCGCATCCTAGGTACGTACATACAGGTAGTGGGTAACGCCATTAAGATGATGATGCAACGTGTGGAGAGAACTGTCTTCCCCACACAGTTGTTCTGCGGGCTACTTGCAAGGGTCGTGCGCGCACGTTTGATGCCTCTGATTTCCCCCTTTTGGTGGAGCACGCTTCCCACATGAGTATCTGTGTAAATCAGCAGTGTAGCATTTGAACTGACGAAGGCGAATATCGATAGACTGAGGAAACATTTATAAACGCACATCGTCCGCCTGACGTACTTCATATTTGGTTTACGGTATGTGTAAACGATACGCTCCTTCATATTACCGACGAATTGTTAGTAGTGACGCATGTAGACCCTGAGTTAAGCTACAGAACAGTTTGTTAGATTTATGCTTTATTATGTATTTTACATCTCCATATATACTCCGCTAGTCACCAAGCGGTGTGTGTCGGAGGGCACAATTGGCGCCAAAGTCATATCGCCCCCCCTCTGTTCCACTCGCGGATCGCGCGAGGGAAAAACGACAGTCCGAACGCCTCAGTACGAGCTCTAATTTCCCTTACCTTTGAGTGGTGATCATTGCTCGATTTGAAAGCTTGTGGTAATAATATATGCTCTACATCCTCGGCGAAGATCGGATTTTGGAATTTAGTGAGCAGCCTCTTTCGTGTAGCGCCTCATCTATCTGCAAGTGTCTCCCACTTTAAACTATCTATAAGATTTGTAACGCTCTCGCGATGGCTAAATGTACCAGTCACGAATCTTGCCGCTCGTCTTTGGATCTTCTCAATCTCTTGAATCGGACCCAACTGGTAAGGGCCCCATACAGACGAACAATACTCACAGACTGGACGAACTAACGTACTGTAAGTTATTTCCTTTGTTGAAGGACTACATCACTTCAAGATTCTACCAATAAACCGCAAGGCCGGCCGGAATGGCCGTGCGGTTCTAGACGCTACAGTCTGGAACCGAGCGACCGCTACGGTCGCAGGTTCGAATCCTGCCTCGGGCATGGATGTGTGTGATGTCCTTAGGTTAGTTAGGTTTAATTAGTTCTAAGTTCTAGGCGACTGATGACCTCAGTAGTTAAGTCGCATAGTGCTCAGAGCCATTTCAACCATTTTTTTGAATAAACCGCAATCTGTAGTTTGCCTTGCCCGTTACTTGTGTAATCTGATCATTCCATTTGAGATCTTTCGAATAGTCACATGCAGATACTTGGCGGATGTTACCGCTTCCAAGGACTGGGCATTTATTTTGTACACGTACATTAATGGGGGTTTTCGCCTTGTTATACGCAGTAGGTTACACTTACTAATATTGAGAGATACCTGCTAATTATTACACCATGCATTTATTTTCTGCAAATCCTCATTGATTTGTTCACAACTTTCGTGTGGTACTACTTTCCTGTAGACTACAGCATCATCGGCAAACAGTCTAATGCCGCTGTCAGTACCATGAACCAGATCGTTTATGTAACTCGTAAAAAGCAGCGGACCTATTACACTTCCCTGGGGCACACCTGAAGTTACGCTTGTTTCTGTTGAAGTCACCCCGTTGAGGACGACATACTGCTCCCTGTCTGTTAGAAAACTTTCTATCCAACCGCATATGTCATTGGATAGACCATAAGCGCGCACTTTTTGGAGCAAGCTACAGTGCGGAACTGAGTCGAACGCTTTTCGAAAGTCGAGAAATATGGCATCAACCTGGGAGCCGGTATCTACCGGTATATCATGCACAAAGAGGGCCAGCTGTGTCTCGCATGACCGCTGTTTCCCAAAACCGTGCTGGTTTCTGCAGACAAGCTTCTCAGAGCCTAGAAAGGTCATTATGTCTGAACACAAAATATGTTCCATGATTCTACAACAAATCGATGTCATTGGAATTGGCCGGTAATTATGTGCATCCGATTTTCTACCCTTTTTATAGATTCTATGACCCGGGCCTTCTTCCAGTCCCGTGGAACTTTCCGCTATTCCAGTGATCTCTGATAGATGATGGATAAGAATGGTGCTATATCTCCAGCATAGTCAACATATAATCTTACGGGGATACTGTCTGGGCCAGATGCCTTCCTGGCGTCGAAGGATCTTAACTGTTTTACAATCCCAGATACACTAAACACTATGTCAGCCATCCTTGCGTTTGTTCGGTAGTTGAAAGGGCGAATGGTGCTGCAGTCCTCTACCGTAAACAAGTATTTGAAAGCTAGGTTTAGAATTTCGGCCTTCTGTTTATCATCATCAGTTACATTCCCCGTACTGTACATTACCCGTACTGTCAGCAAGAGAAGGTATTGAATTATTTGTAGCGTTCATAGATTTTACGTACGACCAAAATATTTTGGGGTTATTTTTAGAATCTGTAGATAAAATATTGCTTTCAAATTCGTTAAAAGAATCTCTTATTGTCCTTCTGACAGCTGCTTTCATTTCGCATAATTTCTGTTTGTCAGCGGGGCAGTGACTACGTTTAAAACGATAGTGCAAAATTCTCTGCTTTCTCAGCAACTTCCTAATATGTTTGTTGTACCAAGGTAGATCCTTTCCGTGCCCTATATTTTTGTAAGGCAAATACTTCTCTAGCACATGGTGGACAATGCCTTTAGATTCCGACCAAAGCTGCTCAATATCTTTATGTCCTGCGGTGAATGGTTGGAGCTGACTATGAAGATATTTATTAATGACACTTTTATTAGCTTTTCCAAACATTAAAACTCTACCCTGTTTCTTTGGTTTTTTGCAGCTTCCACTGGCATGGAAGCCACAAAATGATATTATGGTCGCTAATACCTTATTCTAGATTAACTTCCTCAAAAAGATCAGGTCTGTCTGTCGCCAAGATATCTAATATGTTCCCACCTCGAGTTGGTTTTTTAACCAATTGCACAAGGTTGAATGTTGAGAGCGCTCCCAGAATAACTTCACGAATCTTTGCTTCTGCCCCCTGTGATAAACGTGTAATTTTCCCAGTCAGTGGATGCCAGATTAAAGTCGCCACCTATAACTAATAGATAATTTGGATATTTATTTCCTGTGTACTTAAGACTTTCCCTGAAAGGTTCTGCGACGTTTGTTGCGGATGCTGGTGGTCTATAAAAACATCCTAATACAATGGTCAATTCTTGTCTGATTGGCAGCTTTATCCAGACTATTTCACAGTCCGACCCAGTATCGATCTCAACTGCGCTTAAACAGCTTTTAACTGCAATGAACACACCACCTCCCATAGCATCAGTCCTATCCTTCCTAAACATTTTCCTAAACATTGTCCAATCCGAGTTCATAATTTCACTGCTTTTTAGTCTGCTTTCAACCAGCTGTCGGTACCTAATACAATATTGGCATTGCTACTACTCGGGGATCTTGCTACAGACACTTCGACAATTTCGTATTGTAGCGCCTGGACACGTTTCCTATCTGCTGGAATCGTTGGCATAATCTTGAGATCACACTTTGTGGCACATGGAGGGCCCGTGCTACGACCTGCTGTGTTTGACCAGCCCCCAATCGCATCTTAACATCAATATGTGATCTTTGAGCTATTTTCAACACACACCATTAGCACGTCTGAAAACGTCTGCACACTTACTCGCTGCACCGTACTCTGACATGCACCAACACACCTCTGCGTATGTGCACTTCTGCCAGCGCTATCGTGCGACGACCGCAGGTAAAATGCACCGCATGGTCATACCCACAGGCGATTTAAACCAGAGCGTTGTTTCACCATGTATCAGCATTATGCTTAATTTATGAGCATGAGTGAATATAGTTTTCGATGACTCGTGATAATAAGATTAGGTTAGCGGGGTGGGGAAATAAGTTTAATACTTGCTAATATTTATTGAAAGGAAGTAAATTCGTTGTACTGTGGGATCTTTAATGTTGATACGAGAAACAAAGCTGTTTCCGCCGTTGTTAATGCCGCCTGACAGCAATGTCGTATAGCCATTACTGCGGTTGGATGTTCAATAAGAAATGAAGTACACACCTTCCAGACTCTGTTCTCAGGCGCAACCGAGGTGTTTGGAGTAAGTAACGGCAGAATAGTTTCCTCATCTTATCTGCAAAGTGAGAAGTAACGTTTTCCCTGTGATAACAGTTTTGTCGGTGATTTCCCGTCGACAAGCTTGCCTGTCGTCTTCCTCGTGGGTTGTGCAACTGAAAGTGCCTCTCTCTCTCTCTCTCTCTCTCTCTCTTTTGACATTTTCCCCTCTGTCTGCATTCCGGCACGATGTACACTGGAGTTTATTCTTATTATTAGTTGAATAAATAATATACCGTATATACACTGAAGAGCCAAAGAAACTATAACCGCGGAATATCGTGTAGGATCCCCGCGAGCACGCAGAAGTGTCGCAACTCGAGGAAGCATGCCTGAAGTAGTGCTGGAGGGAATTGACGTCATCAATCCTGCAGGATGTTCATAAATCCGTAATAGTACCAGGGGTGGAGATCTCTTCTGAACAGCATCTTGCAAGGCATACTAGATATGCTGAGGAGTTTGGTTGCCAGCGGAAGTGTTCAAACTCAGAGATGTGTTCCTGGAGCCACTCTATAGCAGTTGTGCACGTGTGGGGTGTGTCGTTGTCCTGCTGGAATTGCCCAAATCCGTCTGAATGCACAACGGATATGAACGAATGCAGGTGATTAGACAGTGTGCTTACGTACGTGTCACCTGTTAGAGTCGTATCTAGACGTACCAGCGGTCCCATATCTCTCGAAATGCACGCGCCCCACACCCTTACAGAGCGTCCCCCAGCTTGAACAGTCCCCTGCTGACAGGCAGGGTCCATGGATTCATGAGGTTGGCTCCGTACCCGTACACGTCGATGCGCTCGATAGAGTTTGAAACGAGACTCGACCGACCAGTCAACGTGCTTCCAGTCATCAACAGTCCAATGTCGGTGTTGACGGGCCCAGGCGAGGTGCAAAGCTTTGTGTCGTGCAGTCATCAAGGGAACGCGAGTGGGCTTCGGCTGCGAAAGCCGATATCGATGATGTTTCGTTGAATGGTTCACACGCTGACACTTGTTGACATCTTAGCATTGAAATCTGCAGCAACCTGTGGAAGGGTTGCATTTCTGTCACGTCAAACGATTCTCTTCAGTCGTCGTTGGTCCCGTTTTGCAGGATCTTTTTCCTGCCGCAATGATGTCGGAATAGTTGATGTTTTACCTGATACCTGATATTGACGGTACACTCGTGAAATGGTAGTACGGGAAAATCCCCACTTCATCGCTGCCTCGGAGATGCTGTATCTCACCGCACGTGCGCCGACTATAACATCACGTTGAAACGTACCAAAATCTTGATTACCTGCCATTGTAGCAGCAGTAACCGAACTAACAACGGCGCCAGACACTTGTCTTATATAGGCGTTGCCGACCGCGGAGTCGTATTCTGCCTGTTTACATATCTCTGTACTTGAATATACCAGTTTCTTTGGCGCTTCAGTGTTATAGACAATATTGATGTTGCTATGGTTTGTCACAAGTTCGCCCAACTACATCGTCCGGTACCTAGTGGTAAATTGTGTTCTGGTTCAAAACCACGTAGAGCACCTATGAAATGTTGCTGTGTTCAGCATAAACATTTATAGAAGGTGGCCACTGTCAACTCGGATGGCTGTGAGGTTGTCAATGCTGACTCTCAAAAGAGAATGTCGCTCTCGTAAAAGGACCATCGATTAACATGGGAGATTAGCCGAACTCCACCACACCTTAAGCGTCCTGTCACCGCATGTTTGATGGAAAAATCGGGAACTTGGTAGCCGCGCAAGATACGCACACGAGACAAATTGAACGAAAGACGGAAAACACTTATACTCGGAAACGGGTAACAGTCGTCGGTGGTATGTAATGTAGATTCCCACTTCTTATGAACCAGCGCGTTCCGACAATCGGTTCTTCCAACAGGGAGGCATTTATTGCACATTGCTCGTTCGCAGAAGTGCCTCGAGAGGTTATTGCCGGAAGACAGCCGCCACTATCGCAGCCACAGGATTAGCACGAATCCGGCAGGTGTTCCCCACTTGATCGCCGAATGACGCGATTCGCATCGTCGTGTGTCGGATGTCTGCGACAGTTCGTCTGCAAATAGCATTTGAGATTCTTCGCGGAAATTATGAAGACCGTTTGTGAGGGATGAATGTGTGAGAGTAAGGTGTGCAGTTGGCTGCTGAATCGTACAAGAGGCTAGATAGCAAATATTTGCGCAAAGCAGCAGCGCGGTGCGTTATCTGGCCTCACCGGGACTCAGCCTGCCTGCCTGTGCTCCGCCCCAGCGTCGCCGGCAGTCGTGACGGAGGCACGCGGGTTTGTGCGTATCGCTTTGCGTTCTTCTTCTTCTACTACTACTACTACTACCTCTTTCTCTTTCTCTCTCTCTCTCTCTCTCTCTCTCTCTCTCTGCAAATTAAGAAGAAAAAATTCACTCCGTCTTCAGGCCACGAGTGGCCTACCGGGACCACCCGACCGCCGTGTCATCCACCGAGGAGGACGCCGATAGGAGGGGCATGGGGTCAGCACACCGCTCTCCCGGTCGTTATGATGGTATTCTTGACCGGAGCCGCTACTATTTGGTCGAGTAGCTCCTCAATTGGCATCACGAGGCTGAGTGCACCCCGAAAAATGGCAACAGCGCATGACGGCTGGATGGTCACCCATCCAAGTTCCGGCCACGCCCAACAGTGCTTAACTTCGGTGATCTCACGGGAACCGGCGTATCCACTGCGGCAAGGCCGTTGCCTTAAAATTAAGAAGAAACTCGGTCTATTTTCGGGAGACTGCGTTGCGTAAGACGTGGGTTTGATATACACTCCTGGAAATTGAAATAAGAAACTTTATTGACACATTCCTGGGGTCAGATACATCACATGATCACACTGACAGAACCACAGGCACATAGATACAGGCAACAGAGCATGCACAATGTCGGCACTAGTACAGTGTATATCCACCTTTCGCAGCAATGCAGGCTGCTATTCTCCCATGGAGACGATCGTAGAGATGCTGGATGTAGTCCTGTGGAACGGCTTGCCATGCCATTTCCACCTGGCGCCTCAGTTGGACCAGCGTTCGTGCTGGACGTGCAGACCGCGTGAGACGACGCTTCATCCAGTCCCAAACATGCTCAATGGGGGACAGATCCGGAGATCTTGCTGGCCAGGGTAGTTGACTTACACCTTCTAGAGCACGTTGGGTGGCACGGGATACATGCGGACGTGCATTGTCCTGTTGGAACAGCAAGTTCCCTTGCCGGTCTAGGAATGGTAGAACGATGGGTTCGATGACGGTTTGGATGTACCGTGCACTATTCAGTGTCCCCTCGACGATCACCAGTGGTGTACGGCCAGTGTAGGAGATCGCTCCCCACACCATGATGCCGGGTGTTGGCCCTGTGTGCCTCGGTCGTATGCAGTCCTGATTGTGGCGCTCACCTGCACGGCGCCAAACACGCATACGACCATCATTGGCACCAAGGCAGAAGCGACTCTTATCGCTGAAGACGACACGTCTCCATTCGTCCCTCCATTCACGCCTGTCGCGACACCACTGGAGGCGGGCTGCACGATGTTGGGGCGTGAGCGGAAAACGGCCTAACGGTGTGCGGGACCGTAGCCCAGCTTCATGGAGACGGTTGCGAATGGTCCTCGCCGATACCCCAGGAGCAACAGTGTCCCTAATTTGCTGGGAAGTGGCGGTGCGGTCCCCTACGGCACTGCGTAGGATCCTACGGTCTTGGCGTGCATCCGTGCGTCGCTGCGGTCCGGTCCCAGGTCGACGGGCACGTGCACCTTCCGCCGACCACTGGCGACAACATCGATGTACTGTGGAGACCTCACGCCCCACGTGTTGAGCAATTCGGCGGTACGTCCACCCGGCCTCCCGCATGCCCACTATACGCCCTCGCTCAAAGTCCGTCAACTGCACATACGGTTCACGTCCACGCTGTCGCGGCATGCTACCAGTGTTAAAGACTGCGATGGAGCTCCGTATGCCACGGCAAACTGGCTGACACCGACGGCGGCGGTGCACAAATGCTGCGCAGCTAGCGCCATTCGACGGCCAACACCGCGGTTCCTGGTGTGTCCGCTGTGCCGTGCGTGTGATCATTGCTTGTACAGCCCCCTCGCAGTGTCCGGAGCAAGTATGGTGGGTCTGACACACCGGTGTCAATGTGTTCTTTTTTCCGTTTCCAGGAGTGTACAATCGGACAGTCTTGACGTTGATTCCGCACAAAGCGTTCCACCTTCTTCTTCAGAGTTTGTCTCGCCGTGGCAGAGTCGCTGAGTGTTGGCCAGGGTCCCACGAATAGTTTGGAAACTTTTGTTATTACTTTATTTTAATTCCGCGGCTGTGTGTGTTTTCTGCAGACTCGTCAGGTATCCTAAGGAAGGAAAAGAGCGTGTTTCTCCTCTTTCAAAGTTTTTAAACGTTGTATTTTAGTGTGTGTGTCGTAGACGAGGCTGCATGCATTCTCCACAAGTGTCAACAGATTGAATCTCAGACTGTTACCTGAGTGGCATTGTCGTCAGGCGAAGACGACAGGTGGGTAGATAATAACATGATTACCATATACGACACATCAAGGTTCCCAATAAGTTACTTAAAATTTCTTTTACGATTATTTGGCTGCTAATGTCACTTTGTCAAATCTTTTCATAAAAGAAATAAATGCTGTTTGGAAACTTCGTTCAGCAAATTATTTTATAATGTACATTACTAGCGAACCAGCGAACGCGGCAATTTTTGAATGCGTTTGGTAATTGGATGTTTGTCCTAATCTTCCTCTGCCCTCTCTCTCGCTCCTCGTCCTTCTCCTGCTCCTCCTACACTCTTTCTCTGTCTATCACAGCCTCCGGCCTCTCCGTGTCGTTCTCCTCACTCTTCCTCAAGACCCCCTCTCAATGTTCATTTTCTGCCCCAGCCCCCTCCTCTCAGTCCACCTTCTCTTTGCCTCATCTCTCTGACTCTGAACCTTGTTTAATGATGTTGCAAAGCAAACCTCGATTGTAAACTGAAGTCGGTTAAAATGAATGGATACATCGGTTGGGATCGTTGGTGTGCAGGGATGAGACAGGCTTCTGCAGCTGGTGGATCTGTAAGGAAAGAGGCTTCAACGACATTATTTCGTATGTTTTAAATTTCCGAACGGGTAGGATTACAGAGTATGCAACGATTCACGTTCCGCAGTAATATTGTAATCGTAAGGCGATAACGGAATTAGGGAATTAGTTTAGGAAATGAGACATTTAAGTAGTAGATGAGTTTTGCTACTTGAAAAGCAAAATAACTGATGATGGTCGAAGTTAAGAAGATATAAAATGTAGACTGGCATTGGCAAGAAAAGCGTTTCTGAAGAAGAGATATTTGCTAACATCGACTATCGATTTAAGCGTCAGGAAGTCTTTTCTAAAAGTATTTGTGTGGAGTGTAGCCATGTATGGATGTGAAACATGGACAATAAATAGTTTAAACAAGAAGAGAATAGAAGCTTTCGAAGTGTGGTGCTACAGAAGAATGCTGAGGATTAGATGGGTAGATCACGTAACTAATGAGGAGGTACTGAACAGAATTGGGGAGAAGACGAATTTGTGGCACAACTTGACTAGAAGAAGGGATCGGTTAATAGGACACGTTCTGAGGCATCAAAGGATTACCAATTTAGTATTGGAGAACAGTGTGGGGGGTAACAAACGTAGAGGGAGACCAAGAGATCAAGACACTAAGCAGATTCAGAAGGATGTAGAATGCTGTAGTTACTTGGAGATGAAGAAGCTTGCACAGGATAGAGTAGAATGGAGAGCTGCATCAAATCAGTCTCCGGACTGAAGACGACGACAATAACCACCATAACAAGCCGATGAGCCGGTTTGAACAAAAAAATGTATGTTGGCGCCCACGCTACAGCGCGAACTACCAACATTCGCCCAAGTGGTGCACTCAGTTCCCCTTTATCCCAAAGCGAACGCAAGCCAGCATCCAGAAACGTCTCTGGTGCAAATACTAGACGCGCACGAGGTAAAAGCATTCGGTCGTGTTCGATTAGTATTGGTTACTGTTCGCTCGTGTTCCTCTGGTTGTCTGTCTTTTAGCGACGCGTTAAAAGAAGTTCCCGTCCTCTCCATTTCGCCGCTCAGATACCGAAAACTTTCGAGTGTCTTGTGTCGTTCTGCTGTTGTTGAAATGAGTTGCGCTAGCGATGGAGTGGCCTGGAGAGAAAGTAATGTGGCTGACAGAAGAATATAGATGTTATATGTGCTTCAGAGGTCCAAGAGAACCACAGCACAAACGCCGAAGTATAAGGAATATGATAGCCAGAAAATTTCCACTCGAAATGGGAACGTAGAACGACGATAAGTTCATTAGACCCTGGCATCAGCCGGCAACAGAGTGAATAGGCGTAATCTTTGCAGTTGTTTTCATTAAAAAGGAAAAGCGTTGTTAATTTTCTTGAAAGCAATTCCGAATGTGTTTGTGTTATGGTGGTTAAAATCAGAAATATAAGAAAGATGTGATTATTCTCGCTGTTTACATTTATGGTTACGTTAGAGATTTTTGATAGTGGATAAAAATGTTTTTCCTAGGATTATGATATGTGATCTACTAACAAACTGTACAGCAGATTTTATCAAGTTGCCCCTGTGACAGGTGGTATGTATAACTCACACGTCATCAATCATATTTTATTGACGTTATCTTCCTAATTTGTACTTCAGTAAAAGTCTCCGAGTACTTCTATTATGTCACTGCAGGCATTAGAAATTATCTGATACACAGCAGCTATTGAAGTGGCAATCAATCAGTAACATAAGCGTCTCCCGTTACTAAAAAAACAGGGTGTATATGCTGGTCTTACTTCAGTTTATTTTAGTCGTCTCTAATTCGTGTCCTGCTTCTAAATCCCTCCAGAATTGCAATGAGAAGCGAGCGAAAAGCGTCGAGTAACACGTGTGCGAAGTTTAGGACCTGTGCTATTGCACTGCCTGTGTTGTTCAGAATTATTTTGCTGTGTTCCTTCGCGAGTCCCCACGTATGTCCGAAGGAACATTGCATCATAATTCTGAACAACACAGGCACTGCAATACAGTACTTTTTCGCCGACACCGGACAAACGACTTTCAATTAAATTTTCTACCCTGAATGGGAATATACATAACGAATGTATAAGTACAGGCTGTAGACACATGGTTGACGAACATCGTCAAACCTCACTCCTCAAAAAGAAAAATATCAATGCCATATCTAAAGTTCAACTGTCGCTGATCGTTAAAGTATTCATTATCGTCTCATAAAATACTGAGAGGTAAATGCACAAGAGTGCGAGATGCTATAATCTGGACTGTTATTATGTTAAAGTCCTAGTTTAATTAGTGTTATGAAAATTCTAACAAAGTTCTTAACCAGCTTACTTTAAATTTTTACGCATTACTCAAACAATCGCTCGGACAGACATAGGATACAAACTTATTTAATATATGTATATATAAAAGCGGAAAGGTTTTCAGTAAAAATCTCGGAAATCTCTTGACCAGTCTACTTCAAATTTTTACACGATACTCTAATAAAACTTTGGATAGACATAGGCTATATACTTCTAAATGAAGATAACTGATAGTTTATTTCCTTCAGATTTTTGCACAGTGCTCTATTAAACATTCAGATGGACACAGGCTATTTATTTTTTAAACAACGATGTACAGGTTTTCAGTTAAAACCGATTTATCTGCTTATAATTACAATAGTACTACGGAACCTGAATCGTCCGATACCTCGTAATCTTACCCGTTGGCATATTTAAACCGTGCGAAATACAGTCTTCGAAGGTGTAAACTCAAGAGCGAATAGGGCCTTCAGTGGGGGGAGCGACCTCTTGCAGGAAGAACGATTCAGCCGCCATGGCTATGGATTAATTTCCTGATTACAGTGCTGCGTGTAGATTCTCTAGATGTACGTTTCTTCCACATGCTTTATTAGTTGCTGATTCTGTAGGGGAAGGTATGATAAAGTTCTCTTGACGGTAAGTCTCTCCATTGCATATTTTTTGTCCCGCCTGGACATTGCTGTTGCCTGCGGTAAAGTGGTCAAACTATAAGGGGCAATCATATGAAAACGAAACGGCTGGAGAAAAAAGTACATTATTCATTATTTCAACAGTTATCGGCCAAACTGTTAGTACTTTTATTCCACTATGAGGCAAGACGGTCAGTGCCTCCTGTTCCCACGGAACAGTGCCTGCGCACAGGCGTGCATCTCTTCGTCTGAAGCAGTGTCCTTCTTGAGGGCTTCAGAAATATGGAAATCGAATCAGCAGAGATCGGGGCTGTGTGGAGGATGTGTAAGGGCTTCCCAGGGAAATTCTGCAGTGTACTCGGCTGAAAGCTTGGTAAAGTGTGGGCACGCCCAGAGGCCTTTGCACATCCTGCACACAGTCACCATCTCTCAAATGTTTTTTTTCCAACTGCCTCGTTTTCATCTGACTGCTCCTTATAGTTCTAATATACAGCATTACTGTTGTCAGTGAGTTTGCCGAGGAAGCTTGTTCCGTTATTTTGTAGTAAAATTTTTTCTGGTTTTTTAGTGATCTGATGTAAGGAAGTCATTAATATTATTCTTGTTACCTGACTTATAGATGAATAATACATTTTTACCGCATCAGTGTCTGAACAACATTTTTTGCGCTACAAATGTAGTTTCTTACTGTTTCTCTCGGCTTATTACTTTCATCTGTGAACCACTGATGCCTTCGTGATATCCGATCGAGAAAAGTGGCCTCAGTAACTGTCGTGAAAAGTTATGAAGATATTTACTCCAATAAGAGTGACTCATACACAAAACTATCATCCGTAACTGTACATTTTTGTGACGATTTTGAATCATAATTAAACATCAGGAAACAGAGCCCCAGCAATCCGAGCTGCTGTTTAATCAGAGGCGAATAACGAATGAGCACTACGGTAAAAAAAAGTGAAAAGAATATCACGGATGAAACTGAAAATACTCAAGTGCTGTGTGTGATGAGTGGCAGAAATGCACTGCAAAGAAGGGATATTCTTCACAAAATCGAAAAAAACTATTGATTCTTTTTGTGGACAGTGGACAGTAGTAACAGTTGTATAGGAGTTTCTCTAATACGTATATGTTTGCAGTAAATGTTTTTTGTTAATACTAGAATATTATTTCTGAAAGAAACTCTAAGTAATACGTTATCCGACGAAATAATTTTGTGTAGAATAGTAATAATGTGAATGTCAGATTCTGACTGTATTTTTAAATAAAAGGTCTGTAAAATTGTCACTTTTCACGTGATTAGAATGTTCTCAAATTCGAGCTCCAGTCGGTCCTAGTTACCACAGATTACCGACATGTTACTGTAATTAAGTTGTATGATTTAAAGCCGTCTGTGTTCTCCTATATTTGACCTAATACAAACATCTGATTGTAAACGGGCTGCTGCAGTCGTTTGGTATTCTTCTAATACCGGAGGATCAATATGCCTAGGATAACTGTCCATAAATCAGAACAACAAACATTGAATGTTGGTTCAATATTACTGGTCACTTACCCCTTTACCCTTTTAGGTAGGCCACCAGGTAAGGTTCAAATGGCTCTAACAAGGGAACCTCCCCGTCGCACCCCCCTCAGATTTAGTTATAAGTTGGCACAGTGGATAGGCCTTGAAAAACTGAACACAGATCAATCGAGAAAACAGGAAGAAGTTGTGTGGAACTATGAAAAAATAAGCAAAATATACAAACTGAGTAGTCCATGTGCAAGATAGGCAACATCAAGGATAGCGTAAGCTCAGGAGCGCCGTGGTCCCGTGGTTAGCGTGAGCAGCTACGGAACGGGAGGTCCTCAGTTCAAGTCTTCCCTTGAGTGAAAAGTTTACTTTCTTTATTTTCGCAAAGTTATGATCTGTCCGTTTGTTTATTGACGTCTCTGTTCACTGTAATAAGTTTAGTGTCTGTGTTTTGCGACCGCACCGCAAACTTACAGTTCGGAAAATATTCATTGACTTTGTTATTGAAGTCGCGAGCTATATTTACTGGATTCATATTGCCCACGGAATACATCTCACGTATTTAATGCATTCTCGTCCACAGTTACCTCACATCGAACGGGCGGACGGACAGATAATAATTGTCTGAAAATAAAAAAATTAAACTTTTCACTCGAGGGAAAGCTTGAACCAAGGACCTCTCGTTCTGCAGCTGCTCACGCTAACCACGGGACCACGGCGCTTCTGAGCCTAGACTGTTTTTAATGTTACCTATCTTTCGCATGGACTACACAGTTTGTGTATTTTGCTAATTTTTTTCATAGTTCCACACAACTTCTTTCTGTTTTCTCGATTGATCTGTGTTCAGTTTTTCAAGGCCTATCCACTGTGCCAACTTGTAACTAAATCTGAGGGGGGTGCGGAGGTTCCCTTGTAAGCACTATAGGACTTAACATCTGAGGTCATCAGTCCCCTAGAACTTAGAACTACTTAAACCTAACTAACCTAAGGACACCACACATCCATGCCCGAGGCAGGATTCGAACCTGCGGCCGTAGCGGTCGCGCGGTTCCAGACTGAAGCGGCTAGAACCGTTCGTCCACAGCGGCCGGCGCCACCTGGTAAGCCTTCAGAAAAATGCATAAACACTGACGGAAAAAAATGCAACACCAAGAAGAAGTTATACGACATAAACGGAAGTTGGTAAGCGTGTTTGTAGATCTGAAATATGATGTCTATTCAAATTTCGCCGATTCGCGTAAGAGTGGCGCTAGTAAAGCCACTATGAGTATGTACATCGGGCTTGCTTTAAATACACGCTACCTTTGAGATTAGACGTGCTGAGTTGATGGTAGTCAAGATTGCGTTTAAGGCGACAAAAACGCCAGTATCAACACCTCACAGAGATTGAACGAGGTCGTGTAATAGCTCTAAGAGAAGCTGGATGTTCCTCGTGCGATACTGCCGAAAGACTTGGCAGGAGTGCATCGTCTTAGGCGTGTGGCTGTGGCGCATCGTACTGCATCTGCAGTGACGCAACGAACTGTTACAGATTGGTTACTTCATCTAGACGCCCTCTAGCGTGCATCTGCAAATTCAGTGGTGTCAAGCAAGATGTGACTGGAGGCCGGAGTGAATAAAAAGTTGAATGAAATTACAGTGGAATCCAGACCTTGAAATGGAACCACTTTCCCATTTCTATCCTTCCCATTACTATGTGCAGATCTTAGTATGTACTTTCGGTTTTACGCATATTATGTGCAGATCGTAATTGCACATTTCAAGTGTGATGGCCAGCTTCAATCAGGAACTGTGGTTTGGTGAAAATTCAGTTTACCCTGGAGTTTTCGTTTTATCCCTGCGGTTATAACTTATTCGTTGGAAAATAAACACTCCTCGGGCGTGTCGGCGCACTGCGTGGAGGGGCACGCTGCGGAAGAGTCGGAATAAGTTTGTGACACAGGCGTAGTTGCCCCTTGTGACGTAATAGGCTACAGCTATACAGGGTGGAGCCCCTACACGCCCACACTGGCGTGATGGCCAACACAAAAGATCTGCTGCCGTCTCTGCATATTGGTTACTTTTCAGTAAGTGAGATCTCGCACGATGTGGGTACTGTGATGTTTGCGTACGTCTGGTTATGATTTACCATTAATACGCGGTCGTCTGGAGATAGATTGGGTCGAAAGTTGAACGAAGGTAGCGGTTTGAAGGGCAGAGGGGAAAAACGTGCGAAGGGTAGAAAACCTCTGCGATATTTGGGCCGGGCTGTAAGAGCAGTAGCGGTTTTCATGCTGCCTGCGACAGGTCATGCAAGGATAGGTTTTGTTAGTAGTGGGTATCATGCAGACAGAGATATCTTTGACGATGATGTTCGGTTTGTGAGGCCCTCAACTGCGCGGTCATCAGCGCCCGTACAAAGTCCGAATTTTTACACAGTCCAATCTTCTTCTGCCAGTCCCCGGGCACAGAAAATCCCCAATCCGATCGGGAATCGAACCGGGACCCCGTGATCCAGAGGCAGCAACGCTAGCCACTAGACCACGAGCTGCAGACTAGATATCTTTGACGTTGTGCAGCTATGTTACTCGGCGGCTACAGCTGGATACCGGTGTTGGTTTCTCGGTCAGCATCAACATACCTGTAACAGTTGGGTTCGTCATCAGTTAGTGTCCGGTAGGTCATATATATTGGATTCACAGTGTAGGGTGTCCGCCTCAATGGCTGAGTGGTCAGCGCGGCGGAAGCTGTGCAAAGGGGCTCGGGGAGTAGGTGTTGTGTTGTGTTGTTGTGTTGTCTTCGTCATATTATTATCCCCATCGACACGCAAATTGCCGAAGTGGCGTCAACTTAAAAGACTTGTACCGGGCGACGGTATACCCGAGGGAAGGCCCTAGCGACGCGAAATTTCATTTCGTACAGTGTACTGTAGTGCTGGTGGTTTGCTTGTGCGTTAGTGTGCGAGCTTGTCGGATTCCCTGTTGTAGCCTGTTAGTCGGCTGTGATATTAGCTGGCATAGCCAGTCAGTATTGCTGATGTGCATGAGGTTGCGGATGTTGTCGCTTTTGAGTGTATGTTAGCTCGCCGTAGATGGTTATGCCGTAGCTAGCAGTGTCTTTGGCCACTTATGCTTCCACCTGTGGTTGTGATCATAGCTTCCTAGAGTAAGGGTGAGTGTCTCGACTCCTTTATAGTCGTGTGGCGAGTTTTTCTGAATCCTTTCGTGAGAGTTCCGAGGCGGTATTCATTGTGAAGGTCCACGGTGCGGGTGCAGGGAGATAGCCGCGCCGCTGCGGCCCCGCAGTCCTGGAATAGCCATTGCGTGTCGGCCGGAGCCGGAGCTACTCTGCGCTGTGCGGTCGTCATTCGTCCCGCCCAGGCGCGCGAGTCACCGCTCTCGTCGGTATGCGGGGGTTTCGCCGTCTCCTTGCCGCGCGCAGCGTGCTGCGGAATGCGAATTTAACGACCGGCTCGGCGATCGTCTCACAACGGTTTAGTGTCGCTGCCGCATGCCCCTCGTAACCAGCGTGATTCAGCACGTGTCACCACTGTCTGTGTACGGGCGGTAGTGCTGAGCCTGAAAGCCGCTCTCTCGGGAGGTGAACCCTGCTCCCGCAACCGTCCCTATGCTGCTGCTACTGCTGTTTGCTCTTCAGTCTCCGAAGACTAGTGCGATGCAGCTCTTCACGCTAGAAGCCTCATCATCTTTCAATAACTACTGCAACCTACATCCATTTGAATCTGCTTACTGTGTTACAGACTTGTTCCCCTCTACAGTTTTTAATCCGCGCCTTTCCTACGCTCAGTTACCAAAATGACGATTCCTTGATAGCTCGAGACTTTGATATATGTTGCAACAAAATTTCGTTGTCCGCCAATTCAGCTCGGAACCTCCCCGTTAGTTATTCCGTCTACCTGTCTGGCTCCAGCATTCTTCTGTAGCAGCACGTCTTCTTTTCTAAATAATTACGAAAAATCCGCCTCGATTGCACAAACTACCTGGTGTTTACCTAGGTTTCAGCGTGAGTAACCACACCTTCTTCTGAGCAAATACAAAACAGCTTGCCTAAATAGGCATAGTCAAAGACAAATCAACGCTTACAGCCTTTGACTATGCCTACTTAGGCAAGCTGTTTTATACTTGCTCAGAAGAAGGCGTGGTTAGCCACGCTGAAACCTAAGTAAACACCAGGTAGTTTGTGCAATCGAGGCGGAGTTTTCGTAATTATTTCGATACTTACGATTGCTGACGCGCTGCAATGCTGAAACTTCTTACCTTCTTTTCTAAACTGAGTACCTTCCACAGTTCCGTTCTGTAGAGAGCTACACTCAGTGACAGATACCTCTAGAAAATCCTTCATAATATTTAAACTTACGAGGGAGTGCTGAAAAGTCATGCCTCCCAATTTTTATGTGTAAACTATTACAACTTTTTAAGTAAAACAAAGTTTATTAACATTATACATCATTATTCTTCTTGTCTGCATATTTGCGGCCCTTTGCCGCTAGAGCCTTCCGAATTGTAGCGTGTAACATGGCAGTGCGTTACAGAACTACCTCGAAGCGTGAGAAACAGCGCGCCGTAATCGAGTTTCGAATTCGAACATTTCGTCCACACATTGAGCAGTCCTTGTTCGCCATGACAACGCCAGACAACACACGAGCGTTGCGGCATCTGCAACAATCCGACACCGGTGCAGTGTCATCGACCACGCAAACATACTGTCCCGACTTGGACCCATGCGATTTTCAGCTGCTCCATAACTTAAAGAGCAGTTTGATGGTGGTGAAGCGATGCAAGCAGAGGTGAGGTTGCGGCTCCGTCAACAGAGTCAAATATTCTGCAACGACGGTATCAACAAACTAGTCCCTTGTTGATAGAAATATATTCGTCGCCTGCGTGACTATGTCGAGAAACAAATATGTAGACAAGATTTAAGGCGTGATGAATAAAGATTTAAAATGTTAACATCATTTGTTTTATTTAAAAAGCTGTAAGTCTTTTCGCACACAAATTCAGCCATTGCCTTTCACGACGCCCTCCTATTCTCACGTGTAAAGATTTCCCCTTTTTAAAAATATTTCGTTGTGGTATCACCAGTCTGCAATTTAAATTCTTTCTACTTCGGGCATAATCAGTTATTTTGCTGCCCAAAATTGCAAAACTCATCTATCACTTCCTTCCATCTCCCATTTCCTACTCATATTCCCTCAGCATCACATGGTTTTCTACGACTACTCTCATTTTAATTTTGTACGTGTTCGTGATTAACTTCTCTTCGAGACGCTATCCATTGCGTTCGACTGCTGTTGCCATCTCTTGTATAATTGCAGTCTCATTAACAAACCACATGGTTTTTATTTCTTCTCGCTCAGCTTTAATGATTTTTCAAATTTCACTCTGGTGTCAATCACAGCTTGCTCGATTTACAGTCTAAAAAACGTCGGAAATACGCAGCGACGCTGCCTCGGTGACCTCCAACACGTAACTCTCGCAATTTACTTCAAGAGCGTAATTTAGGTTTAAGTGGATGTTCAGGTACATCTTGATTAGTCAGTGAGGATCTTTATTTTGGAGCGCGTGTCTCTTATTGTGTGTTGCGTATGTGTCAGTCTCAGAGGAATGTTGGCTGGTACTAGTATGCCTCCACTCAGCCATCGGGTGACAGTTTGTCCGCTGCTGATAGCGACTGATCAGTTGAATCCAGTACAGCCGTTAAGCGATTTATGTAGCAGTGACTGAAAGAAACTGAATAGTTTTTCCAACTATTTACGTGTAGAGTAAACTGGTAACTTCTGAGGAAAAATTTCGGCTAGGGACAGACTGCGTTTCACTGAGGATCTCTACTGTAATCAATGAGGGGAACAATAAAACCTCTGTTCTTCACTACCTTCGTCAAATTTCCGCTTCTGATCTTATTATAGGCAATATTTCTATATAGTCTTGACTTGCACTGGCGACAGCGTTGTACAGATTTTTGTACTTGACCAATGGTGGAACTGATTAACCCGCAGTAGTGCCGAGTTTTAATCTGGTGCTTATGATGATGGCTATAGACATACATGTGTAACAACGCTAATAAAATACCGGTGTTTTTTATTTCCTCACATAACTGCAGGGGAACACAGATTCACCACTGCGTCTCTCGCTTCACATTTACCAATAACCTGATGGAAAAAAAAAACTTGCACAGTTTTCTAATCGTGAACGGCAGTTCTTTGGCACTCTGCACTTATGCAGCGACAGTGTGAAAAATCCCATAAAGGGTCGGTTTCTCTTGTGAATACTGGCGTGCCATTAAATTAAAAGCCAGTCTAACCAGGGAAATGGATCCAGTTGTGTGCTGGCTACATTAACTACCCATTGTGTAACCTTCTATTCTGGTGTACTGTTAAATATAACTGCTGTGACTGCTTGTTAATACAACTCGTGTTTCACTTTATTGAGGTTTTGCACCTTAAATCTCTACCGACCAGCGATGATGCGCAACTTGTGCCCTCCCCCTGTTGCTGTAGGATGTCAGCAGTGCTCTCCGCGAAGTACATTCAAGCAGATGATGCCCTCCACATTAAGGTCGTGGAACTGTATATGTTATAAGTAGGTGACAAGCCGGACATTGTCCGGGTATTCATATTGCCAATATTCTATTAGAAACGGAAGTAAAAAAAGAAAACAAAAACTGAACTGTCTATGTATCGAAAAATTATCATTTGCTTCCCCGAGGTGTAACCATCACTGCTGACAATTATAGGCAACAATTGAGACATCGTCCAGACGCCTGCATTCTGCTAGACAGAAAACACTTTACAGGAGTTGTTGGATTGGGAAGTCATTCCGCACGCATCTTATTCACCCGATTTTGCGCGCTCGCCTTTTCCGCTCTCTATCGATCAACTTCCTTTCCGGATGAAAATCCTCTCCGATCATGCGTCGACAAGTTCTTCGCCTCAAAACCACATCATTTCTACTGTGGAAAAGTTACACCAGCTCTGGCAGACCGTTGTAAATAGTGAATGAGACTATATTAACGATGACGACTAAAGTCTATGTTATGTAAATCTGTTGTGTTTATTAAACGTATGGAAAAACGTGACGACCGTACTCACCAACCCAATAAGATGCAGTTCAGTTTGTATTGGCATACGCTAAATAAGTAAATAAATAAATTGGTAGTATCAAGAATGAAGTCCTTCTCGTATCTTGGCCAAAAATAGTTCCTCCGTATCTAAATGACTTCTAAGGCAACGTGAGTTTAACCTCCGATCCTCATTTTTTTCCTTGCCTTGAAACAATATTGTGGTTCGCTGTTGCGGCAGAAACCTGCGGTGAAATACATACAGAAGCATTTGTCCTGTTGTCAGACAATGACGTGGACATTTTTTTTAATGTGTGTAATAGCGTTACGTGCAGTAAACTGTGGCAACTGTGCTGGAATCGAAGCGAAATGTGGTTGGCTTATACTGGAGACAGACGTCGTCGCCTCCACGTGCGATAGCCGATGCCGATAGCGTCCGTCGGCCAATAGCGTGAGGCGCGCTTCGCGGTGGGCGGGGTCTGTGAGTCGGCAGCTGTTTGTGGACCGGCGTCAGCCGACGCTTCACCGGGACTTACGGGCGCCCACGAGGTCGACTCAGCGAACAGCTTCCTCCATCTTGACAGTCAAGTCGAGATCACAAGCTCTCAAGTCCAGGGAGTGTGGTGGATGACAGAGCACTTCCCAGCACCACCGATCGAACAAATCAGTCAGAGGTTGGTCTCCGTGCCCCCGAGCATTGTCCAGCAAAAGGGTGGGTGGGTTTTGCAGAAAGTGTCGCCGATTCTTTCCCAAAAGTTGCAGATTTAAACTGCAGTACAGCGCGCTGACGGTCAGCCGGCGGATAATGGTATGCGTTAGAACGACATGATAAGCGCCTTAACTTTCACTTCGAACGGGTTCTGGCGAACTTTCAATCATCTTGGTGACCCGTAATGATGTCATTTGTTTGACTGTCGTTTCAGGTGTGGCCCAAGTCTGATCCACCGTAATCATACGTCGGAAGAAAGCCTCTCATGGCGTCCAGGTAGATACGAGCAGCCAATTCTGCATTCCGTCGTATCAAGAGGCATCCATCACGCCCAGGCGGCTCCTTCAGGATTTGAAGAACTGCTCGTATGCGCTAATGATGTTTCTCGGGCCATCTCACGAATAGTCTGGCGTCGATCACTGTGCAGTTACTCGGTAAGAGCAGACACTTCCTTTTCTGTGACACTAGACGACCCGGCCTACGAATGCCTACCATTTTTTGGCGCCCCTCGTTGAAAACTTTAACCCCCCCACCACCACCACCTTCTTGCCACTCTTCTGTAAGGCAGTCCTGCTACTCATACATCTGAGGTCATCTGTCCCCTAGAACTTAGAACTACTTAAACCTAATTAACCTAAGGACATCACACAACACCCATGCCCGAGGCAGGATTCGAACCTGCGACAGTAGCGGTCGCGCGGTTCCAGACTGTTGCGTCTAGAACCGCTCGGCCACCTCGGCCGGCTACTCATACATTCCGCGTCCCACCGTACAGGGCATGGTGGAACATTTTCGGTTTTCTTTCATAGTCCGTTCGCGCATGTAGCGAGAAACAAATGATAATATCATTGATGGCGAAGATGTATTTATTGATGCAGTAACTGCATTTATTACATTGCAGTGTCCTTTTGACATGCATGCATGTCTGAAGAAAGAGGCACTGTCTTCGACGATTTGCATTCACATATTGTGAACACACATTAGCGTCAGCTACACACGACAAATGAAGCTGTTTGACGAACCGGATCTCGAACCCGGTTTTCCCGCTTGTCAGGAGCTGTCGCGTTAATCACTTCGGCTATCCGAGCACGCCGAAACCTCCGTATGCTGCGCACTCATAGTCCAAATGCTCGCGGCACAAAGTTTCAGTTGTGACTTGTAGCAGACGCTAATATGTGTTCACAATATGTGAATCCGTTGCATGGAAAAACAATGGTAGATGTGTCATTGTTCACACAATAATGTCTCTTCATGTTAATTTCCTGATCCCTACGCTGGATACCCGATGGTGACAGAACATCGGCCGGACGATCAACTTCAATTCAGCTCCTCTACATTTACCCGACAGAGTTTCTCCAGAACTACACTGCGATGACTAAAGTCATGGCGTACCTTCTAATATCGTCTCGCACTTCTTTTTGCCAGGTGCAGTGCAGCAACTCGACGTGTTATGTGTAATGTCTCTTGCAGCGGTCTCTCCGCGATGTTTTCAGAAATTTTATAAATTATATAACTCAGTACATACCTCGAAATATCTCTTCTTATCTTACCGATTCCTAAACTTTAATGTACGATGATTATCAATGCAAAGTAGTTTCAAGCCCTATTATTCCTTGGAGCGTGCATTTACTCCATGGAATAGCTTCTCTGCTATCTATGTTTTCTCTTATGAAAAGAATGATTGAGGTCTTGCCGATCAGCCGTGAGAGAACGAAGATGTATATGTATGTATTGTTGAGCTAGTCGCCATCTTGATGAGATTCTGTATGAGAAGGAATTTAATACATGAACTAAACTAAAGTAAGTGTGTTCGCGTATTATTTAACTCATTATTATTGACAGTGTCTGCTTACTACGCTGTGTTGCACGGGATCAGTGGGGAACGTCTGATTTACACTGGACGAACCTGCCGTTTTGTACGCTCAAGATATCCAGTTTATTACTTTCAATAAATGGGCTAACACGGTCTTACCAGCAGATCTCCCGTCGTCCCCATGTGATCAGCGAAAGTCAATAATTATTACAAATGTTTTCAGGAGATCAACTGACAATTTTCGTCGCACCGAGACTTCGAAATTGCTTCACTGCCTTATGGAATTTAAGTTAAGCTCAATTTAATCAGGATAGAGCAGTATTGAACTGTGTGAATGTGATAAGCCTGCTTTGTGAATGAAAATTCCCTTAATATACGCATGTTTTTTACTATCCTGATCAGTGAAGCTAAATCAGGCCTGTGTGAGAGAGGTTTTTAAATTTCAGATCCCACAAAAATATTAAATATGGACTCAACAAGCCGTTGGAAGCCCCCTACAAGTCGTTGGAAGCCCCGTGCAGAAATATTGGGTCATGCTTCCTCTATAGCCGTCCATAATTGAAAGAGTGTTGCCCGTGCAGGATTTAGTGCACGGAACTGACCTCTCTATTATGTCCTGTAAATTTTCGACGGCATTCATGTCGGGCGATCTGAGTGGCCAAATCACTCGCTGGAATTGTCGGGGATGTTCTTTAAACTAGTTGCGAACAATTGTGACTCGCTGACATGGCGCCTTGTCATCCATAAAAATTCCATCGGCGAACGGCTACAAATGGTCTCCAAGCAGCCAAACATAACCATTTCTAGTTAATGACCGATCCAGTCGAACTAGAGGACCTAGTCCATTCCATGTAAACACAGCCCACATAAGTATGGAGCCACCACCAGCTTGCAACCGCGCGACCGCTACGGTCGCAGGTTCGAATCCTGCCTCGGGCAAGGATGTATGTAATGTCCTTAGGTTAGTTAGGTTTAAGTAGTTCTAAGTTCTAGGCGACTGATGACCTCAGAAGTTAAGTCGCATAGTGCTCAGAGCCATTTGAACCACCAGCTTGTCCTGTCTTGTTGACCCTTGTGTTGGGTCTGCGCCACACTCTAACCCTACCATCACCTCTTACCGAACGGAATCGGGACTCATATGGCGAGATCACCATTTCCTAGTCCTCTAGGTCCAACCGATACCGCCACGAGTCCAGGAGGAGTACTGCGGGCATTGTGCCGTTAGCAAAGGCACTCGCGTCGGTCGTCTGCTGCCACAGCCCGTTAACGCCAAGTTTCGTCGCACTCTCCTAACGGATGCGTTCGTCATACGTCCCACAATGGTTTCTGAGGCTACTTCACGCAGTGTTCCTCGTCTGTTAGCACTGATGGCTGTGCAAACGCCGCTACTCTCATGTCGTCAAGTGGAAGCAGTCGGCCGCTGCGCTGTCCGGGGTGAGAGGTAATGCAATGCCTTTACACTTGGATCCTGGAATACTGGATTTCATAACTACTTCCGAAATGGAATGCCCACATGCGTCTAGCTCCAACTACCAATCTGCGTTCTGTTAATTCCGGTCCTGCAGGCATAATGACGTCGGAAACCTTTTCGTACGAATCACCTGAGTATAAATGACAGTTCCGTCACTGCGCTGCCCTTTTACACCTTGTTTAGCGATACTCCCTGTCCGCCCCCGGTAGCTGAATGGTTAGCGTGACGGATTGTCAATCTTCTGGGCCCGGGTTCGATTCCCGGCTGGATGAGGGAATTTTCTCCGCCCAGGGACTGTGTGTTGTGCTGTCCTCATCATCATCCTACCACCCTCGTCGACTGCAGGTCGCCGAAGTGGCGTCAAATTGAAAGACCGGCACCCGGCGAACGGTCTGCCCAACGAGGGCCCTAGCCATACGATTAAATTAAAAGCGATACTACCGCCATCTGTATATGTGCTCCCATCACTTACTATACACCGCCAGTCTCCCAAGGCGTTCCCATTCTAAGTTCCTCGCGAATCTGTGTTACACTTTAGCATCGGCTGTACAGCTTTTTTTTTTTTTTTTTTTTTTTTTTTTTTTTTTTTTTTTTTTTTTTTTTTTAACGCCCAGGCGCTGGACCAACACTACAGTCGGATAGCGACATGTATGCGATCTCATTTACACATGCACCGCACTTTCCCAGAACCGTTCAAACAAATCTAACAAGGAGACGACATGGGAGCTGAATTTTCGTAATTTTTTAATATTTATGGTACACGAAGTTAGGAGCTCAAAATCAATCGAGCAGTTCAATGCAGTTCTAAGAAATTCCGAAAAAATCGAGTAAGAAGTTTTCTGAGCGTCTTGTTTCTATGGGCCACGTGGCTCCGTGATAGAACAGTCGTGTGCCACGAGGGAGCTGTGGGTACGATTCTCGGCTGACGTGAATTTTTAAACAAGCTGCATGTTCTACGAATATTTCACTGAAGCGTAAAAGGCATGCAGATCAAAAAATGGATATCGCTCGAAACTAGTGATAGCTGAATCGCTGACACTAGTCTCGTTCGGTCATAATTTTTGTGGTTTACCAGGTTTGTTTCCGTCAGGAACTGTAGCACTGAGGATAACTACACAGTAGCTGAAATTGATCTGCAATAGACAGATTAGAAATTTACGACACCCAACCCAAGCAACCTGAAGCAAACTTGCCTACCTGCCTGTCTGTCTGCCAATTGTGCTACGCTACGTGGTAGTTTATTTTGCACACTTTCTTTGTAATGTTATAACTATGGTTCGGAAGTTGATGAAAAGTCTTTATTTTTACCGGGGGCCATTGTTGTCAAGAAACGTGGATTTTTATTTTTCAGTTTCTTCCTTTTGCCGTATTTCGGTCTAATTCATTTATTTTGATATGAATGGTTTTCTCTGCAGCGTCACCCTTTTTCGGATAGTGCTGGCTATTCTCAATTAGAAACATCGTCCAGGCTCCGCCAATACACGTTTTCTGTACTAAGCAGAACCTTCTCTGAAAGTCGAGACACTGTGCACCTAAGAACCTGAAGATGTCTATTATATTGGGAGTTTAGTTTCAGTAACCTTAGTATGTTTCAGCAAAATATGAGCCCATACTCTTTCCAGGATTCATTCTAAGTGGCGAAAATAGTTCATTGTAAATTCCTCCCAAGTGCATTTTACTAAACACGAACTTCGTTTTCCATATCACGTTTATCTAAAAAGCCGGCCGCGGTGGCCGTGCGGTTCTGGCGCTGCAGTCCGGAACCGCGGGACTGCTACGGTCGCAGGTTCGAATCCTGCCTCGGGCATGGGTGTGTGTGATGTCCTTAGGTTAGTTAGGTTTAAGTAGTTCTAAGTTCTAGGGGACTTATGACCTAAGATGTTGAGTCCCATAGTGCTCAGAGCCATTTGAGCCATTTTATCTAAAAAGTGTGTGTCTGAAAGAAGAAGCTTTTATTTTATACTAAGCTTTCGTTGCACTACGTTGAGTACCACCAGAATGTTGTTTTTAATACGCACGCGGCTGTATTTGACTCATGTAGCACTATCACCGCCAGAGGGTGGTACGGGACTACAAGCCCCACCGCCACACCTCCAAAGTGAATTGCAGTGACGCAGTCACTGCACAGTTGAAATTTACTGGCTCACCAACACAGTTAGACCGCAATAGACCGGTTATGCTGTATTGTAATATATCACCCCGGACTACAAGTCCATTTAAAAAATAAATTAAAAAATAAAAAATAAAAAGAATAATGTATAACCTGCATTACCACACGAACACAGGCAAAGAAGTAAGTCCATTCAAAACAGGAAAACGTACCACAACTTCAAAACTGTAAGTTATAGAAAGAAAACATGATATAGTCTTATTTCCGTTCGTAATACGCACGCGGCTGTATTCTTTTTGCTATTAGCCTCAAGTCCTTCGCACACATTTAGACACATTTCTCAGCCACTTCGTTCTCTTTCAAAATATTTATGGAGTGAGGAAATTACTGGTCAAATTTATAATGTCATAACAGTGTATTGTATTAAACTGGGGACCTAGAAACGACGGAGAGGCTTTGTCCCCGCCGTAGCCCTCAGTGGTTCACATCCCCACAACAGGCTACAGCAGTCCATTCACCCCGCCGCCGCCCCACGCCGAACCTAAGTGTATTGTGCGGTTCGGCCCCCCATTGGGCTCGCCTGAAAACGTCTCACACCAGACGAGTGTAACCCCAAATGTTTGCGTGGTAATTATGGTATACGCGTACGTGGAGGCAGTGTTTGCGCAGCAATCGCCGACATAGTGTAACTGAGGCGGAATAAGGGGAACCAGCCCGCATTCGCCGAGGCAGATGGAAAACCGCCTTAAAAACCATCCACAGGCTGGCCGGCACACCGGACGTCGACACTAATCCGCCGGGCGGATTTGTGCCGGGGACCGGCACACCTTCACTCCCAGAAAGCAGTGTGTTAGACCGCACGGCTAACCGTGCGGACTATGTCATAACATACTCGCAGTTTGCATTGCGAGGCACCTGTCGGTTTATTTGAAGCTGCCTGAGCCGGCCGGTGTGGCCGAGCGGTTCTAGGCGCTTCAGTCTGGAACCGCGCGACTGCTTCGGTCGCAGGTTCGAATCCTGCCTCGGGCATGGATGTGTGTGATGTCCTTAGGTTAGTTAGGTTTAAGTAGTTCTAAGTTGTAGGGGACTGATGATCTCAGATGTTAAGTCCCATAGTGTTCAGAGCCATTTGAACCATTTGAAGCTGTCTGAAGAACACACGAAAACTTTCCCTTGCTGGACTTGGGCTTCCCAATTCTTAATTCCTTTAAGTTTGGTTTGTTCATTTTGCCACTTCCACCGTTATGATAAATGAGCTGCAGCGAAAGTAGCTACGCAGACATACCTGGCAATACTGTAGTCACATTGGGTTGATAGCGCAACCGATCGTCAGGTGGAGCAGGTTGAACGGGTCCCGAGAAACTTGCCAGACTTGCAGAAACACAAGTTGGCGTGGTTTGACCACTGTGCTTCACTGCATATGTACTCCTGCGTTTCCGTTGCGGCAGGTTGAGCTGATTTAATGGTTGTCGCGGAGATAGGCGCAGGCAGGCTGGAAGGAGGATTTGTACACTTCTAGGGTCTTTTTACAGAGCAGCATCACCAGCGAGCAGTCTCATAGTGCTGCTGTCCCTCTCCGACAGTCTGTTGTGTCTACTGAGAATGGTAGAGGCACTGCTACGATTCCTCGGGGCACAGCCGATGTTAGTTCCGGTTGTGTGGAGCATTCGACCCTTAGGGTTCTGTTAGCTTAATGTTCTCCAACCAGATAGGTACCTGTCGCCGTATATTGGTTTCGACGATCCAGCTCCGTGGTAGATTCAGTCTGATAACACTGAACAACAAATCTGAAATGAAAGTGTGTAAATTGCATGAGTTTGAGTTAGTTATGTTTATTTTAGTATTTTCAGTATAAAATGATACAAAATCACCGTCTTCATAAATATTTAGCTCTAGTTTTTTTTTTAAAGTAATCTAAATTTTTGTATAAATAACTCACTAACTAAATATGCATTCCTGTTCCAAGATTCAGCATAATAAATTTTAAGCGAATAATTACTTGAATTATGTTATGTGTTATGCATTGATAAATTTCAGTGCCATTCTGGAAGTACAAAAGTAAAACATTAAGAAAAAATGAAGGTGATATTACTCTACTTTGTACCAGAACTATGTAAGCACAACAGAAAATTTATAGATTAAGTGGTCACAAATACATATAAAGGATTACAAATTGAAAATGCCCATATGTGAAGTACACACAGTTACATATTTTGTTCAGAGATAAATTCAGATGATGACCATTTTCGCTTGGCTTGACATTTATACACATACTCGGAACATCCCTTATGACAGTCCTGCAGTAATTGCTAAAACAGTAGGTCTCCACTTTGCGGCACACCTCTTCTCAAATGTGGCAATATCTTGACGAAATCGCTCCCCGTGTTCAGCACCTGCTGCACCACGATCTTTGGGGAAGAAGCCAAGATGACTATGAAGATATGGATTTTCAATGACATGTTGCAACCAAGTTTTTCATAAGATGAAAACATGTTATCTACAACCTCCTTGTAATTTATTGCTCGTTTGTTCCCTGAGAACTGGAAACAGACTGTCTTAAAACATTCCCAAGCATGCTTCTCATCACCTTGTATTATTCCATCAAAAATATTGTCTCCAAAAAGCTCTCGAATCTGTGGGCCTACACAGATGAGCTCCCTTACTTTGGCATTACTTAAGTACTTGCCTTAAGTACTTAAAGGCGTCACCATCTTTGTTCATTCCCTTGAGAAAGTTTTTCATGAGACCCAACTTAATGTGTAAGGGCGGGTCTACTAGAGATTCACTCTTAATGTTCTTTATACCTGGTTGAAGAGATTTTCTGGTGGGCCATTCATATTTACTGTAATGAGATGCACGAGCTCGGCGATCCGATTCACAGAGAAAGCAGCAATACTAAGTATACCCTAACTGCATACCTAATAGCAGTGCAACCAGTTTCAAGTCATCACAAATGTGTCACTGAGTCATTATACTTGATGGCTTCTAGTAAAATTTTCATGTATTGGTATAACTCTTTCATATGCACACTATACCCAATTGGAATAGAAGGAAGCTCATTACCAATATGTAAAAGCACTGCTTTTAAGTGTTGCTCTCTTCTGCGGTAGAATGAAACATTTAGATTGCTTTCCAGAAAATTGCGGTGCTGCAGTCTGATACTAAAATCTCAGCCGTAGCATTAGAGAGCTCCAAATCTCTAATGAGATCACTTAATTCATTTTGAGACAATTTTTGTGGATCATCAGTTGATGTTATATTTGGAAGAAACTCTCTATCTTGTGATGTACATGGTTCAGGACATTCAGAATCCCCCTCAGAAGTAATCTCGTACTCTGTCTGTGCTTCAGGTATTGGCAATCCTTCCCCATGTAAAACTGGACTTACGGCAGATGGAGTGTTAGGATAGATCACAGTTCGCTTCGTCTTCTTAGATATTCCCTTCTTGACAGAAGGAACACACGAAAGTAGCAATCACTGACATGATTAGTTGGCTCACGCCAGATCATGGGCACTGCAAAGGGCATTGAGCGTCCTTTCCCATCCATCCAATTCCTGAGGTTGCTGGCACAAGTGTTGCAGATCACATGTGGAACCCAGGGTTTATCCTGATGACCTATTTTGCCCCCAAAATAACAACTGTAAGCTTTTTTAATCAGCGGAGTTATTTGCTGTTTTTGTGAAGCAAATGTGCCCTCTCCACGCACATAGCAAAATGTGCCAGCACTGGTAACACAAACTCGTGGCATTTTTGTTCACTTCAGTAGCAGTCTACTTGAAGAACTGGTAGATAATCTGTAAACAAATGTGCAAAAATTATTACATGCGTTATTAAAGTCACTGAAGTTGAAGAGGAGGGAGACAAAAAAATCACTAAAATTGGTATTAAAATGTTTATATCCAAAATATTGCACGCAAGTAAGACCAAGGACAATAACATAATCAGATGTTCAAATGTGTGTGAAATCTTATGGGACTTACCTGCTAAGGCCATCAGTCCCTAAGCTTACACACTACTTAACCTAAATTTTCCTAAGGACAAACACACACACACACCTATACCCGAGGGAGGATTCGAACCTCCGCCGGGACCAGCCGCACAGATAATGTAATCCATTGTTACTAGTTATTATGTATTTGACAAACCATTATAATATTTTATTTTAAACTTACCATAAAAAATCCGTATATAATTATCTCAGCGTAATAAAAGAGTGTAAAATGAAAACTAGAGCTAATTTTTAATTGTCTTTGTGATATTCGCGATCAGCACACTAGAATTGATTGGTATTGGCTGTTTTTATTAGCTTAATGTACATTTGGCAGATTATATGTAGACTTGGCTACTTTACTGGTTCACAGTAAGTAAGGGTTCACCTGTTGTGAATGCATGTGAAACCAAGTCTGTATGAACGTATCGTGGATACCGCGAGGCAGTGCTGTAAGGCGACGGTAGCGGCTAGCTGCAAGTGGTCCAGAGAATAATGTTCCTGATGATCATCTTGCAGTGGATTGAAAACTAGTCAGTGGTACATTAAAAAAAGAGTGGTTGCATACTATACCCAGATATATCGTCAGCAAGCGTGCTTTTTCCGGCGGGGGAAGTAATGACTCCTGGATCCACGCCAGCGTGGTGTCGGCGCTTGGCGGAATTCCGAGCGGACCCCTCGCACGTGGGCTACTCGCAAGCGCGACACACTTTTGCGCTCAGCTGGCGCCGGCTGTACACGTGGCTGGAGGTCAGTGACGCTGCCTGCCGTCAAGGCCGGGCCAGGTTTCGTCGCGGCGGCGTCGCACGCAGTCCGGGCGCGGCGGTCTTATATTCCGCGCTGCCGCCTAACGAACAGTACACCGGCGTCCGCACCAGCAGCATTGTAGAGTTTCTAGCAACCAAAGCACATCGTGGCGTTCTCAACGGAGACAGGTCTTCAGTCGTAACGGTAACTTCCGGCGTATACGAAAGGGAAGTTATAGGATCGTTACTGCCCAGAATATGAGTAAATGAAATAGTTGACAAGTCCTCAGTTCCACGACGTATTTCGCAGATGATGCTACTCTAAACAGATCATTCGTACCCCCAGAAAATGGTACCGTAAACCAGGAACAGCTGCAGTCGATCGACGCTAGGTTCAGGGAGTAGGTTCAAATGGCTCTGAGCACTATGGCACTTAACTTCTGAGGTCATCAGTCCCCTAGAACTTAGAACTACTTAAACCGAACTAACCTAAGGACATCACACACATCCATGCCCGAGGTAGGATTCGAACTTGCGACCGTAGCGGTCGCGCGGTTCCAGACTGTAGCGCCTAGAACCGCAAGGCCACCCCGGCCGGCCAGTGAGTAGGAATTGATCCCAAAGAGACGTACCGTATTGCATAGAGATAGAAAGATCCCTTCTTGTCTCGTTACACGACTACAGAACAGCCACTGGAAGTAATCGCATCCATAAAATATTTGGCAGAATGCGTACGCAGCGATTTGATGTAGAACGGCCACATAAAACTAACTGCAGATAAGGTAGAAGCCAGACAAATTCGCTGGAGGAATGCTCAGGAATGTAGTACATCGACAAAGGAAGCAGCATACAAAACACTCGTTCGACGTATACGTGAATAAATGTCTTCGTAATTGCGAATATGGACAACAATCAACTATATAATGGATTGACGACAGTGAAAATTTGTGCCGGGCTGGGACTCGAACCCGGGTTTCTCGGTTATCGCGAGCGCGGTTGAATAGTGATCGTCAGTCTGGGATCCGTACTACATAAGACTCATAGAGGAAACAGAGAACATCCAGAGAAGAGCAGCCGGTTTCGTTACAGGTTCATTTAGTAAGCAGGAAGCTGCACGAAGATGCTCAGCCGACTCCGGTGGCAGACGCTGAGAGAGAGGCGTTCTGCACCGCGCTGTGATTTACTGTGAAAAGTTCGAAGAGCGTAGTGCATTTCTCGGCCCTACGTGTATCTCACGAAAAGACCGTGAAGATAAAATGAGAGAGAGTCGAGCTCACACGGAGACGTAACCAGCAACCGTTCTTACTGTGAACCATTCGCAGCTGTAACAGCAAGAAGGGAAAGTGACAGTGGAACCAGAAACACCCTCCGCCACACACCTCACGGTAACTTGTGAAGTATTGATGTAGGTGTAGGAGGGGCTTCCCAACAGCGCCACTGACATCTGAGTGTTCACTGGGAGACAGGGTACCAACACAACAAGCAGTATTTCCAGAAAATTAAACTCTTATACCCGTAGTACAGGAAAAATGAGGGAAAGCTAAATGGTTTGACAAGGCGTTCCTCTTCGATTTACTCCATACCTACAGGATGTGAGAGGATCAGTACCCGGACACTTGCCAAAAAACAAAAACTCGGGAAAAATCGTCATTGGATATTTGTAGATTTTCAAAGTACTGTTAAGTAAAAAATGTTTCCACCAGTGTAACAGAGCTGCCTGTACCCGGGTTGTTGGCTTATCTCTTGTAATAGCGAACTCACTGTTTTCATTCTCGCTGGAGGCAACTATGTTTTGCCGTTATTTAAATCCTGTATGTATTATCAAGTGCAAACTTTGCTTATCAAATAATAATTTGCTGCGTGCGGTGATAACGGTGTTTTGTTTGTTGGGCGCTCAACTGTGCAGTCATCAGCGCCCGTACAAAGCCTCAATTTTAACAAAGTGCAGTTTTTCTTCACAGTCCAATGTAGCCACTGTCACGAATGATGATGGTGATGGTGAAATGATGAGGGCAACACAAACACCCTGTCCCCGGGCAGAGAAAACCTCCAATCCTGCCGGGAATCGAACCTAGAGGCAGCAACGCTAGTCACTACACCACGAGCTTTGGACGCTGCGCGCGATGGCTTAAGATGTCGCCGTACTTGGCACCGTCTCGCGCAATTTCTGCCCACTGCCACAGCGTTAATAGCTTCCCGGCAACATCCGCCGCTGAGAGCGTCCTCTTCCTAATTCTTAGTAACTTCTCTGATTAAATTACCTCTTAACGTTCCGAAACGCTAACAATTTGCAGTTCTGTAATTAGGTGTCCGCCTCCGTAGGTAAGTGGTCCGCGCGACTGGCTGCTATGGCAGAGCTGAGATGGGGCAGTCGCCAGCACACTGGACACGCATTCCAGAGGACGGCGCTTCAAACCCGCGTCCGGCCACCCAGATTTAGGTTTTCCGTGATATCCTCAAATCGCTTCGGGAAAATGCCGGGATGGTTCCTTTGAAAGGGCACGGCCTACTTTCTTCCCCATCCTTCCATAAGTCTCGAGTATAATGAAGCGAGGTAGCCGAGCGGTCTGGGTTGCCTTGTCACGGTCCACGCCGCTCCCTCTGTCGGTGGTTCGAGTCCTCACTCGGGCATGGGTGTGTGTGTGTGTGTGTGTCATCTTTAGCGTAGGTTAGTTTAACTTAAGTAATGTGTAAGCTTAGGGACCGATGACCTTAGCAGTTTGGTCCCATAAGACCTTAGCACAAATATCCAATTTCCGAAGCACGATAATGAAGATACGTTTTATCCTGTGCGTTACGCGTACATCGACTCAGTAGCTTTACCGGCGCATCTAACTTGGACAGCACTGGCCAGACAAGCGATCCAACTAACGCGCAGTGATGTGAACAGTTGCAGTAAAGACGTGAAAAGAGACGAGCAGCCGGCCGGAGTGGCCGTGCGGTTCTAGGTGCTACAATCTGGAACCGAGCGTCCGCTACGGTCGCGAGTTCGAATCCTGCCTCGGGCATGGATGTGTGTGATGTCCTTATGTTAGATAGGCTTAATTACTTCTAAGTTCTAGGCGACTGATGACCTCAGAAGTTAAGTCGCATAGTGCTCAGAGCCATTTGAACCAGAAACGAGCAGAAAGCAATACATCTTTGAATGTCTCTTAATTTTTAAACAGAAGGAAAATGTATCTAGCAAAACTCAGGTGACCTGACGGTAAAAATAACATGCAGTTTTGTCATATGACGACACGCCCTCTGGGGAATATATTTCAGTACTGCTACGTTGATAACGAGGCGATGAGCAACAGAATTTGATTACGAGGCGATCAGCTACAGAGTCCCAAGCCACCAAGAAATCCACATTTCGTCCTTTTTTATGACGTCCTGTCCTGACTTTCGCCTTCTTTCGGTAGTGACGTGTCACTAAGCTTCGTCCATTAGATACAATACGTTTGGGAGCTTAGATGTTTTGTTATTTATGTCTTGTTATTTCGCGCGACAAATCCCTTATTTTGGCTCCAGATAAGTCCTACTGCGTTCAGATTACAGTGGTACGATGACGGGTGTAAAAATGCGCAATTTCTAAAGTGTGCTCGACACCGTGAAAACTATTGTTATCCAAGTTCCTACGACGCTTATCACTCTGGCCCGTGTGAGACCCCATCTGTCCTATAAAACAATGGGCATATTCAAATATGAAAAGAATATTTGATTTTTCATTTTCTCCAAAAAAATTTGATTGTGTGGTGTTTTCTTAACTTCAGCGGTCTTTTAACAGTCTTCTACAAAACATCGATACTTAAGAATTTATATTTGCAATGAAAACCAGAATTTTGCGTGCGACATGTAATTAGAAATTAGAAGACGTGCATTTTTGTTAAAAAATAATGGTTAACTATGAGTTAATTATCATATATTTAACGAATTTCATATTTAAATGATCTAGGTATTCAAACCGAAAAATTATAGACCATGAGGTCTAACTGTCACCCCAAAGCATACACGAGTACCATTCTACGAGGCTACCGACTATGTCACCCGTAGAATTTGAATGTGTCGTACTAATTATTACATAGTGTTTATCGAAAAATGTCAGAGCTGATTTTTCTCTGTAAGCGTGTGAAAAACATTAAGAACAACTTGTTTCTCGCCATTAACGGTGTTCCGCGCGCGTGTTTCAATACTAAGCGAAAACACTGTCATCCATTTCCACAGTACGTATTAATAGCGAGTCAATCAGAGCGCAAGTAGCGTTTACGGAGACCGTGACTGTACACGATTTTTGAAACAAAAAATACGTCGCTAAAGTATGATTAAGAAAAACTTTGATGGCTATTAATACATCACAATGTCGTAAAGTTTCATTTACAATGACATAGTACTAAAATAACTAACAGATAAGTTGAACCTACTTCCAAGAACGGGACAACACCAGTGTACGAGGGTTACGGCTGCTGACCAATGAGATCGCGCTCGTATTTGTTTACATCAGGTTTATTCTTACGATGAACGAAGTATAGCTGGGATTTTCCCTGCTGAGAGCATTGAAACTTGGTGCACTCTGTCTCGTGACTCCGACTGTGGTAATACTTGGGTGAGAACTAGAGGCTCCTAGGTCTAGGAAGTCGATTGCCCGTCGATACACGCGCCTGGATGACGCGATACCGCAGAGGGTGACGCGGCGGCCGGGCGGAATCGCGCCGTCCGTTTGAGAAATGTCCAGCCGGTCGTTCCACAGTTTTATCCGAAAGAGAGGGTTCGTGGCTATAAGCTTTATGCAGTGCTCGCAACAAATGCTGCTTCGGCCCCTGAAAGGCATCGCACGCTTTTTTTTTTTTTTTTTTCACGTAAGCCGATGAGGCCGGAGTTTCTAGCGCAGTACTGGCGAACCTCGCTGAGACATTGGTCGCTATCTAAGCCCTGCCAGAGGTGTCTTTTCACTGACACTTGCACAGTGGCGACCCCATCTCTAAAACCTGCTTCGAAAGTGTGGCGACACATTGCATTTTCTGTCATATTGAACCAAAAAAGTAGTAACAATACAAGGTATTGTCACAAAGCGTTAATCGTTGACTCGAATAAGTAACATTGCTTAATTAAATTTTTGGTTTTTGGAGGTCCTGTTAAGCTAGAGGACTCAAATTTTTCACCTTCGTGCGCTAGGATCTGTATAAGTCATGACAGGTTATGGAAAAGGCTGCATGTTGTTACATACTGTATATTCGTGAGTTTATACTCCAATTGTAGGTAAGTTACAGTTAAATTGTTATAACACACTAAAGGAGTGTGTGTCATAAATATTGTCACGACAAAAAAAATTTAAAAAAGTGTTCGTAATTTTGTCCCCCATGAAAATTCTCAAAAAGTACACTTAGTTTAAACGCATTTTCCCTTTATAACATACCAGGGACTTTCATTCTTACAAATCACTTGAAAGCCATGAATCAATAATGTTTTCAAGTTTTTTCAGCCTTCTAAAGATGTGTGACATATGAATTTATATGTGTGTAAAGATGAAGAGCATGTTTCGTGTGCCGCGCGGCATTAGCCGAGCGGTCGCCGGAACGGTAGCTGAGCGTGTTCGGTCAGAGGACTGCGTGCTCTCTGTAATAAAAAAAACTGAGTCAAGGAATCAACGACCAACTTGAACGGATGTCTTGTGACGTCCGCCCAAACCAAACGCAACAAACTATATCGAAGGAAAAAAAAAAAAAGTGGTCAAGGAGCTGCAGTCATGGACTATGCGGCTGGTCCCGGCGGAGGTTCGAGTCCTACCTTGGGCATGGGTGTGTGTGTCTGACCTTAGGATAATGTAGGTTAAGTAGTGTGTAAGCTTAGGGACTGATGAAAAATGGCTCTGAGCACTATGGGACTTAACATCTATGGGCATCAGTCCCCTAGAACTTAGAACTACTTAAACCTAACTAACCTAAGGACAGCAGACAACACCCAGTCATCACGAGGCAGAGAAAATCCCTGACCCCGCCGGGAATCGAACCCGGGAACCCAGGGACTGATGATCTTAACAGTTAAGTCCCATAAGATTTCATACACATTTTAACATGTTTCGCGGTTACAAATCAACCATTTTGTGCTCCATTTCCCGCCCCTAGCCTTTCCATATTAAAAAAGTAATCTTCACACGTAACGAATAAAATGAAGTTTGAGTAACAGTTCTAAATTTCGTCCCCAGGACGAAAATAGGAACTGCATGGGAGCTGCTCAAACAGATTGTCTCAACAAAACAATGGGCTCAGGTCACACGTGCACGCGAAGCTAAACATTTTCTACTAGTTGTGGAAACCGAAAATATTCAGGGGGACGAAATTAGCAGTGGGGGCGATATTACGACCCCACACCTTACTCAATCAGATTGGTGCGGCATATTGCCACATTACACCGCTAAAGGAGCTAAAAAGATAAGTGAAGTATGTTGCGGTATTTCGTTTTGACAATGGTTAGGAAGTAACCTATAGTATATTGGCCTGATCCAGCTGAAACATTTCCGCTGCTACCGAAACGAATTACTACGCTGCCCTATACTTCATCAGTGGGCTGTGCCGGTTTTTGGATCCTCTAGCCGACATTTATCTGCAAACAAACAAAAGTAAAAACTTCGCTCCTTCCAAGGAATTTGGGGCAGTCTCTTTGCGGCGGGTGGTTTAATCTAGCACTGAGCACCATTAAGCAGTTATTCGCCCGAGAGACTGCTATAGAGCGCACAATATTTGGTGACCGCTCGTATTATTCAGTTCATACAGAAATGTATTGATACTTACTGTTCCTATGCACCTTAGGTGAATGAAACAGGAAAAGCGGGAAATGTACCGGTAGCAAGAAAGACGCTCTGCCACGTACTGTAAGGTGCCTTGCGGAGTGTTGATGTATTTGTGGATGATGTTAATTTCCCGCGCTGAGCCCCTAATAACCTCGTCGTCGACGGCAGGTCGAAACCCCGACATTCCTTCCTTTTTCCAGTCGGGCTCGTGATGGTGTGTGGGTGTACGCATGAGCTGTCCGTAACTCCCCGCCAGCAAGCGAGCCGTGGGCAGTGTTGACACGAGGACGTGCGGCATCGCCTCCAGAATTAGGAACAGCCAGCCCCACATCCTCCATACGTTGTCTACGTCCCCGCCGCCGGGGGAGAACACTAATAATGCGTCATGTTCTCCAAACAGACAAGTTTTGTGCAGGCCGGCAGAATACTTTCTCAGTGCGAAGCGGGGGAAGTTCCCGATAAAGCTGTTTCCGTTATTGGCTGTCGCAGGCGTCAGCTTAGCGTAGCTGCTGCAACAATTAGATTACACTAACTGTACCTCGTGGTTTCCGAACCAATCTCACGTTAATTAATTTTCTGAACTAACTACAGAGTGCTTAACTTAGTGCCACGTGAAGGCGCCCAGGTGCAGTTGTTTCCGGCATAGGCTGTCGTAGGTGACACCGTAGCGTAGCGCCTGCACACACCAACGAATCACCAACGTCTGCTACTTTTTAGGGGTTTCCCATGCTCAACGGTGCCGCGCGGTTTGAGGCGCCATGTCACGGACTGCGCGGCCCCTCCCGCCGGAGGTTCGAGTCCTCCCTCGGCCATGGGTGTGTGTGTTTGTCTTAGCATAAGTTAGTTTAATTTACTTTAAGTAGTGTGTAAGTCTAGGGACCGATAACCTCAGCAGTTTGGTTCAACTGGATCTGAGCAATATGGGACTTAACTTCTGAGGTCATCAGTCCCCTAGGAACCTGCGACCGCAGCGGTCGCGCCGTTCCAGACTGTAGCGCCTAGAACCGCTCGGCCACTCCGGCCGGCTCAGCAGTTTGGTCCATCAAGAATTCACAGACATTTGAACATTTGAACAGTTCAACGGTGGGCTTGTGCAATAACCTGTTCATGCTTCGTATATGTGTTGTAGATCCCTTATAATTTATACGGGACTAAAACCCGAGCTGTCACCATCAACACCACGAAATTTCCCGTGTGGATCGTACCCTGCAAATGCACTATTCCCGTCAATTATCGAGGCCCCAGAATGTGCAAACTTCTATCTCCGTAGGCGCTCTACCCACGAGTCTGCCTGCCGTGTAGTACTGGGACCGGGTGCGCTGCGAGGCCAGTGGACGGGTTGCTTGAAGCGAGTCACGTGTCTGCGAATCTGACAGTTGCTGGTAGAGAGCTGCGCCGACTCCACGGCCTTCGTATCACACCCAACTGACACCATATTGCAGAGCATGACATGGCGGGTGGCGAGGCGTTTTGATACAGTTCCTTCGATCTAAGCTGTCAAGTCGCATATACACATTCTCCACATACATTGACAAGATAAAATATCCTCCGTTGTGACGAAGATCGTGAGATTTTCGTTGGTCGTCAGGCGACTGCCATAAACGGTAATCCCCTCCAACATATTGCCCGTTGGGAACGATTCTGGCCCATTCCCAGCCTAGTAGTGTATTCCCAGCCTAGTGGTGTATTTGACTGAGAAGAACACGGTCTTGTTCAACAACAGCCCGTCCAGCTCTCATCAGTACGAAATGTAAAAAAAAAAAAAAAAAAAAAACTGCTTCCCAATCTTTCATAGATATTTACCTTTTAGGTTGTAGCTAGTACCCCATGGCCCCTGCCCCAACCATCAAGGTTAGCGCCCATCAAAGCTTCAGAACGATAAAGTATTTCCATTGAACACTTATATTTAAAAGAACTAAACATAAATCTTATTTAGTTTTTTTGGTGTTTTATTAGACTGCGAATTAATGAGCTAATGATATTACTTATACTGCTTATTTTTAACAAACTCGTTTTAATAGATTGATTAAGCAATTTGCAGTGCAAAGCGAGTGCTATCTGCAACTCCTTCTCGGGCAAGAAAGCTAAGTTGTTACAAAACATAGTTCGTCACCACCATTGCTCTCCCATTACATAGTTATTATTTTCTTGTGCTGTCAGTTAGTTAATTTGTTGTTGCGAAGTGAATAATGAAGCAATTCCCGGTCTATTGCGGGGACTACGTTTTATTCGGAGATATCTGATCTTATGTGATGTAACATGTCTCAGTTTTACTGTCATACATGCATGACACACAGCACAAAGTATGTGTTTAGTCGGTAGACTATGTAAGGAACATGTTGTTCATACGTTCGTTTCACAAGCTGTAACTAACACAAATTATTTACAGACGAATGGAAAAACTGGTAGAAGCCGACCTCGGGCAAGATCAGTTTCGATTCCGTAGAAATGTTGGAACACGTGAGGCAATACTGACCTTACGACTTATCTTAGAAGAAAGATTAAGGAAAGGCAAACCTACGTTTCTAGCATTTGTATACGTTTCTAGCATTTGTAGACTTAGAGAAAGCTTTTGACAATGTTGACTGGAATACACTCTTTCAAATTCTAAAGGTGGCAGGGGTAAAATACAGGGAGCGAAAGGCTATTTACAATTTGTACAGAAACCAGATGGCAGTTATAAGAGTCGAGGGACATGAAAGGGAAGCAGTGGTTGGGAAGGGAGTAAGACAGGGTTGTAGCCTCTCCCCGATGTTATTCAATCTGTATATTGAGCAAGCAGTAAAGGAAACAAAAGAAAAATTCGGAGTAGGTATTAAAATTCATGGAGAAGAAGTAAAAACTTTGAGGTTCGCCGATGACATTGTAATTCTGTCAGAGACAGCAAAGGACTTGGAAGAGCAGTTGAACGGAAAGGACATTGTCTTGAAAGGAGGATATAAGATGAACATCAACAAAAGCAAAACGAGGATAATGGAATGTAGTCAAATTAAGTCGGGTGATGCTGGGGGAATTAGATTAGGAAATGAGACACTTAAAGTAGTAAAGGAGTTTTGCTATTTAGGGAGTAAAATAACCGATGATGGTCGAAGTAGAGAAGATATAAAATGTAGACTGGCAATGGCAAGGAAAGCGTTTCTGAAGAAGAGAAATTTGTTAACATCGAGTATAGATTTAAGTGTCAGGAAATCATTTCTGGAAGTATTTGTATGGGGTGCAGCCATGTATGAAAGTGAAACATGGACGATAAATAGTTTGGACAAGAAGAGAATAGAAGCTTTCGAAGTGTGGTGCTACACAAGAATGTTGAAGATTACGTGGGTAGATCACGTAACTAATGAGGAGGTATTGAATAGGGTTGGGGAGAAGAGAAGTTTGTGGCACAACTTGACTAGAAGAAGGGATCGGTTGGTAGGACATGTCCTGAGGCTTCAAGGGATCACAAATTTAGCATTGGAGGGCAGCGTGGAGGGTAAAAATCGTAGAGGGAGACAAAGAGATGAATACACTAAGCAGATTCAGAAGGATTTAGGTTGCAGTAGGTACTGGGAGGTGAAGAAGCTTGCACAGGATAGAGTAGCATGGAGAGCTGCATCAAACCAGTCTCGGGACTGAAGACCACAACAACAACAACCTCTACCACACTGTGTCACACGTTAATGCTAGTATTTGAAAAAAAAAATGTAATTTTTGGTAATTTATGTCACCAGTATTACAATCTTACGAAATAGTGATACTAGTAATGATCTTTTAAAAATAATTTTGTCGAACCATTTCGTTTTTACCCCTCAGGAGATTTAATTTTACTGCACAAGGTGTAATTACCGTCGGATTGGGTACCACTGCTCCAGGGTGTATCACAATACTCGCTGCAACATTCTTGTCCCGCGCGTTCTCCTCAATTGCGGCGAGATGGTTTTCCCGAATATCCTGATCTGTACAGCTGAGGACCCGCATCACTTCGTCAGGATGAAGAAACGAACGTCCGCCTCGGTGATTGCGTGGTCAGTTGCTGAGCGAAGGGGTCCAGGTTCGATTCTCGGCAGTTGGAGATTTCTCCCCGCTCGGGGACTGGATATCGTGTTTGTATCTTCATAAATGATATGCCACTGTTGAGATGGTTGTATGGGCACCTCCCGAAAGCCAACAAATAAAAAATGAGCAATATCGTGTGCCGTGTAGCCGTGTTTCCCCTTAGAAGTCTCGTAGCGAGTTTTCAATCGTCGTGGCGAAAGCCGGCGCGACATTGAGTACAGCGGCGGGGAATTACCGAGGGGGGTCTCCCTGGTCGAACAGCTGGCGAAGCTCTGAGGCAAGCGCTGCGCCGCTTCTCCGTACGGCGGAACTCCTCCACTCCCGCCGCCAAGCGGCAGACGGCCTACTCGGAAACCACGCCCGTCAGCCCAATCCTGTGGCGAGGTGGGCGCGCGCCGGCCGTGCGTCACGTCCGGTGATGTACGGTTATTCTGCAGGAGCCGGGCGCCACGTGGAGCTGTGTGGTTCCCGAGGCACGCCTGCCCAGGTCCTCCTCACCCCACGAGTGTTCTGGCAGCCGAGTACTTCACTTGTTCCTCGGCGGACACTCTTTGAGCGGGAAGCGGAGAGGCTGCCTGGCGCGCTTCTCCTTACTGGGGCCGAGGACAGTGGACAGCACACTGGACTCCTATTATGGAGGTCGGCGGTTTGGTTCCCCGTCCTGTCAGCCTGATGCGTATTTTCCGTGACATCCCTGAACGTATTAAGCAAAACGACGGCGTGATTCCTGTGATGAGGAAGCGGCCGGTTTCCTCGCCCGTCCATCCATCCCAGATCATTTCTAATAAGCTTGTCGTCGACGGGACATTCAACGCCAAATATTCCTTTTTTCTGCTATCTGGGTTAGTCATTCAAAAGGAATTCCACTTCTTACGGGACATGTGATGTGTCGTATTATGTGCGTAAAGTTAAAAATGAACTGCAATAATTTTTTAAAATCTTCTTCCTCAGCGTTTGTCCCACAGTGTAACGGGATCCGCTCTTTTGGCTCTCTGTATCCATTTGACGCGATCTTGCGTTCGGTCAGGATGGAGGCCCGCTTTCTTGAGAACTCTGTGGACGGTTATATAGCCAATGCTGACTCGGCCTCCCAGTAGATCGTATACTATCGCCTTTTAACGAAAACTCTCCGTTTTGCTATTGTACCTTGGCCCGCTCGACGTACGTGTCCGTACCACCGTAGACTGCTTTCCCTCATATTCTCAATGACTGGGGCCACTCCGTATGGTGTTACGCCACATTACTCGCTGGGCCCACGTGCTACCGCTCTATTGGTCCACGTCGGAGCCAACGTTTTGTTGCATCAGTAACCTCACCATCGTCCACGTACTGCTTCCCGCGGAGTCCATACGTCATTGGCCCAAACAGATGGAAGTCGCAAGCCGGCGATCCGGGATGTAAGGTGGACGAGGCTAACATTCCAGTGAAGTTTCGTGAGCTGCCCTCGGGTGCACAGACTTGGGTTAGTCCTTGCCTTCTCATGGAGAAGGAGAAGTTCGTTTGCATTTTTGTGGCGACGAACACGATGAAGTCGTTCCTTCAGTTTTCTGAGGGTATGTGCGGCCTACGGTTATCTGGGAGATCAAACAGGTTTATGCGACCTGTGACGACAGGCAGCTTGCCCAACGGCTCACCGAGCTTTTTTTTCACTTACGGATCTCCGTATACATTCTGCAAGCGAATATCTGCGATAGTCTGATTTTCCACCAAAAGAAAAGCAGTGACAGCCCTCTGCTTGGAACGCACTTCTGTTACAGACATCATTTTGAAGTCTGCGTTTAGCGCCGCAACCAATTGGGAGTTCAAGAAACTGTCGAACTGAAACGAGGATACTCAACTATGTCCCACAGAAAATTTCGCACTTTTTCAACCGAAGTTGGCCGGGGAAAAAATGAATTACATTATTTATTGAACGCCCGTCGTACTTCCGTAGTTTGACAGGTGTTAGCTTTCGTTGTTTTGAAACATAAAGGCAGTTCTTCCATCTTGGACTCGTCGTCCGTGTCTTCCACATCTCGGAGGCACCACCTGTCCGACATCTGGGGACGCACCTTCAAGGGGTTACATGCGCTGCCGAGGGGACTCGGGCCCCCTATGGAGCGCCTAAATAACTCTTCTCACGTAACTTCCAATTTCATTCGATCAGAATAATGCTTCCAATCTTCTGACCACTTTTCCCCAGTTTTCATTTCCTTTTTCTTTTCTCTGGAGATTGGAATCTAATAGCTTTTTTCGAGGCGTATCTCTGATCAGAATTTCACGTTCTTCAGTCTTTATAGCTATCAGATCACTTCCGATGTCGTGTTCACACGCTTAAAAATTCACATCCTTTCATCGGTTATATTCCTTTATTTTTTCTTCACGACATTAACGTGAACATTTCACAATGCCCTAGCTGGTTTCACAAGCCAGTGGTGATCGTCGGACCAGAGACATGCACTACAAGCGGTGTCTGTTTGACATGGACTAATTCGCCACATAGAGCACGCTGCATGGATTGACTCTAAAACTTGTCCTTGCCGCCTCTTTCATCGTTGTTTAATTCTTAGAAGTTGTACTCAATCTTTCGCATGAGAAAGTTTGGATTCATTTTCTTGAGTGTTAGTTGGCCAAACTGATGATGCCATGCCCCCACTCCTCCGTGCGCATACACCTTTTTCCCCATCTGCGTGTGTGTGTGTGGAGTAGTTTACTGACGACTGCTTATGGCGCAGCTTAGTTGTTATGGACGACTAAAAATAAAAGGAACAAAGATGATTAGCAGACCCAGCACATAGTTCAATAGTTCACTTCTCATGGATACACGAGTTACTGCTGTGGTTGAGACGTTGGTCTCTCATTTGTATAGAGCGGTGTTCAAATTCGCATCTGCCCATCGAGATGTAGGTTCTAAATAGTTTCTGTGAATCAGTCAATGCGGATGCCGGTATATGTCGGTTGAAATATGTAGGCAGAAGTTATATCCAAGATAACCAGTACCTAATCTTAGGAAAATAATTGTGTGTTTGCGGACTTTACCCATGTAACTGCACGGAGTTTGTATTTTCGACTGAATATGATTCACGCTGTCGACAACACAAATTACAACCTGTCTTCCTTTCGAGTACCATTTCTGAAATCCCGATATCCAACTGAAACCGTAGTGAAATGAACACAACACATTTTCTTCAGGGTTTTCTCCACAGAGCACCGGACGATCTTTCACTTCTCAGAACACCTCTTGTACCTTAGCTGGTCACAAGTGTGCACAAACTGCGATTCCAAGTACCGCCGCGTGAGAGATTTGATTTCTCGGAAACAGGCCTTTATCAATAACTGTTTATATACATGTTCCACTTGTCAAGTTTATCGCATTTATTTCCAAGAACGCCTCATCGCGTTGTTAGGTGATATTCAAAGAGGGATTTGTAAACATTGTTTGCAAATAGTAGCACACAATAGTCGTTTATTTACTGCAACATTATTTGAAGCCATGATATTGAAAGCACAGGAATTTTTAATTTGGTCAAAAATAAAACGATGGGGAAGGCACGATGAGTCGGAGCATTGCCATGGTGTAGCACCCAACTCATGTCTTTCCACAAGGCAGTCCTTTTTTTCCGCACTTTTCCGCGCAAATGCTCAAGGACATATGTGTAGTATTCCCGATTAACTGTCTGACCTCCTGATGCACAATACCAGTAGAATCGAAAAAAATCACCAACATTGTCTTCACTTTCGACCGATTTTGCCGTGCTTTTTCCGGTCATGGTAAACCTGGAGTCTTCCACCGCGAAGACTGCACTTTGGCTTCAGGATTATATCCATATACCCACAATTCGTCACCTGCAATTACCCTATTTAAGGGGAGCCGGAGGTGCCTATGCTGCCCATGTTAAAATCACTAAGTTTGAGGAACATTTATGAATAAACTACCAAATAGAAAAATTTGAATTTTTTTTTTTTTTTTACATATAGAGTGGTTTAGTATTGCAGTTATGACAGAGGGATTTTGGAGTATCTTTTCTAGTTTCCTTCCAATTATTTTTTTATTATGACCCGAATTTTTTTACAAATAATTGCTTTATAATTAAACTGAAATGAAACTACTGAACTATTGCCAAATGGCTGTGTTACAATGTAAGTTTGACCACTAGGAGTGCTGTATAAAAATTTCATCTCTCTAGCTTAAGTGGATTTTGAGAAAATGTTCCTTATATTCGAAAAATTCTAATTTACGTGAAATTACTATCAAAGTTTCTCAATACATTCCTGCACTATAGGATGGATTATCAGGGTCTTTTTCTTCATCCTCCAAATGCTTCCTCTTCTGTCTTCTTTTCTGGCCTGTTGTTCCATCATACTTCATATGCCTTTCTCTTCTTTCTGCTCTTATCCTTTCTCTATCAATATTTCTTAGTGCTCGTACAGTGTTCACCCCAGCTGTAAATCCTAATGCCTTCAGAACTTCACACTGTTTCCTTGGTTGTAGGTTGCTATTGCATCATAAATGCCGAAGTGCAGTGTTTTTATGCTTACAAACACCCTTTTAGGAATCACTTTCCAAATCAAATTGTTTACGCTCTCATTAGGATTCTGCGTATTTCCGTGTAGACATTTGTGTAACAATTCTGGCTGTGCTAAGTCATGAAAAATTGATTTTATTGTATTTATCACAGCTGCTGGCAAACCATGTTTGTGATCATAGTCCTTTTTTGGATTATATTTGCACCAGGAATCTTTTGGGCACAGGCTGTGTTGAGGGTATTCGTTGGAAGAAGCAGTATGAAGGAACAATGCCCACACTGCTTTTCGCATGTCACTAACATTACAAGTATTTTGCCTTATAGCATACCCATAGTATCTCTGTAGACGTTCAATCACCTCATCAGTAAGCCTGCGTCTCCCTCCTATTGTCTTTCCATCACTGAGATTACTTGAACCCAAAGTTTGTTTGCGCCTTCGAAGCCGTGCACCCATACGCTTTTGCATATGCCCAATGCATTCCAACTTTTCAACTACAAATTCATTTCCATATGGTTTCAGTTCCTCTGTAGTCTTGAAACCTTTGGAGTCACCATCCCCAAGGTAGTATTTGCTAGAAGATGTCACAGGGCTATGGCCGGCAATGTGTTGCTTAGCAGAAGAACGCACTGTTTCAGTAATTGTAGTATCGCAACTTGGTACTAGTGTTAATTTTCTTTTCCCTACGTTCTTCCTCTTCCTATATACACGGTTTCTAAAACGTGGCATCGTAACCAGAACAACGCTTTACACAAGAAGTATAATACTACCAACAACAGGCGCAACACTGAACTAGTTCGAAACGGTAAACAGCAAAGAGACGATGTTCGGCGCTCTTAGCGCTTCATTTGTCACAGAAAACAATGTAGCCTACCCTTGCACACTCGCTGTATGCGTAACATAAGGCGCTGTATGCGTAACAGGCCGAGAAAATCCCAAGCAGTTCGCCAGGAAGTCACGAGAGGGTGTTAGATGCATTCAGCGGCCGCCCATTTCCTCTGCAGGCGTGGGGGAAAATGGTAATAATTCCACTTTTAGAGCGAGTAGAACAATAATTCAAAGTTTACATTAAATAGGAAAGTTCCAATTAATTTTCGGTAGCAAAAAAAAAAAAATCGTAATTTTTTTGTATTTGACCACCTCCAGCTCCCCTTAACAAATCTGGGTCATTTTTAGTCCGATTAATCAGTTATTGGCACCCTTCGAGTCGGTATTGTCTCTGGTCACTTGACAAAGCTTTTGGAATGAATTTTGCGGACACTCGATGCATTTTCAGATCTTCAGTTAAAATTGACTGAACTGCATAGAAACTTAAATTAAGTTCATCAGCCATCTCCCTAATTGTAAGCCTACAATCAGAGTGCACTAAGTCGCGAACCTTCACAACATTTTAATTAGTTTCTGAGGTGGAAGGACGGCCGGGCCGTGGTTCATCTTGAAATGATTCTCGGCCGTTTTTAAATCTATTGAGCCAGTCAAAAACATTTGACTGGCCCATACAATTATCTCCAAAAGCTGTTTTTAATAGTTCGTAAGTCTCAGAAGCTGATTTCCCGGTTTTAAAACAAAATTTCACACAAACTCGTTGCTCCGTTTTTAGGTCTATTTTCACGCAGACAGAATCCGGCAACAAGCCCTAACAGACCACCTGCCACAATGAACTGAATATAGGAACCGCAGTTTCCTGTCAGAGGGCGTTCAAGGACAAGGCAATGGCTCACTCCCCACCCTCCGTGTACCTGCCCACCAAACCAGTAAGCAGTAGCAGATGCATTCGTAAAACTTTCCAATCACACCTCGTATGGCCACCCGCTGACTTCTGTGATTCTGGCTCAGAGCATGCGGCACTCATGGACCAGATTTTCTTTAACGTTTCCCATTGCATAAACGTCGTACGGTGGTGGAATGATCACAGTTCTCCACATTTGCCAGTTCTCGACTACAATGACGTGGTTCGCTGTGGATTAATGTGTTTAAACAGTCTTCATCAAACATGGGAAGTCTTGTTGAACGTAGAGAGTCACTAATCTCAAAATGAACCGTCTTAAAACCATTTTCTTGCCCGCTCTCTCCAGTGGCAATATCGCCATACACAACACGAATGTTCCTGGCTACTGCCTCCGCTGGTGTCACCCCTCTACTGAACACAAACATACATGTCGGAAATGTTCAGATTGCTTCGCTAGGCACTCCATTTTCTAGCGTCCACAGCTACACTCACTATCTGCAAATGACAACCTTTAAACTCACATAGTAAAAGTGAAATACAAATAAAAAATGACAAACGATAAATAAACCCTTAGCAACCTGTATACCAACGTGCAAAACAAAAACGCTATGAACTTATGCGTCGTCTCCTACCTTCCAAACTTTACAGAAGCTCTCCTGCGAACCTTGCAGAACTAGCACTCCTGAAAGAAAGGATATTGCGGAGACATGGCGTAGCCACAGCCTGGGGGATGTTTCCAGAATGAGATTTTCACTCTGCAGCGGAGTGTGCGCTGATATGAAACTTCCTGGCAGATTAAAACTGTGTGCCCGACCGAGACTCGAACTCGGGACCTTTGCCTTTTGCGGGCAAGTGCTCTACCAACTGAGCTACCCAAGCACGACTCACGCCCCGTCCTCACAGCTTTACTTCTGCCAGTACCTCGTCTCTTACCTTCCAAACTTTACAGAAGCTCTCCTGCGAACCTTGCAGAACTAGCACTCCTGAAAGAAAGGGTATTGCGGAGACATGGCTTAGCCACAGTCTGGGAGATGGATTAAAACTGTGTGCTGAGATGGATTAAAACTGTGTGCTGGAGTTCGAGTCTCGGTCCAGCACACAGTTTTAATCTACCAGGAAGTTTCATATCAGCGCACACTCCGCTGCAGAGTGAAAATCTCATTCCAGATCAGTCGTTAGGTTGCTGCACCGGTCTTCTTGTGTGTGCCTCTGCGAGAGCGTCAGCGCCCCCCTCCTTATGTTTCTTGTTTGGCCCATCAGTGTCCCCGGGTGATAGTATGCGTTGCTCTGATACGCATTTGTAAACAAACAATGTGTCCCAGCGGCTATCGTGGTCAGTCGTCGCCTCGTACTGTAAAAACACACACACACACACACACACACACACACACACACACACACACACACACACCTTGGCTGTGTAATGTTTTCAAGTAGGTTGACGCTAAGGTTATTAATAAATAACTGCCATTTATCTTGTTCAATGCAAATCGAATTATAATTTCAGACCTGCCCCAGTAAAGTGTGCTTCAAGGAAGTATGTTGGGACGCTTCCTGTTCATGTTGTATGTTGATGACCTTGGCAGCCGGCCTGTGTGGCCGAGCGGTTCTGGGCGCTTCTGTCTGGAACCGCGCGACCACTACCGTCGCAGGTTCGAATCCTGCCTAGGGCATGGTTGTGTGTCATGTCCTTAGGTTAGTTAGGTTTAAGTAGTTCTAAGTTCTAGGGGACTGATGACCTCAGATGTTAACTCCCATAGTGCTCAGAGCCGTTTGACCTTGGCAGACGATATTAGTAGTAACCCCACACTTATTGTAAATGAATGAAGTTCCGACTGAAAAAGAACTGCGCAAATCTCGAGTCACGTCTTGGTAAGACGTAAAAATGGTGCAGAGATTAGGAACATTAGTATAAATGTTCAGAAATATAAAATTATTCACTTTACAGAACACAGAAAGAAAAGCAAAGAAAACTAACTTCGATGAGTCGCATTACGATTCTTCTGGGGAGACGGCATAGTACGGTTTGCCGTCTTCCTGCATGCGGTTCTCGCACTGTCCCGCGAAGAGTCGAGCGCCAAAGGTGAAAATCCGGCTGGATGTTGGTATGATATTCTCGGCTGGATGAGTTGCGGTCGGCAGACGCGTAGCGTGTTCGTCGTACTACATTAACGCTTTGGTTCTCGCTGCGGTGCCATTCTGTGGTAGAAGCCACTTCAGTGGCACGCCTCTGGCGCCTCCCTTTTTCTGAAAGACCATCCCCTCCCTCCCCCCCACCCCCATCTCTGTCGCCCTCCTCACTCTGTGTGTCTGCCTGCGTCTCTCTTTCCTCTTTCTCTCTTTATCTGTATTTCCAGTTGTCATTAACAGTACAAACACGGTGCTACACTTTACACGCTCCCAATAGTCACCTATACGAAAAGATGTAAAATAAACAAATTTTTCAGATGGGCAGCTGAAAAATTCTCCCTGTCGAACAGTGCACCAGCGCTTCATTGACTTGCTCGATTTGTGAATCCCGTTCTACATCTACATCCATACTCCGCAAGCCACCTGACGGTGTGTGGCGGAGGGTACCCTGAGAACCTCTATCGGTTCTCCCTTCTATTCCAGTCTCGTACTGTTCGTGGAAAGAAGGATTGTCGGTATGCTTCTGTGCGGGCTCTAATCTCTCTGATTTTACCCTCATGGTCTCTTCGCGATATATACGTAGGAGGGAGCAATATACTGCTTGAGTCCTCGGTGAAGGTATGTTCTCGAAACTTTAACAAAAGCCCGTACCGAGCTACTGAGCGTCTCTCCTGCAGAGTCTTCCACTAGAGTTTATCTATCATCTCCGTAACGCTTTCGCGATTACTAAATGATCCTGTAACGAAGCGCGCTGCAGTTCGTTGGATCTTCTCTATCTCTTCTATCAACCCTATCTGGTACGGATCCCACACTGCTGAGCAGTATTCAAGCAGTGGGCGAACAAGCGTACTGTAACCTACTTCCTTTGAGTCTGGCATCTGCTTTACCGACGATCAACTTTATATGATCATTATATTTTAAATCACTCCTAATGCGTACTCCCTGATAATTTATGGAATTAACTGCTTCCAGTTGCTGACCTGCTATGTTTTAGCCAAATGATAAGGGATCTTTCTTTCTATGTATTCGCAGCACATTACACTTGTCTGCATTGATATTGAATTGCCATTCCCTGCACCATGCGTCAATTTGCTGCAGATCCTCCTGCATTTCAGTACAATTTTCTATTGTTACAACCTCTCGATACACCACAGCATCATCTGCAAAAAGCCTCAGTGAGTTCTTTTGAATAAGTCGTCCAATTTTTCTGAAATGGTAATCATTTGTTTGTGTGTGTACACGAACGTCCCATTCGAATAACTTTTTCATGTATTTTGTCCCTCCCGTATGACGAACGTTTCCTGAACGTTTGGCCAACAGCAAAACTCATTAACTACTTTTAGTGTCTTATTTCCTAAAGTACTTCCATCGGCGTCACACGATTTAATTCGACTACATTGTATCATCCTCATTTTTCTTTTGTTGATATTGACCTTATTCCCTCTTTTGAAGACACTACCTGTTTCTTTCAACTGCTCTTCCGAGTGCGTTGGGACGGGTATACGTAAAGCTGTAGCACTTGTGTTTCCCGGTGACGACAGCTGTCCGCCGTTTATTGGATAGCAGAAGAACGCAGCAAGCACTCCAGTGTGTATGCAGCGCCGACGGCGCAGCGACTTTGAAAGCAGGCTCGTTAAGTGCCGGCTCCACAGCGGCTGTTGCAAAAGCTGGGCCGCCAAGCAATGGAGGCCGCGAATTGAATGCTGCTCGTTCTGCGTGCGCCCTGTCCGACGCCGGGGCGACACCGGGCTCGCTTTACACTGCACGTCTCACAGGACAGCAAGGCGCTGTGGCGTTAGCCGTGTGGGGCACTTTCAGTGCTATAGCAAAGCGAGCAGATTCATTTTTACTGAGAAAGGGCAGGACAGTAACGAGAAGGTGTCCCTTGTAAATCGGTATCTACGGGCCGAGGAATAACGTCGGAGACTCCGCTAGACTAGTGGAAATAAATAACATACGGATGCGACGCAGCTCTGTACTGTGTTCTGGGACGATTACGAAAAATGGTCATCAGTCCCCTAGAACTTAGAACTACTTAAACCTAACTAACCTAAGGACAGCACACAACACCCAGCCATCACGAGGCAGAGAAAATCCCTGACCCCGCCGGGAATCGAACCCGGGCGTGGGAAGCGAGAACGCTACCGCACGAACACGAGATGCGGGCTGGGACGATTACGTTGTCATTGCATGCACACTGTCCATTTCCGGACACACGTGCCTTTGTCGTGCAGCAGCAGCGCTGCTCCTCGTAGTTTCCTTTCCACAACGGCGGTTTTAACAGATACAGGCGTCGTGGGCACGGTGCTGAACGCTCTGCACTTCAGGAACTGGTTCAGCAAACACAGCGCCTTTCAGATGCCCCCAGAGGTAAAAGTCCGGTGATCTAGCGGACCACTGCCTCTGCGTCCTATCCAGTGTCCGGGGAAGGTGTCGTTGAAGTGTCGGCGAACTGTAATGCGGAAGTCAGGTGGTGCTCAGTCAAGCAGAAACGACGTAACCTGTCGTACTGCCAAAGGCAGCCCAGTCAGAGTATTCATCAAGGAGCGGCGCAAAAACCATCGACGAAACCCTTCCCGTAGAGGGAAATTCGCTGCTGATAATCGTTGTACTCGTAGTACGTGATAGGGATAGTGGCGGTTGTCGTGGAGGGTACACATAATCCTACTTTGGTGGGCCACTTGCATCGAGCTCATCTCAATATTCTGTAGAACCCGGTCCTTTATGTCTGGTGTACGCACAGTCCTCCGCTTCCCTGTAGGTCAGTCAACCTGAAGGGACCCATGATAGTACAAACGCCCAAAAATGGCGTGCAGTGTTGTGTCAAGTGGTTGGTGTCTGTGAAGATTGTTGTTTCGGTATAGCCGTTTCCATCCTCTTGGCCATACAAAAACACCATCTCGGCTTGTTTCCGACGTGAATACCAGACAATTCTTCTGCTTACAGTACTGCCAGTCACACACCCTGTAACTCACAAGGAACACACGACACGTGGTAGGTCAGCGTCACCTACCGTGGATATGATGCGTTTCTCCTCCATTTCCAGTCAGGAATCCGTCCCTAAAGTTTGTCTGTTTTATTATCTTTGTTCTGTATACAGAAGCAAAATGAGTAGTGTCAGAGTTCTGTTCTATGTATTTGTGAGTGGCTCATGCTTCCTGCCGCATTATTATTACAGTGCGGGTCAAACCTTCCATATGGTACTGGTGGTTTCAGTCAACGAGGCTGTTATTTTACGGATGATGATGTTGTTTATGAGAAAATCGCAAGTACATAAAATTTTAGCAAAATGGAAGAAGAGCTGCAGAGGATCACGCTTGACGGCAGGTACTGCCAGTTGACATCCAGGACGCAAAAATGTAACCTATTCAGAATAGGTAATTGTCTTCAAAGTGGGATTTCCAGTACCCTTGCAAATAGTGGTGTATAGGAAATGTCGGTGTACAGGTGCCGCATTTTCAGCATTTACGCAGCGATATTAGTTATCAATATGAGAACGTCACTAATAAATTAAATAACTTTAAATATGTATTGTGAAAATGATGCCAAACTGGTCTTGAGTATTTAGAGAACATCATAGTTCACTGCTAACAGCTGGTCATAAATACTTCTTTACTACAAGCAGTTTGAGTCCCCAGACCATCAGCAGGTACCTTGTATAGCAATGGTGAGAGAGAATACATGAAGTGCATTTCACATTTTTCAGTACAACGCTATCTGTTGTTAATCCTCAAAACAGATTGCTTTATATTTACAGTTAAATGTGAAGTGCATTTCATGTATTTTCTTCTTGGCTATACAGTGTACCTGCTGCTAAAGTTTTACAAGTTCTTTTTACACTTAGAAGCTAATCTTGGACATTAAATAAGAAAGACATGAAAATAATACAGCCAGATGAAAAGAAATTTGTAAGGAAAGCTGAAGGATAAACATGCAGTTATAAATAAAAAAGAAGAGTAGAGCGAATATACACTCCTGGAAATTGAAATAAGAACACCGTGAATTCATTGTCCCAGGAAGGGGAAACTTTATTGACACATTCCTGGGGTCAGATACATCACATGATCACACTGACAGAACCACAGGCACATAGACACAGGCAACAGAGCATGCACAATGTCGGCACTAGTACAGTGTATATCCACCTTTCGCAGCAATGCAGGCTGCTATTCTCCCATGGAGACGATCGTAGAGATGCTGGATGTAGTCCTGTGGAACGGCTTTCCATGCCATTTCCACCTGGCGCCTCAGTTGGACCAGCGTTCGTGCTGGACGTGCAGACCGCGTGAGACGACGCTTCATCCAGTCCCAAACATGCTCAATGGGGGACAGATCTGGAGATCTTGCTGGCCAGGGTAGTTGACTTACACCTTCTAGAGCACGTTGGGTGGCACGGGATACATGCGGACGTGCATTGTCGTGTTGGAACAGCAAGTTCCCTTGCCGGTCTAGGAATGGTAGAACGATGGGTTCGATGACGGTTTGGATGTACCGTGCACTATTCAGTGTCCCCTCGACGATCACCAGTGGTGTACGGCCAGTGTAGGAGATCGCTCCCCACACCTTGATGCCGGGTGTTGGCCCTGTGTGCCTCGGTCGTATGCAGTCCTGATTGTGGCGCTCACCTGCACGGCGCCAAACACGCATACGACCATCACTGGCACCAAGGCAGAAGCGACCCTCATCGCTGAAGACGACACGTCTCCATTCGTCCCTCCATTCACGCCTGTCGCGACACCACTGGAGGCGGGCTGCACGATGTTGGGGCGTGAGCGGAAGACGGCCTAACGGTGTGCGGGACCGTAGCCCAGCTTCATGGAGACGGTTGCGAATGGTCCTCGCCGATACCCCAGGAGCAACAGTGTCCCTAATTTGCTGGGAAGTGGCGGTGCGGTCCCCTACGGCACTGCGTAGGATCCTACGGTCTTGGCGTGCATCCGTGCGTTGCTGCGGTCCGGTCCCAGGTCGGGCACGTGCACCTTCCGCCGACCACTGGCGACAACATCGATGTACTGTGGAGACCTCACGCCCCACGTGTTGAGCAATTCGGCGGTACGTCCACCCGGCCTCCCGCATGCCCACTATACGCCCTCGCTCAAAGTCCGTCAACTGCACATACGGTTCACGTCCACGCTGTCGCGGCATGCTACCAGTGTTAAAGACTGCGATGGAGCTCCGTATGCCACGGCAAACTGGCTGACACTGACGGCGGCGGTGCACAAATGCTGCGCAGCTAGCGCCATTCGACGGCCAACACCGCGGTTCCTGGTGTGTCCGCTGTGCCGTGCGTGTGATCATTGCTTGTACAGCCCTCTCACAGTGTCCGGAGCAAGTATGGTGGGTCTGACACACCGGTGTCAATGTGTTCTTTTTTCCATTTCCAGGAGTGTAATATGATCAAGAGAAAGGAAGACTACACCTTAGTTAGAAACGTTTTCGATCATAAACCAATAAGAAAGACCGAGAAACAGATGGGGTTAGTGTATACAGGACAGGCTGTAAGACCTAGCTTCATGGAGTGAAGAAGACATATTGAGCACACACAGGTGGAGGATGCATTATTGTTAGATTACACGACTGTCGATAATTTCTTGGACACAGAACCATAATATATCTATGAGTACGTACACACAGTGAGCTGAAGTAGAACGATCAAATAAAACTGGTTTTAGGAAAAGTAGATGTCATTCAGCAGAAAAATTCTAAAGAAGTGTGATCACCCACCAATGAGCTGCCTCACAAAAAACTTGTTCAACCATATTTTGAGTACTGCTCATCAGTGTGAGATCTCTATCTCGCTGAATTAATAGAAGATAGAGAGATCTGAGAAAGAGCGAGTTGGGGTTCGTTTGATAAGCAGAAAAGACTGAGGCAACATATTATTTCTCTCATATACTAATTGCAAAACAATCATGACGGCAAGTCCGGAAAATTCGAACTGATACGAAGGCTTTTCGACGATGGTTCTACCCATGCATCAGACTCACACGAAAAATGGGAAAGGGGTAGATATATAATAGTGATACCAGAAATATCCTTCACCACACATAATATAGTTACACATAGAGTCGATAAGCTAATAAATACGATTCCTTCAATTTTCTGTAACCTTTATCTATGTGAACATATTCATTTTTTACAATTGTGTTTATTATTATTAAAAACTTCCACTGTAAGTTTCAACAGTTGCTGTCATTAACAGAGGGCAACATACACATCAGAGGCTGGAAAACCATTTCTTGCTCCTGACGCATAGTCTACTGTGCAAAACATGTTGATAAGGTGGGCCAGTATTATGCATTTAAAACACATCTGTAATGCAGGGCAACCTACACGGCAGGGGCTAAAAATGCGTGTTTGCCCATATCACTGTTCAAAATTGGAGCTAGGAAGTTATAAAGCTCACAGTGCGACTACTAGGGATGTTTGCTGTTTGTGTGATAAATTTCATTGAACTCGATCCAGAGGTCTGGGAGGAGATTCTTGACATACATTCATTTATGCATGTATACATGCATACATATAAACAACCTCTTTATATATATGTTGATTATCATTAGGCTATTAAAAACTGTCACTGCATTAGTTACGGTTGAGGACCATTTTGAACTTTTCAAGTCCACGAGGGGTCGACGGAGACCAGATTAAGCGTCACTGGATAGCGCAGACACAGTAGTTCACTCACAGATCCAAAACAAACTGCTACGTAAGTCACATACTGTGCCTGAGACGGACCCGCTAAGACTACCCGCTGCCAGGTACAGTGTGGTGGCATAGCGTGCTACTGTCCACAGGCTGGGAAATCTTAGTTGTTGGGTGAGGTACTGTACGAACTTGACATGTACTCATGTGTAGATAAGTCATATGTCCATGATTTCCATCCAGCCATCCATAGTTTCGCAGTGGTTTCCCTAAACGAATGCTGAGATGGTTGCTGTGAAAGGGTACAGCCTACCTCCTGTCCCATTCTTCTTCAGTACTGGTTCGTTCTCCTAATGACCTCGGCGTCGACGAGCTGTTAAATCCCAATCTTTTTTTCCTTTGGCTTTACCGAATACTAATTGTAGTTGGTCGTCCTACTGCCGCAAAATAATCATGCACATATGTAAGTTACGTTTTAAAATAGTTTGTATTTGAATAGACGACGTTCCATTTTTATGCGTGTAACTTGCTGGTGATCGAAATTATAAAAGAATTTATCCTGGCAAGATTAGGGACATGAAGCCCTGTTTTACAGATAACGAGGTGTTCTACGTGTTTACTACACGTTGTAGTAGGTCTTACGTCTGACGTGGAATCCAACGCAAAAAAATAATTGTGACTTAAATGGTGTGAGCAGTAGCAGCAATATGTGAAAAAAAATACCGCAGTTATAGCCGTTCATGAAAAGCTCTCATGACCATACTGTCAACCATTGTTTAAACGCGTGAGTGTCGTCTCTCACATAGATAACTATCAAAATTTCATTGAAGTTACAGCGAAAGAAGTTAATAGCAAAAGAAGTATAAATTTTGTAAAACTGGTGTTTATACCATATTTTTTATTATTTATTTTATGGCCTTCATTGGACCACTCTAGTCAAAAAGACAAAGTTCTAAACAAGTTGTTACATAGGGATAAAATTTGGTTCAACAATAACTTAATTTGATATTTAGGTAATGTAATTATTAGAATCTATTCCTATATGAAAGGTGTTTTGCTCTTCTGTCTGCCCAATATTTCTTCATTCTTTCAGATATTTTCTTTCTTTCTTCATCTGAGACAACTCTTCCTGTATTCCTTTTATTGATTTTCATTTGTAGTCTGGTTTGCGGGTCTTGCAGTATTCTGGTTTCCTCTGTCTTGTTTTTTAGGTCATCTACTGTAATTTGAAGTTCTTTTTATTATTTTTTTTACTAATTCTGTTTTCTGGAGTTCTCATCAGATGTCCAAAGAATGAGATGCGTTTCTTCCTGATTGTGCTCATGACTGGTTCTATTTTCTTATATACTGTTTCATTTGATGCTATTCTCCAATGTCCATTTATTTTATACTGTTTATTTATACATGTCCTAATTTTTCTTCTTTCTATTTTTAGTATTCTGTGAATTTCTGCTGTATTAGTTGTTTTGAAGATAGTTTCAGCTGCATACGTTATTTCTGGTTGTGTAACTGTTTTATAGTGTTTCAGTTTTGCATCTATAGATAGGCTTTTTTGTTGTATGTAGTTATGGTAATGTAATTTGTATAGTTCAGTTTTTTTATTCTATTCTGCCATGATGGCTTCTCATTTAGATTGTATGTTATTATTTCGCCTAAATATTTAAATTTATCAACAGTTTTGATTTCCTGTTCTCCTATTGTAATTTTGTTTGCAAGTGGTGGATCAGTTGCATAATCTCCGTTTTTTCAAATGATATATACCATATATGGCTTATCTTTGTGCAAAATTTGAAGTCAGTTGCAACAAAAGGTGTGTTATTTTAACGAAATGTCCGCCTCCGTAGCGTAGAGGTAGCGTTTCCGCTTATCACGCAGGGGGCCCGCGTTCGATTCCCGGCAGGGGACTGGGTGTTGTGTGTCCTCCATCATCTTTTTCATCATTGACCCGCAAGTCGCCGAAGTGGCGTAAACTAAAAAGGACTTTCAATACGGCGGCCGATCTCCCCCACATGGTCCCTCCCGGCCAACAATGCCATACGCTCATTTCATTTTTTAACGAAATAATTTTGTACAATTACACTTGATGTGTACGATGTGCCTTCTGATGTACCAGGTAACTGGGATCCGTCCTCCTCGTTGTCGCTCCGCCCCCTCGGAGTGACCGCTGTCGCCTATGGTTCTCATGTTGCCAGTCTCCTCCTCCTCCTCCTCCTCCTCCTCCCCCCCTACCCTGCCGTATTCGTAGGGTCGGGATTTTGACGTGGCTGATTACCTGATTACATGGACACTCCTAATTCCTTGAGAGCTGTGTGTGTGGTTTTATACATCCTAACATTTGCTGTTGTCGAAAGTCTGCTCCATTCAGCGCCGCACCTCATTCGTATCGCCCTTTTAAATCGTCGAATGAAATCCTTGTGCTGTCCTGTTGGATGACATGGAGTTCCTGAAGGTCTTGTTGATCGACCTGTTCTTTGGTGCGGATGCAACTGTGGCTTTTGCCCAAGATCAATGATACTTCTTTTAGCCGAATTAGTAGCCTTCTGACATGCTACGTAATTTCATAAACGACTGGGTTTTTCCGAGATTATGACTGTTGCTCGGGAGTCGGTTAAGATGATAATCCTTCCTGTAATCAGTGCACGTGAGAGGTAGCGGAGAGAGAGAAAGATGATCGCCATAGAACACAAGTGATGAATAGAGGACGAGAGAGAGAGTGGCGCGGCTGAGAAAGCGAAAGAGAACCGAGAGTGACTGGCGGTAGAAGTGACAATTTGCTTTACTGTTTCGTACAGAGACATGGCCAAATGTATTCATTTTTTATGGAAAAGTTGAGCTTGTTCGTAAATTTAAGCGAGTAAGAGTTGGAGCAGCCCAAACGACGGCCGCGATGTCTCATTCCCGTGCCCGCGATTCACGCCTCGGTGATGGCTGCAACACGTGCTGGGGGGCAGGTGCGCGCAGCGCGGCCAATCAGCCCGGGCGGGGAGTCCCCTGCTGGCGGCTTTATCGCTGGACACGCCACCTTTCCGACTATCCTCTCGCCCGTTCCCAGAAGTGGCCGGCGGCAGGAGATAACGTCCCATCCGTTACAATTCCCCTCGCCGCACACAGTCACTTCTAAAAATTTTCAGGACGTCTCTCTGTAAATTGCCCTGAACAGATTGAGTACGCTGTCGCGGTCCCTACTTGCTTCCTGGCAGCGTGATCATGTCATGAAACAGATCAAACCCGTTGTAATTGTGTGGGCTTCCGCGGATACGTCTGCATCTACATCTACATGGCCACTGTGCAAATCACACTTACGTGCCTGCCAGAGGGTTCCTCGAACCACCTTCGCCGTAATTCTCTGTTACTCCACTGTCGAACAGAGCGCGGAAAAAACGAACACCTACTGGATCCGTGCGAGCTCTGATTTCCCTTGTTTTATTATCATGATCGTTATTTCCTGCGTTCGTCTGCGTCAGCAAAATACTTTCGCATTCCGGGGAGAAAGTTGATGATTGAAATTTCGTCAGAAGATCTCGTCGCAACAACAAACGCCTTTGTTTTAATGATGTCCACCCCGAATCCTGTATCATATAGTGACTCCGTCTCCCCTATTTCCCGATGATACAAAACGTGCTGCTCTTCGTTGAACTTTCCCGATGTACTCAGTTAAACCTACCTGGTAAGTATGCCACACCACGCAGCATTACTCCAAAAGAGGACGCATACGCGTAGTGTAAGGCAATCTCTTTAGTAGATCTGTTGCATCTTCTGAGTGTTCTGGTAATAAATAGCAGTCTGGTTCGCTTTTCCCACAATATTTTCTGTGTGTTCTTTCCAGTTTAAGTTGTTCGTAACTGTAATTCCTACGTATTTAGTTGAATTTAAGTCCTTTAAACTACCTCCCCGTGGTCTAGGAATAGCGACTTCGATTAGAAATCAAAACTTATCAGGTCCTGCGTTCGAAACCCGCCACCACTTACATTTTGATTAATTATCAGCACTTGCAGCCGCATTCCGGCATAAAAAGTTACCCTCATTCTGCTAACGCCCTTGTCAAAGAGGGCGGAGGAGCTGAAAGAGGTTCAGGGCACTCTTTCCTTCGAGTAGGAAACTGCCCCTAATTGCGGAAGAATCAGCAATGATTAACGGCATGAGGATGCAGAACGCAATGGAAATATAACGTGTATCTACAGGACATGTGGACTGTAATTCAACAAGTGTCATGATCATCTCTCCATTGGCAAAGATTCCGGAATAGTTCTCTATTCGAATCTCCGAGAGGGGACTACCAAGGGGGAGGTGACCATGATAAAAAGATTGAATAATCAACGAAAGGATAACTTTCTGCGAGTCGGGGCGTTGAAAGTCAGAAGCTTGAATGTCGTAGGGAAGCTAAAAAATCTGAAAAGAGAACTGCAAAGGCTCAATATAGATATAGTAGGGGTCAGTGAAGTTAAAAAGGAAAGAAACAAGGATTTCTAGTCAGATCAGTTAGGGTAATATGAACAGCAGCAGAAAATGGTATAACGGGAGTAGGATTCGTTATGAATAGGAAGGTAGGGCAGAGAGTGTGTTACTGTGAACAGTTCAGTGATAGGATTGTTCTTATCAGAATCGACAGCAAACCGACAGCGACAACGACAGTTCAGTGTGCATGCCGACATCGCAAGCTGAAGATGAGGAGGTGCAGAAAGTATATGAGGATATTGAGAGGGTAATACAGCACGTAAAGGGAGATGAAAATCTAATAGTCATGCGGCACTGGAATGCAGTTGAAGGGGAAAAAGTAGAAGAGAAAGTTACAGGAGAATATGGGCTTGGGACAAAGATTGAGAGAGGAGAAAGACTAATTGAGTTCTATAACAAGTTTCAGCTAGTATTGGCGAATACTCTGTTCAAGAATCACAAGAGGAGAAGGTATACTTGAAAAAGGCCGGGTGATACGGGAAGATTTCAGTCACATTAAGTCATGGTCAGACAGAGATTCCGAAGTCAGATACTGGAATGTAAGACGTACTCAGGAGCAGATATAGACTCAGATCACAATATACTAGTGATGAAGAGTAGGTTGAAGTTTAAGAGATTAGCCACGAAGAATCAATATGCAAAGAAGTGGGATACGGAAATACTAAGGAATGAGGAGATACGCTTGAACTTCTCTAAGCCTATAGATGTAGCAAAAAGCAATAGTTCAGTAGCCAGAAGAGTAATTGGATATCTCTAAAAAGGGCAATCACAGAAGTTGGAAAGAAAAACATAGGTACGAAGATGGTAACTGCGAAGGAACCATGGATAACAGAAGAAATATTTCCAGAAATACAAGTCACCGAGGAATTGAAATAAGTAGGAAGTGTAGAGAAGCTACCACAAAATGGCTGCATGAAAAATGTGAAGAAATTGGAAAAGAAATGATTGTCGGAAGGACTGACTCAGCATATACGAAAGTCCATACAACCTTCGGTGAAGTTAAAAATAAGGGTGGTGACATCAAGAGTGCAACTGGAATTCCTTTGTTAAATGCAGAGGAGAGAACAGATAGTAGGAAACAGTACATTGAAGGCCACTATGAGGGGGAAGCTTTGTCTGATGTGATAGAAGAAGAAAAAGGAGTCTATTTAGTATAGCTGGGGGGTCCACTATTAGAATCAGAATTTAAAAGAGCTTTGGAGCACTTAGGTCAAATCAGGCAGATGGAATAAATAACATTCTAACAGTATTTCTAAAAAAATTGTTCAAATGGCTCTGAGCATTATGGGACTTAACAGCTGAGGTCATCAGTCCCCTAGAACTTAGAACTACTTAAACCTATCTAACCTAAGGACATCACACACATCCATGCCCGAGGCAGGATTCTAACCTGCGACCGTAGCGGTAGCGCGGTTCCAGACTGAAGCGCCTAGAACCGCTCGGCCATTCCGGCCGGCCAGAATTTCTAAAATCATTGGTGGAAGTGGCAACAAAACGGCTATCCACCACAATGTACGTGTCTGGCAGCATATCATCTCTTTCGGAAACATATCATCCACGCAATTCCGAAGACTGCAAGAGCTGACAAAAGCGAGAATCATCAAACAATGAGTTATCTAGACACGGATTTGCCAAGCAAGCCAGTACACGTTCAAGACATCGTCTGTCAGTTTAACCTCACTTACGCAGACGTTACCCGTCTTCGTAAGTCTTTTGACAGTAGTGAGAAAGGCCACAAATACAAACAAACCAATCCTGGCATTGATTTATCACTGTGTTTAAAGAAGCAAAAAGCAAGACCCTGGTCCAGGGAATGGCTTAAAATGAGAGATTTGCCCATTAATTTATACTGAAGGAAATATTACTCTCAGAACTTGATGATTACATCAACTTTCTTCGAATGGGTAACGACATTTTTTAGCATTCTTTAAGGCCCTCTTTAAAGGAGCAAACTTACTGTCGAGTTCATTCGTATCTAGTCACGGTTGTGTCAAACAAAACCGTACACGCATCAACAAAGCCTGTCAAATTAGCCTTACTTTTGAAGCAGTTTCGTGTATTCTATATGTTGGCGTTAGGGAGAATGGCTAAAAATACAGATAAAGCATTGTGAGAAGGAAGGCACAACTATGCAAAAATTTATTCTCTTCTACTCATTCCTATAAGACAGTTAATTAAAATATCACAGCGTAGGAACAAGTAGTCCACATTGTCCGTGGAAGAACCGAAGAACTTCGATTTCTTTTGTCTCATTCCACTTGTGTGTGACTGTATGCATAAAATACTGATTTTGTTCATAACCTTTTCATTCGTAATATGTGGCTGGGAAAGATGCTATACCTTTACAATTTTAGTAATTTGTTTTTATACTGGACCGCAGTTTCCGTGGTTGTGGAAACTCACTATATAATGAGATAAATTGTAATAAAACAGTTTTGCTGTAAACATATGCGGCGAAACATCGCCAGAAATAACGTCCGCTATCTTGTCAAACTTTCTGTCAATCAAACTTCCTGGCAAACACGTAAAACACGACCCATGCTTGAGAAACACGTCAAACAGCACCGTACACGGTGAAATGTTTGGCAAGCATAGTTAACTTTGACAACAATGTTTGATCGTGTGTGGGGCCTTAAGACAGGGATGTAGTCTTCCGGTCCCACTGTTCAGTCTGTACATCGAAGAAGCGGTGATGGAAATAAAAGAAGGTTCAGGAGTGGAATTAAAATTCAAGGTGAATGGATATCAGTGATACGGTTCGCTATGACATTGTTATCCTGAGAGAAACTGAAGAAGAATTACATGATCTGCTGAATCAATAAAGAGTCTAATGAGTACAGAATATGGACTGAGAGTAAATCGAAGAAAGACGAAAGTGGTGAGAAGTAGCAGAAATGAGAACTGCGAGAAACTCAACATCAGGTTTGGTGGCCACGAAATAGATGAAGTTAAGCACTTCTGCTATCTCGGCAGCAAAATGACTAATGACTAACGGAGCAAGGAGGACATCAAAAGCATACTAGTGCTGGCAAAAAGGGCCATTCGTGGCCAAGAGAAGTCAACTAGTATCAAATACAAGCCTTAATTTGAGAAAGAATTTTCTGAGAATGTGCGTTTGGAGCACAAAAGTGTAGAGGGCGAAAACTGTAGAGGACGACAAGAGATTGGGATACATCCAGCAAGTAAATGAGGACGTAGGTTGCAATGCTACGCTGAGATGAAGAGGTTGGCACAGGAGAAGAATTCGTGGCGGGCCGCGTCAAACTAGTCAGAAGGCTGATGGCTCAAAAAAGACTTGATTGATTTATATTGTAACCCAAGTTTGACGGATTCCTTTTAACATTCATGTGGATGACCTCATACTTTTCATTATTCAGGGTCAATTGCCGATTTTCGCACCATACAGAAATCTTATCTAAATCATTTTGTAATTTTGATGACTTTACTAGACGATAGTCACTTAACATAAACTTTTTCGGGGTATGGTACCGCGTCAGAACATTTTAACTGTAACCGAATAAAACTGACGTTTCGGCCACGGTTGCAGTGGCCTTGTTGCAGTGGCCTTCCGTCAATGGAGGACGTCTTCGAGGGTCGAGGGCATTTACACCCTCACTGGCCATTCGTAGAAACTACTCTCCCATCCCAACCTCCTTTCCCCTGAAGACATCCTCCGTAGATAGAGACTAAATGCTGGGTTTCCTGTTTCTAAGCGCCTGATCTATTCGACATTCTGAAGCCCCCGCTCTCCCCCAACCCTCTCACCCTTCGCCAATCTGAAGCACAATTCACGGGTCGCCGACTACCTACTGTCATCGGCTGTTCCATTTCTTAATTCCGGTCTTACAAACAGACCACATGGAAGTTGAATTTTTGTGATTTTTTAAAATATTTATAGTACATGAAGTCCAGCACTCACAAATATCAATACACCAAAGCCTTCCGATGCAATTCCCAAAAGTTCTCGAGAAAATCGGCTTGGAAAGTTGCCCGAGCGTCATTAATGCCCTAAAACATTGCCCTTTTTTCCGACAGGACGTATGGCGCTGTGGTAGATCGCTCTCCTGCCATGTGTGGGGTCTGGATTCGATAACTGACCAGTGCACACAAGATACATCAAGATGGAAAAAAGATCAGTAGCTCTCGCGATTCTTGATAGCTAGATAGCTGATTTATAAAAGACTGTTTCGATTAAAGAAATTTTTTGTCATGTATACGTATTTTACGCTTCATAAAAATGCTCGTGGAACAAGCAGGTTTGTTTGAACATTTGCCATTGCAGAGAATCGAATCCATGCCAACCACATGGCAGGCAAACATTCTGCCACAGACGCGTACAGTACCTTCGAAGAAAAAACGTTGTTTTATAGTATTAAAGACGCACTGAGAACTTCAAAGTCAATCTTCTCAAAAATTATTGAGAGTTGCGTTGAAGTGGTTTGGCTGATTGATATTTTAGTTTCGAAATTCACGTATCATAAACATGAAAAACACACAAAACGCTATTGTCTTGTGGGCTCTTCACTAAGATTTGAAGCGAATGTTATTATTTTTATTTATTCATTTATTTTCTATAGTCAATTTTCTTGATTATAACAATGGACCGTTACATGTAGAATTACATGGACGTGACTTTTCATGATACTCTGGTTACTTTCATTTCACTTTTTCTCCGTTTTTCTGTTTTTTTTTTTATGCGACATGCAAAAATGGCGTGCGCACCCGTAAGTGTCGTCGAACCACTTGCACGTTTTTCACTGGGGCGATACGGTACGGAATGCGATTTGCAATACGACGCGGAAGCAGCCTGCATCGCTGGAGCACATAAAAAGCCTAGTCGAAGCGCCTCAACTGCTTCAGACCGGGACAACAGCGACGCGACACAGACACGTTATCTCTGTCGTATCGCCCGGTGCAACACGCATTTGGTGGTCGCACCACACAGCTTGTCTCATACGGTACACGGCAAGGGAAACTTCAAGTCATCCCATTTGATGTCCCTTTAAAAAACTGTGTAACTTAGATGAAGCAAAGCTAGAGCAGCTTCTGTGCGCAGGTCGCCCAATGTGGCGTCGACTGTAATGAGACCTGCACCAAGGCGGCCGGACCTGCCCCGCAAGGGACCTCCCGGCCAATGACGCCAAACGCTCATTTCCATTTCCATTATTCTGATACTTGGCAAGTAAGTAAACCGACGGGTATGTTTTGAAACGTTTGCACTGAAGAATGTAGTCGCTGGCCAGTTTACGTTTCGTGGATTTTTGGGTCATAGATTGTTGCGTACGAAACATCGCTAACATAGAAGTTGCTTTTAATGGTGGAAGGAGAGCGATACTTCTTTCCATTCCTGAGAAAATACGTGAAATGTTTGGAGGTTGCCCGCTACCATATCAGCAAGCTAAGTGCCGCACGGGAGGCTATTGCCGGATTTTTTGGTTATGTTTATGGTTATGGCTATACGGAGTGTGGCGCAGTCTTGTATTTCTCTTCTTAGTATGCGGACGATACATACAGGGACTGCAAATGAAAATTGCTGAAATGAAAAGACACCTGGAGACATCAGCCGATGATTCTGACTAGATATTTTTTTCAATCTATGCTCCCTGAAACTTCCTGGCAGATTAAAACTGTGTGCCGGACCGAGACTCGAACTCGGGACCTTTGCCTTTCGCGGGCTGTGGCTAAGCCATGTCTCCGCAATATCCTTTCTTTCAGGAGTGCTAGTTCTGCAAGGTTCGCGGGAGAGCTTCTGTAAAGTTTGGAAGGTAGGAGACGAGGTACTGGCAGAAGTAAAGCTGTGAGGACGGGGCTTGAGTCGTGCTTGGGTAGCTCAGTTGGTAAAGCACTTGCCCGCGAAAGGCAAAGGTCCCGAGTTCGAGTCTCGGTCCGGCACACAGTTTTAATCTGCCAGGAAGTTTCATATCAGCGCACACTCCGCTGCAGAGTGAAAATCTAATTCTGTGCTCCCTGATCTTGGGAAACTTTGAGACAGTCGTAAAACAGGTCTGAAAACTAAACTCCTGTTACTTCTGAATGAGGAGCAGGACGAAGCCGAGGGGGACACATCGGAATTTTTCTTACCATCAACGCCTTCTTCCATTTCTTCAAACGCATTGTGTGCTCCTATGTGCAGAGTTCACCACACAATGCTACGCCATCGATGATGAATGATCCAGCAACAGTTCTTCTGAATATTTCTCAAGCGTAATCGTATACTACTTTCCGAAATGGAACAGCTGTAGAAGTGTTGCTCTAGTCCTATTAATTAGTAACCGTTATTTATATATGTATTACATTGAATAAAGTACCATACTAGGAGGCCGTACAAGAAAAGAAACTTTTCATGGTGGCATTTTTAACGTAGGTCACGTGCTTTAAGCAACTTAATCTTATTGTAATGAATAGTTTTTCATCAGGAGAAACAGAAAATCGGAAGTTCGACCCTACTTTGTCAGAGAAGCTAAATAGTTGCTCCAGAAAGTGGAAACTGTTTGGGCCCATTCTGTAGAATTCGTGTAACCTCACGAGAAACCACAGCCTAACTGTTTGATATTTACAGCATTGTGCGACTGCTCCCAGTACTTATTATTATTTTTCAGCTTTTTAACTTTAAATAACGGTCAGCAACAATAAGTCCTCATCAGAAAAGCCCACGATTGAAACTGAAACGTGATTCGTGCTGTCTTGGTTTTTGTCGTATGGCGGGCGCGTTTCGCAGGGTATATCGTATCATCCTAGTGTGACCCACGTCTACGTGTCATGGACTTTAGTTGGACTACCATTGTACTCTCTCAGAATGATGGTAATATTCTTAACATCCAACCAACATACGGATCAGTGAGGAAGAAAGACCCTTACAAGCAACACTAAAGTGTCACTTACGGGTCGGTTGACAGTTGAGCAACAGAGTGGAGTTAGAAGTAAAAGGGCGAAAGATTATTTACAGAGCAGCTAGAGCACGATGGGACTACTGGACAAAAAAGGGAGATAATGTGAACAGTGCTGTACGGCATTCCAACAGTAACTTGAGACTACATGAAGGTAACACATTAATCTGTGTGGACGGACAAGAGTATAATAACCAGTTACACGAATTTTTTTTTTTGCTTAAGAGTAATGTTGCACAGCTGTAAATAACACAATAATTAAATTTAAAGCTGTGGTTAACAAAGCATGTGAAAACTGAGATTATGTTTCTGAATTTATTTTTCATATTCAGCAGATTTTTCCTAATCATCGCAACTATTTGATCAGACGCGTTAGACTTCCGAGAACCAAAAAGCAAAATACGTTTCTCCTCATAGACGTAAAGTTTCCTACTTGTGTGCTCTTTAAGTAACAAGTACGACAGTCCAGCCAGAAACCTTCGTTCAAAATTATTTAATTCCTTAATACCTCGTAACTTTTTACTATTACGACTCAGTTCCATAGCTTCGAGGCCACAATAAAGTAAAACAGAAGTACACACACATTACATACACTCTTCGGTCACAATGTGGCAGGCACGACCTTCACCTGTGGTTGGCCGTGCACTGTTTTCGATTACTCCACTGGCGACTGGGTGAGAGAGTTTTATCGATGTCAGTTATGTACAGTTGTAATCCTGCGGGTTTTGGCACCCTTCCCTGCCTGCAATCGACTGTTACTGATCGTTTGACTGCAATTACGTAACATTGGATATTATGTTTCGAGGCATACTCGCGTTCGTAATTAATGGTTTAGACGTGTTTATGTTTATGTGAATACTCAGGAACAAAGCTATAACAAACACAATTTTCTAGGACAAGTATTCGTCACTGTTTATGTGCGTTTCGCAACTAGTTTGTTACTGTGCCATTCCCGTTTAAAGTTATTTACCTTGCTGTTGAGCAAAGCGATTTCGCGGAAAGAAAAAACTCACCGGGGTATGGCAAATTCTGGTACTTGCAAAGCCAAGAAAAGGGAAGTACAGGATGGGAAAAACGGCAAAGCATGAAATAACAAGAAAAGCTGGGACAAACCTTTCTTTGTTGTATACAGGCGTGTAGTTCTGGACAGGTAACTTCAGCGTGATATATAGTTTGGCTGAAGGTGCACTTAGTTGTATACAGAATGAAATAATCATAAGTAATATACAGAAAGATGAAACTTCTTACATGGTGCCAAAGCTCATCTCGTGTACGTAAATTATCGGGAACGTAGGATTAAATATTGAAAAGAGAATACTATTGAAACTAAATTCAGTAGTGAGAAAATACTCTTCAACAGATTTGTGTTGATATGGTGATGGTTGCATTTTCAAAAAAGGAAATTGACAATAGGTTGCTATCTGATGCACTAAGAAAGAAAAACTTGCACGCAAATGAGAAGAAAAGTATTTTACACACTTTCCTAATATTTCATATGTCTCACAACCGTCATATTGCATCAGAACCCCAGAAGCTTGACCTCACATACCTCGAAATGCCTACTGAAATACGATAAAAAGGAACATTTGTGAGCAACGGCAAGTTATTTTTAATCATACTTCGTATGTGAGACAGAATGTCGTCCGGCAGTAGTACTTGATCCCAATAATCTTTGAAGGAGGAGGAGGACCCGGGGACGGTTTCGTCACAAAGAGGCGGCGACTGTCCGCTATTGTAATTGTGTTTACGAGGCCGTGTCGCGACGCAGACGAGAGATATGCAGTGTCCGGGGAATCACCGGGCAGTGCGGCGCGCGGCGTTGCCGCGTCGGCGGCCGCGTTTGCGCATGCGCGCCGGCCGCAGCTGCTAGAAACGGCCAGCTCGTACCGCGTAAAGGCGGCGCATTTCTCGAAACTGGCCGGCTGTCCCCAAGGCCAGGGGCGGAGCCACCGTGCTGCTGCGTTATCAGCGGAGCTCGCTCCCAACTAGAACAGGACTTGTCTCTGTTTACCTGGGGAAGCAGCAGGACCCGCTGCGGCGTTGCTCTCTTCCTGCTCCAGCTGTCTGACAAATCGATCGATATTAAGCTTATGGGTGAGGGAGCTCCGCTGCTGACACAAGCGTTCGTGGCCTGCTTATATGGTTTTTAAATAGAAAGGCCGATATATCGTTTTAGGTAAGTCGACTCCAGTATTCCTGTTAACGTACTATACTGTTCCGATACTGCGGTAATGCCCTATTATTTTAATTTTTAGAGCGAGCATCGTTGAATTAATGAGCGGTGGGCGGCAAATCACAACTAAAGGAACGTGTACTGCTAATCTCGTTTAAAACGAAGATACTGCATTAATGATGCAGATTTAATCGTTACGAATGTGCCTGGGAACGTGTGTGAGACGGTTCGCGCGGGGGAGGGGGGGGGGGGGACTCGTAATTTTACTAGTGGAAGAGAAGTCTAAAATTTATTGCAGTCTAACATGTTGTTGTTGTTGTGGTCTTCAGTCCTGAGACTGGTTTGATGCAGCTCTCAATGCTACTCTATCCTGTGCAAGCTTCTTCATCTCCCAGTACCTACTGCAACCTACATCCTTCTGAATCTGCTTAGTATATTCATCTCTTGGTCTCCTACGATTTTTACCCTCCACGCTGCCCTCCAATACTAAATTGGTGATCCCTTGATGCCTCAGAACATGTCCTACCAACCGATCCCTTCTTCTGGTCAAGTTGTGCCACAAACTTCTCTTCTCCACAATCCTATTCAATACTTCCTCATTAGTTATGTGATCCACCCATCTAATCTTCAGCATTCTTTTGTAGCACCACATTTCGAAAGCTTCTATTCTCTTCTTGTCCAAACTATTTACCGTCCATGTTTCACTTCCATACATGGCTACACTCCAGAGAAATACAGTCTAACATAAGAGAAATAATTGATCCGTGAACGGAGACAAGACTGTGCAAGCTATTTATACCGTAAGAAAGTAAAAAAAGAAATGACTGCGTATGTTCCAGTTAGATAGAAAAACCGTTCTTTCCACTATCGTGTTGTATTCGCGTACTATTTTATGCTTCCAGAAACGGTACCTGGTTACTCGGCTAGAACAGAGATACGCGAATGGTCATCTGATTTTCTATACGAAGTTTTTATGAGACCGTATTTCCAAAGGGCAAGAACGGACTTCTTAAACAGAACGTCGGTAAACAGAAAGTAAACCGTTAGTTATTGAGTACAGAGTTACTGGACTCATTGATATTACTTAAATACGTGGATCGACGTTTCGAAACCATGTGCCATAGAAGGGGCGCACGCACGCACGCACGCACGCACGCACTGTCACTTGTATCAGTTTTAAATGGAGGAATGAGATGTAGTAGTGACAGAATTTAGAAATTCAGCTTATCTGCAAGGGTTAGGATACGTACAATATCAAGATCCTTGTGGGGTGTATTCTTGAATAAAATTACCGCGGTGATTGTAACCAGTGAAAATTAATTGTAACTTTGTTGGATTCCTCAGGAGAGTAGAAGCAATTCAGTTGGCGTGCTTGTTGGAGTGTTTTGCCAGTCAGAATGTTAAGAGACTATGGGGGGATTACGTGGGATAGACGAGTATGGATGAAATTACGAACATAGTCGTAACTCTAATCTTAGATTTCGCAGTGGAACTACGTTTTCCACTGAACTTGGTATTGCGTAGAATCCGCTGGAAGCGTGGAGAAACAAAGTAAACTGCAAATGGGTAAGTTCGTACGAAATTGCATCGTAGATAGAGCTCTTAAAGCTCAGCATTATTCTTGGTAAAAGCGTTTGGTGTTTACACGGAACACTTATAAAAACCTGACTGGCGCTACGAATCGAGCTACGCTTAACAGGCGAAACAAATTCTACAGCGGTATTGATGCGTTCAGTGCTATAGCAAGTAAAACGTCAGAAAAATCATCAAACAAACGTCGGCCGAAGAACTAGAGACAGAAACCAATAGGCGTTTCGTCAAGACACTAATTATTATATTTCCAGTTTTAATTAAACGTGCTTTTTCCCGTATTAGTAATAGAATTCATTATTATTAACTTGAGTTAATAGTGAATCCCCCTCAGCACGTACTAGACACCGTGTAGTAAGTATCTCGGCAGTTGATGACTACCTGCCACGTTTACCAAAGTCGCGCATTATCTCTCGTTGAACGCTTATAGATTCACTGAAATTGTAAAGCATCCTTTCCGAAAATTAATCAAACTGTAATTTTACAAGACATCTGTCTATTCCCCTCAGCGTAATTTACCACTCATCGAAAATATTTTTTTTAAGCATGCCATCATAACATTCTAACAATATACTAAGAAATTTTCGAAACAAAAAATGTTCAATTTTCACTGCTTTAGTCGATGACAATTTTCTAGCAATTTCAGTTTGAAGATTGTCACTTCTAATTTCTAGCAGATCCTGGGGAGTAGGAGATATATTATTCAGTATATCATTAAAAACTCATTTCGCTCGAGTAATGTTGATAGTACTGCGGTCGAGGTGGAGATAATGGTACGGACTGTCTGAATATGTGGATGTTATCGTTCGTCACAAATTGACAGGGCTGCCAACTGCGATCAGAGTTGGCAGGCACCTGGGAAAGAATTGACTATCTTCTTCTCCATAGAAGAAGAAAAAAATCTTTGCTTCGATATGCTGTAGGGAAAGCACGAGATTGTGTGACGGACATGAGAACTTGTCTGCTCCCCTACTAGCGGTCGTAGTGTCAGCCTTTGATCCGCTTAAATCTCTGGTCCATGCCGTTTGTGGCGGACATCGAACTCGTATTGAAAACAGACGTTTGGTAAGTGCGAAAATGGCATCAGATAAATATTTAATGTTTGTGATGCTGTTATGGTGTTGAATCCTAAGACTGATTTGGTGCAGCTCGCCATGCTATCCTCATTTCTGTATAACTACCGTAACCTACATCCATTGTAAGCTGCTTACCCTATTCGAGCCCTGATCTCCTGCATTTTGTGCCCCACGAACTCCTTCCCACTACTAAATTGACGGTGCTTTGGTACTGGACTCGTATTCGATGGACGACGTGCGAAATCCCCTCGCTGCCCTAGTAATGTAGGTTTACCGTGGTTTCCTTAAATCTCACAAGCTGCATGTCGGGCTAATGTCTTCGGAGAGGTAGAAAACTTGTCGAATGTCTTCTTCCATCTCGATCTTGTGCTCCGTCCTTAATTATTTCAGTGTCGCCCTACTCTGACCTACCATCTTCCTTTTGTATTAACTTAGTAAATAATCTTTCTCGTATTTCTGAAACGTGATGGTTAATTGGATGCGAAGATTCACGAGCAAAAATATTTTTTTGTGACATACTAAAACGGTGAATACCTATCCTTTAAGTTCTGTAAATATTACAAACCCAAATGAACAGGGAACGTGTAACTAATCCTTGCTTAAAAGCGAAAAGTAAGAATTCGAGTTGAGATAAACGTGCAGCGAGAATAGGAATCGTATTGTACGGGCGTGTTTCAATTTGATGGCAGTGTCCAACACACAGCTGCTGCTAATAAAATGAAGAAATATAGCTTTGTCGTTATATACTCTTGCATACGATTGGCAGAATTGCTAGCCTGCATTAGTCTAATACCATATATTGTCAGTAATATTTTATCACATTTAGTGTTCGGACTAACGGAAGTAATCTGTAAAGAATCGTGCGGAGGTCAAAAGGCATACCATAGACCCGTCGAAAACATATAATAGCGGGAGGATAGTCACACGCGATTATGTCTCCCTGTGAACAATCCTCTGAAGCTCACTAATTTTTATGTTTCACGTACTATCTGTGAATGTGAAACAAATATTGCCTGTGGTTGTTTTCCAATTTTGTTACATATTTCCTTGCACGACTACATAAAATAAATAAACAAACAATTCAATCAATGCCGGTTAACAGTATTTATAATCATGCCAAATGTTGTGAATTAAATTGATTTTCATGCTACATAGTACAGGTGTCTTTTATAAGTTTTCATCGCATTTTATCTGTTCCGCTCTGAGCGTAAATATCTGAACATTTAATAGTCATTGCAAAAGTTTGGTGACTGAGAAACCGAAGTGTGTCGGATGCTATACACGCTCACAACTGCGACGCCATTTTGGGAAATAGCGAATAACGCAAACAACCCAATTTCTTTCTTTATCGCCTTCGGTGTCGCTATCAGCTCTTCTTGCTATCGGTGGCAATGCTAAGAATTACCGCGGTTACACCTAATCATTGCAATTGCCGGAAAGTGCAAGTTGCTCATGCAACATATGCGCGTCATTGCAGGTGCGACGGTACATCTTCTTCTTCGTATTACTATATTATTATTATTATTATTATTATTATTATTATTATTATTATTATTACTATTTTTGTTGCTAAACAGTTAAAAGTAATGCAAAATCTGTATTGCTACTTTAATAATATTTCGTGTAACTTGCCTCTCTCCGCGATAGTTTTTACAATTGGCAATTTTTACGTCTTGCTCCACAGTATTTAAGTCTGATTTTTGGACGTCCCAGTGATCTTTTTTCCCTTCTGAAGAACCTTCTTCTACCACTGTCTTGATGATTTTTCTTTCTTACGATCTCGTTATGTTATCCTTCTTCTTGCTTTTATCAATTATACAATGTGTGTTTTTTAAATGTCAGATAATTCATTTTTTCTTTAATGGGCACTTGCCTTGTGATAGGTTGACATAATCTTAGTGTATATTTTGAGTAGATAACACAGCCTACCGATTCTGTACAATAATGCATCTTCAGGTTTATAGAATGCTTTCAGCATCGTGGAAAGTAAAATTCGATGCATTTTCGGCGTAAATGAGGTCTAACAAAGTTCACCAATTCTTTATAAGGTTCCACGTTCTTCCTTTAAAAAAAAAATTCCGATAGTTATCTGGCTCTGCTGCAACGCCTCTTACCGTGTCGCTACGGTCGTCTGTTTAGTTCATTTGACTGCCCGTTTTATTTAATTTTCTCGTTGCTATGGAAAAAAACGTAGGCAGTTTCCTATTAAGTACTACATTTCCAGTTGGTTACTCGCATTACTGTATGATTACTGATCTTGTTTCACCTTACACAATATTTCGTCCATGTTAATTTTCTTGGCGCAATCTCAATTACGTAGACTGCGGTGTAGTCTTGGTGACTGTCATCAGAGCACTACAGGCCATCAACTGACGTCACGGACTAGTCGACAAGACAAACAACTCGCAAGTAGAAGACAGCAGGTAGCATGCGGCAAGCCGGTCGCTATGGCCGAGCGGTTCTAAGCCCTTCAGTCCGGAACCGCGCTGCTGCTACGGTAGCAGGTTCGAATCCTGCCTCGGGCATGAATGTGTGTGATGTCCTTAGGTTAGTTAGGTTTAAAGTAGTTCTAAGTCTAGGGGACTGATGACTTCAGGTGTTAAGTCCCATAATACTTAGAACCATTTGAACCATTTAGCATGCTGCAGGAAGATGTCTCTGGAAAACGTGTAGACAAAGCGTTAGTAGTCGGAGGGTACGGACGGAAGTAGATTTTCTCTCCAACTCGCCTTCTAAGAATAACAGAAGACATTGGTGCTCTTCTTAAAGGAAGTGCGATGCGCTTCCCTACAATCGCGTTCATCGATCGCATGTAATATAACTGCCGGCCAGTGTGGCCGATCGGTTCTAGGCACTACAGTCTGGAACCGCGCGACCACTACGGTCGCAGGTTCGAATCCTGCCTCGGGCATGGGTGTGTGTGATGTCCTTAGGTTAGTTAGGTTTAAGAAGTTCTAAGTTCTAGGGGACTGATGACCTCATATGTTAAGTCTGCTCAGAGCCATTTGAACCATTTTGTAATATAACTAAAAAAAATCGTATTGTAATACAGACAGTCTTTCAACTGTTGACCACAAAGTTACCACTGCGGATATCCGCAGTAACCGCCATTAATATGACAGCAATATTTGGAAAGTCTCTCTCCAGCACAGCAAATTTCCTCATACAGGAACATCGTCTTGTAACATAGGGGGACTGATTACCCTCATAGTCATCAGCATCGCCTGCCTTCGTCAGGTAGAAAGTATGCTGCGAATCACAGCTACACCAGTGAGTCCAAATCTCTTGCAGCCCCAAAGAGCTCCCAAAATAAGGTACGGAAACTGTTAGGATGGCTCATTCGCGAAGGACAGAGCCGGTTTCGTTTCCCAGTCGGAGATTCAGCTTCGTCCCTAATCAGTCTAAACGTACAAAGTGTATGGCAGAGTATCTCGGTCTGCGAAACGGTGAAAAAAGTTAATAGTATTCTTAACAGCCTGAAACAGTTTGATTTATGCGCTGCATGTTCTCAGCTGAGACTGACAGTGAGACTGCAATTAACGCCAATACCAGATTTTTATTACGATAGATGTTTGTATTATTTTGCCTAAAGTAAAGCTTGCTCGTTTTCTGACCTATGAAGATGAAATGATTCCGGTTTCAGCGTAGGGATAAATCTGGGGGTTCTAAACGTAGGGATAAGTCTCCATAGTTTAGTGACATGTTCTGGTTTGCTTACTGCTCATTCGTCTCATAACAAGGAAGAAAGTACATGTTTATACAGAAATGTAAAGAAAGTAACGCGCTACGCCGTTTTGCTAATCAGCAACGATTTCGCATTTAACGGTGGCAGACAGAAAAATCGCTAACAGGGAACGAGGTCTTTGGAAAAAAACAGTAAGGTTCTCGTTACACGATGAATGAAGGAGTAAACTTTTGACTGGCCCGCAAAGAATAATATTCTAACTGGAATAAATAATTCAAGCTTCTGAAACGAACAAATAGGGCCTAAGCATCTGCAGTATTATTTCTCTGCACTTAAACACTGGGGTTGAATCTTTCTGTTGCTAATTGCTGAATAAATCCTAAATATGTGATCAACAACACATGATTCCTTTCTTCTATCTTTCCTGATGTGTTTGTGTTAATATGGCTTCGTTGTATCAGTTGTTTGTATGTCCGTATTTCTCTTGGTCTCGGCAATAACTGCCTTGTATTGCACAATATCACCCTTATATGATACAATATATTGCGCAATATTGTGAGTGAACGTAAATAAAGATCTGCAGTAGTCTCAGTATATTGCGCAAACCGTCAATACGGTTTGCAGATGGTCTATATTATTGTCCAATACTCGTGTATACGGCGACGTATCGTTCTCTAAGTAGTGTAAGTATTAACGTAAATTGTTTCAAGAAAAGTGTTTAGTTTTTTGCCAGATAATACCTCATTTATGACTCTGATGATGGTAATTGTCTCCGTATTCTTTCCTCGAGGACTTATGCTTTCATAGTATTAGGATTAATTGAGTTTCAAACTTCGATTATGCACAATGCACAAACATCTCCGTATTTTAAAATCATTTTTATTCGCTTTCAGACCACCTGGCACTTGTAGATTGCATCGGAAGGGGTTCTAGAACACATGATATGGAATTTGTATACTATGTATTCAGAGGAATCTGTTACGCAGTCGCGAACATGCAGCGGAAAGTGGTTGAGATTCCCCAATTAAATGCTGGGCCACAGGCGGTCTCGTGGCTGGTGGCCGCTCTGATAATCAGTGCACAGCTGCCAGATTTGCGCAGCAAGCAGCGCACCTAGACGAGCTCAACCAATTTCTGCTGGTCGAAAAATACCGTCACCGTATGCGTTCCTCCCTCGCTCCTGAATGAGTAGTTGCTGCATCGGAATCTTCCACGGTGCGAACCCATCTGATTAGACAGTAAACGTTAATTTCCCTGGTGGTACGCAACGCGCTGTTACTGACGCAATAACTCATTTACGGCGGACCGCGTGGAGGAGAGTGGAGGTTTGTACCGTACCCTGGTGACTCACTTGCCGTGCCGAGCTCTTTGACCACAAGAGACGGGAAGTTTAACGGCAGTTGTAACCCCTTCTCGAACTGAACGGCTCATTCGGTGAGAGGATGGTCGGTTTTTGCGATGGGCCGCGCAACGTCCCACGCTACGCTTCCATAAAACTGGTTTCAAAAAATGGTTCAAATGGCTCTGAGGACTATGGGACTCAACATGTTAGGTCATAAGTCCCCTAGAACTGAGAACTACTTAAACCTAACTAACCTAAGGACATCACACACACACCCATGCCCGAGGCAGGATTCGAAGCTGCGACCGTAGCAGCCTCGCGGTTCCGGACTGCAGCGCCAGAACCGCACGGCCACCGCGGCCGGCTAAAACTGGTTTCCTGAGCGATCGGCGCTGCTGATTAGTACTGGATACGCTTTCCGCAGGTCACTGGCGAAAAATTACTGCGATTTGATGCAGTTTCTGTTTCTTCCAAATTTTGCTTCGTATCAGAGATACATGCTAGCAAATCTTTTTTGAAGGTATTTGTCTGGTGCGCAGCCTCGTATGGAAACAGAGCTTTTGAAATGCGGTGCTACAGAAGAATGCTGAACACTATGTGGTTGGATAGGATAACTAATCAGCAGGTACCGAATCACCTTGTGTAGAAACGTAATTTTGCGGCACAACTTGACTAAAAGAAGGAATCAGTTGTGATAGCACACATTCTCAGCAGGCATAAACATATCGTCAATTGATAGCACACAGTCTCAGGAGGCATAAACGGATCGTCAATTTGGTAATGGAGGAAATTGGGGCAAGGGGCGGGGTAACAAGTGTAGAGGGCGACGACGGCTTCTCTGGAGTAAGCAGGCTGAAATGATGGATGTGGGTTGCGTTAGTAACAGAGATAAAGCGCCTTGTATAGGCTAGTGTAGTCTTTTTGCAAAAAAAATGGCTCTGAGCACTATGGGACTTACCTTCTGCGATCATCAGTTCCCTGGAACTTAGGACTACTTAAACCGAACTAACCTAAGGACATCACGCACATCCATGCCCGAGGCAGGATTCGAATCTGCGATCGTAGCGGTCGCGCGGTTCCAGACTATAGCGCCTAGAACCGCTCGGCCACCCCGGCCGGCAGTCTTTTTGCATCAGATCGATTTTGGGACTGAAAATTTCAACAGAGGCAGTGCAAGTATCTTTGTTGAATGGGTAGACAGATCCAATATCAAAAAAGTCTCTCCTGACGTCTCAAGAAGCGTCCCATCCCCCTTTTTTCAAAGTTTTACCGTAAAGTTATTTCTTCTCCAGTTCTGTTTAGTTACTCGATCTAGCCATAGAATCTTCAGCGTTCTCCACACCACATATATTGAATTTTCGTCACCTATTCCCCCCCTCCTCTCTCTCTCTCTCTCTCTCTCTCTCTCTCTCTCTCTCTCTCTCTCTCTCTCTCTCACACACACACACACACACACACACACACACACACACACACACACACACACACACACACACACACAGACACACACATGCGTGTCATATTAACCGACCAGATAATTTAGCCGAATTCTGCCACAAAACTGATTTAAAACTCCCAGATTCAACTCAGTATCACTTCATTGAGTGTCCGATTTGCCCGTCCAATCTGCAGCATTGTTTCGTAAAAGGTATTTCGAATCTTTAATTTTCCTACCTCTGTAGAGTGTGTTGTATAATGGGATTCCCTCTCAGTACTCTCAATTGTAATGCTATGTCCTTAACAAAAGAAGCTGAGCATAAGGTAAGTGTGTTGCCATTTACGTGTGCTATGTGACGCAGAGCTCTCCCCGCCCTGCTCCCCTTCCTTCCCCTGGGGCAGGCAGCGGTGTCGTGCTCGCAGGCACGTGGTGGATCCCGTCCCAGTGCGCCGTGGAGTGGCGTACGTGCGCGTGGACAGGAATCTGGGCGCCAGCGTTGTCAGTTGCTGCCGCCGCCGCCTCTACTCTCGGGCTCGCTCTGCTTCAAGCGGCATCGTCGCGGCTGTGGGCGATCTCTCGACCCTACTGTTGCCAAGCGTCCTCTCCCCGTCTTATACGAGGTCCGGTCAAAAAAACTCCCTAACTTTGCCCACAAAATTTTTCTATGCGTACCTACTCCTTCGAAATACTCTACACAATTGATATACCGGTCCCAACGCCATTCCCACTTCCGGAAGCAGTCTTGATACGGCTCTTGCTGGATCGTGCGAAGTGCCGTTTGGGAATTTTCTTTTATCTCGCCTATTGTAGCAAATCTTCGTCCTTTCAACTTTGGAAATTAAAAAAAAAAATACACATGGGTCATCTCTGTACAGTACGGATGATGAGGCAGCACAGTGATTTCGTTTTTGTGCAAGTCACGCACCAACAAGGACTTGGTTGGGGGTTGATTGGTTGATTCGGGGGAGGGAATCAAACATCGGATTTAGTAAGGATGGGCAAGGAATTCGACCGTGCCCTTTCAAAGGAACCACCCCGGCGTTTGCCTCAAGCGATTTAGGGAAATAACGCAAAACCTAAATCAGGATGGCCGTACGTCGGTTTGAATCGTCTTCCCGAATGCGAGCCCAGTGTGTTAACTACTGCGCCACGTCGCTGGGTCCAACAGGGATGAATGTGCGGTTCCGTTATCGTGATGCAAGAGCCACGAATTGTCTCGACGTATTTCAGGCCGTTTCCTTCTCACATTTTCTCGCAGGTGTCCCAACACGTCCCTGTAGTACTATCGATTAACAATTTGACCCTGTGGCGCGAAGTCGTGATGAACTAATCCTTCAAAGTGAGACAATTATTAGCATTGCTTAACGTTTGACCTGAACTCACGAGCTTTCATTTTTTGCCTTGGAGAACCTTCCCCGACTCATTGTGAAGATTGAACCTTGGCCTCAACATCTTAACCCTAGATCCACGTCTCATCACCAGTTATGATTCTCGTAAGGAATATCTCGTTCTCGTTTCCCCGATCAAAAGCTCGTCACTCATTGCGAGACATAAGTCTTTCTAATCAGAGACATAAAGCCGTGGGACGAACTTCGCGGCAACACGGTGCATTCCAAGATGCTGTGTCAGGATTTCATGACCTGATCCAAATGGAAGGTTACATTCTTCTGTTGTTTCTCGGACAGCCTGTCTTCGATTGGCAGGCAGAATTACGTTCACGTTCCTGACATGAGCGACGTCGGTATACGTCGAAAAGCGTCCTGAACGAGGATAATCTTTAACATCCGTCCGGCCATTGTTAAACCGCGGCTTAAGCACATATCACCGTAGGCTTCATCCATCATTTGGTCTGTCTCTGTAAAGGTTTTCTTGAGTTTTACCAAAATTTACTGCAGGCGCGTTCCTCCTCTAACTCTACCATCTCGTAATTCGCAAACTGTAAGTCGCAACATTCTCCTGCCAACACCTTTGGCGCGAAATTATGAATATTCCGGAATTTTTTGAACAGGCCTTGTACAAGCGAGGCGACAGGCGCTCTCTACTCGACACATCACAATGTGGTTATTTTGAGTAGTCCAAGAGGCGTAAAGCTTTAAACATGGCTGCGTTAATTTTAATTTTCCCACTACTCGATTTATATTTTTTCTCTTCCTGTACATCGAGCAAGCAGTTAAGGAAACCAAGGAGAAGTTTGGAAAGGAGAGGACAAATAAAAACTTGTGAAGTTTGTCGATAACATTGTAATTGTGCAGTAAACGGCAAAGAACGTGGAAGATATGTGGAACGAAATGGATAGTCTCTTGGAAAGAGGTTATTAAGATGAACACCAATCCAGGGTAATAACGATGTAATCAGTTTAAATTAGAAATTAGATTAGGAAATGAGACACTGAAAGATCAGTTTCGCTGTTGTGAATTATAGTGGCCAAAGAAGGGGGGATATAAAGTGCAGAGTGGCGATAGAAAAAAAAAAAAGAAATTTTGTAACATCGAATATAATTCGGAGTCTTATTTGAACGTGTCTCTCTGCAGTTTACCCTTTTGCATTAAAGCCGACTCGATTCTTTGCTACCCAGAGCTCTGAAGTTCTGTGCACGCCGCTTGATTTTTTCCCTGTAACATTTGAAATGATCGGTCATCTCCACAGTCGCTATGTCATCTGCACAGATGTCGACACGAGTTCGCGGTATGTCCGGTACGTCTGCGGTATGCAGTTTGATTCACAATTCCTGTTACAGGCTTCCAGGTGCTGTACGCGGGACTTGGTAAAGTAATTTTTGTTAGGGAATCCGTATCCGGAAACGTACAGTTGGAATACAAAATAAGTTTGAAGATTGGGTTACTTTAAAATCTCCCGCTAACTGAGAAGAGCGCGCCGTCGTCAGTCACTGTTGTAATTAAGCCGTCACATAAAATTTTTGCCCGCATCTCGTGGTTGTGCGGTAGCGTTCTCGCTTCCCACGCCCGGGTTCCCGGGTTCGATTCCCGGCGGGGTCAGGGATTTTCTCTGCCTCGTGATGGCTGGGTGTTGTGTGCTGTCCTTAGGTTAGTTAGGTTTAAGTAGTTCTAAATTCTAGGGGACTGATGACCGTAGATGTTAAGTCCCATAGTGCTCAGAGCCATGTGAATCACATACAATTTTTGTCCGATTAGAACGTTCGGAATTATATCATAAGAGGTTTGACTGTTGTGCTCAAAGGACGCGCCGCATTATCCTTCGTCTTATAGAAGAGTTTTCAACGACGACTTCTCGAAACAAAGTCCATGGCAACAGCTGCTGTACAGCACACTGTTCAGAGCTCAGCTGTGTACTAACCATGAAGCGGGAGATTTGAAAACGATCTCATCTTGAACCTTAACGTTACATTTCCAGACATGGGTCTGAGATCAAAACTTTGTCTACAGAGTCCCTTCCTCAACCTCTGGAAGAATGTAACACATCGGTGGAGAGTTAGTCCGCCAGTCGCTCACCGAAGGTGCGTCCTCGGAGTTTGCCATTAGTTTGACGAACGCCCCTGAGAGACCACATTCGTGTAGTTGATGGAGAAGTCCCTGCTGGCATACGCCATCAAAAGCATCCAGAGGGGCGATGTAAGAATATCCTCCCCGCTTGAACGCTGAATAAGCTCCACCGTGTCTCTCGAGTGTTGATTGTACGTAGCCACGTTCGTGGGGCGGATAAAATAGATACAGCGCCGTTCCCCTCTTCTCCTGATGTCACAGGAAGAGGGGGTCACCGTTTTATCAGTTTCCGCCGCATCAAGGTGGCAGGAGGCGAGGCGCATCCGCCAGTGAATAAGCGCCGGCGGGCAATGGGGAGCCGGGGGGCGTGGCCTTCCGCGTCGACGAACTTCGCAGCTCGGTCGGCGCGTCGCTCTAGGCACAGGGCGGGAGGCAGCTGCCGCAGCTGCCGTCTCACTACGTTCGTCGTAACAATAAACCTGAGATTAAACAAACACAAACGCGATGATTGGTCAGAAGCCGTAGCCCTCTTACACTGATGGTGTTCCGCTCTTGGAAGTAGGTCCATATTATGTATTGGATATCTCATTACAATGTCACTGTAAGTGGAACTTTAACACAGTCTGATGTATTAACAGCCATCAACGTTTTTCTTAATCATACTTTAGCTACGTAATTTTCATTTCAAAAATCGTGTAGTCACAGCTTCTGTAAGCGCTACGTGTGCTCTGATTGTCTCGCAGTTTATATGTACCGTAGAAATGGATGAGACCGCTTCCTACTTTGTAGTGAAACACGCGCGCGGAACACCGTTAATGGTTAGGAACACGTTGCTGTTATTGTTTTTTACAAGATTACAGACGAAAAAAAAAACAGCTTTTACGGTTTTTGAGAAGATGTAACAAATGTAATGAGGAGTATTTTCATTATCTTCGTAGTAGCGTGGTAGATGTATAAACGAGAAATAACAAGACATTTAAGCTGCCAAACGTACTAGAACCAATGCACGAAACTTTGTGACGCGTCACTGCCGAATGATGGCGAAATGCAGAACAACACCATGCATTTTTTTCCTTCTGTTTAAAAATGAAATGATCTTCAAAGCTATATTATTCTCTGCTCATCGGTTTTTACATATCTACTGCAACTGTTCGCATCATTGCAGATTAGTTGGTTCACTTGCCGGCCGGTGTGGCCGTGCGGTTCTAGGCGCTTCAGTCTGGACCCGCGTGACCGCTACGGTCGCAGGTTCGAATCCTGCCTCGGGCATGGATGTGTGTGATGTCCTTAGGTTAGTTAGGTTTAAGTAGTTCCAAGTTCTAGGGGACTGATGACCACAGATGTTTAGTCCCATAGTGCTCAGAGCCATTTTTGAAGTTGGTTCACTTGCCTGGCCCGTACTGTCCAAGTTAAATGCACCGGAAAAGCTGTTGCCCCATATTATCGCTGAGTCGATGTAACGCACAGCATAAAACGTATCCTCATTACCGTACTTGCCTGTACTCAGCTTGATTTTCTCTCCACATGAAACTAAATCCAATCAGGTTCCAGCGAACGCGGAAGAATACATAGTGTAACGTTTACATGAGGTTTATTCTTACGATGAACGGAGTACAGCTAAGGGAGCACGCTTCCTCGCCACTGTAAGCAGCGAAGAGCCGATGTAGTGGCAACAACACACAGCAACCGAAGTCGTCGTCTTATATTTGGTCGCACGAGGACTCTTAGTCCTCTGTAGACGCCTGAAACTAAGCGGCAAATGGAAACCGCGTCGTAATAGTGCAAGGATACTGAGCTCTGAACCTGTCTTTTAATCAATTACACGCGCGCGCTCGTGTGCGTCTGTAGTGTAACAATTTCTACAAGGATGTGAAATGTGGAATGGATAGCTTCAGTTGTAGGTAAAGCAGGTGGCTAACTTCGGTTCAGTGGTAGAAAACTAAAGAAATGTGTTTGGGATAGAAATGAGACTGCGTAAAAGACACGGATATTAACGACACACTACAAGAATGCAAACTCCTTGTAGATAAAACTTAGAGCAGGACCGTGAATTTCTTCAAAAATATTTCCTAAGTCCAAAAGTACGCATCTGAGTCGAAATATCAGTTTAAACAACAAAAAAATGGTTCAAATGGCTCTGAGCACTATGGGACTTAACTTTCTCAGGTCATCAGTCCCCTAGAACTGAGAACTACTTAAACCTAACTAACCTAAGGACATCCATGCCCGAAGCAGGATTCGAACCTGCGACCGTAGCGGTCGCGCGGTTCCAGACTGTAGCGCCTAGAACTGCTCGAAACAACAAATGTGACATTTTTTAATAACGTGTATCTAGAAGTTGATGGAATATAGGTAAGAATCTTTGTCCAGGCCTAGTAAATGCACAGAACAAAGTTCTAAACCAATAATTTGGTTCACAATGTATTCCAAATGGATAATGTACGAAGACTGGTTTGGCGCAGCTCTATCCTGTGCTAACCTCCTGATGCTCGCACAACTTTCACAATCTACCGCCATTTCAAGCTGCCTACTGTAATCGAAAACTGGTATACCTCTACGTTTTTTACCGATTGCCTAATGCCTCAGTGTCTCCACCAACCCCTGCCTTTTCTCAGATTGTGCCACAAAATAATTTTTCCCCCTATTCAATTTAGCACCTCCTTATTAGATATTCGTACTACCAATTACAGATGGCTCTAAGACCAATGACGGGGTCGGGTGTTCCTTTATTGTCGGGGCACAAAGTTTCAAATACCGGCTCCATGGCCATTGTTCGGTCTTCACAGCTGAGCTCTTTGCCCTCTACCAGGCTGTTCTTTACATCTGCCGCCACCGACATTCTGCTTATGTCATCTGCTCAGATTCCCTGAGCGCCATCCAGAGCCTCAGTGATCCGTACCCGGTTCACCCTTTCGTACACCGGATCCAACGCTCTCTTCAGCAGCTGGTGGACGTCGGTTCTCCGGTTAGCTTTGTGTGGGTTCCTGGCCATGTCGGTGTCCCTGGGAACGAAGCTGCAGATGCCGCGGCCAAGGCTGCGGTCCTCCAGCCTCGGACAGCTTCTTGTTGTGTCCCTTCGTCCGATTTTAGCAGGGTCATTTGTCGGCGCATCTTACGGCTGTGGCATGCCGATTGGGCTGCACTTACCGACAACAAGCTTCGGGCCTTAAAACCTCTTCCCGTGGCTTGGACGTCGTCCTCACGCCCTTCTCGGCGGGAGGAGGTCGTTTTAGCCCGGTTAAGAATTGGACACTGCCGGTTCAGCCATCGCCATCTGCTGACGGCTGCGCCGGCGCCGTTCTGCCCATGTGGGCACTTGCTGACGGTTAGACACATTTTAATGTCCTGTCCAGATCTTAACACACTGCGCCTCGATCTTAACCTGCCTAATACTTTCGATGCCATTTTAGCGGATGACCCACGAGCAGCTGCTCGTGTTCTTTGTTTTATCAATTTGACAAACCTCGCTAAGGACATTTGATGATGTTGTTTTTTAATCCTATGCCTGTCAGTCTGTCTTTTATCGTGTTTTCCCTTTTAGTTGTTGTTGTCAACTTGTGCCTCGCGGTGCATTCTTAGAGTAGTCAGGGCGCTAATGACCATTGAAGTTGTGCGCCCTAAAACCACAAAAAAAAAAAAAAAAATCGTACTACCATTATAATCTTCAACATTCTTTTGTAACACAACATTTCAAAACCACCTACTCTCTTCTTCTCGGCAATGCTTGTTATCCGCATTAGCTTTAATGCAAAAGCCAAGCTGTCGTATCCACCTCAAGACGGCTACGAAACTTTTCGGAGGTGGGATGTCAAATGGGACGACTTGGAGCAGGAAAGGCACCACAGGACATTTTAGTTTCCAAATAAATTCACAAAACTTTGTCAGCATGACCAGAAGGATTCAGGAATCACACTTACAGCAGTGGAAATTCAGAAACATAACAAAATGAATTTTTTTACATGTGAAATTCCATCATTATTTCACTTACTATTGGCTGCGTTTGTTGCTTAGGTACACTTTTCTTCATAAGTAAGAGAGAATCTTTGGTACACTTTTCTTCATAAGTAAGAGAGAATCTTTGATGAATTTTGCACAGCATACAAACCATACTTACAATTGTATGAAATTCTGGAAATCATTTAATTTATGAAAAGATGAATGAGCTGTTACATTTTAAAATTCATGTTTACAAAATAGTCAAATTCTATAGTTAATTGTCTCAATTTTTACCACAGTTCTTAATAGTTTTGGAAAATACTGGATTTTCTTACACTTGTAGGTATGGTTTGTATGCTGTGCAAAATTCATAGACGAATCTCTCTTACTTATGAAGAAAAGTGTATGTGTAACAACAAACGCAGCCAAATAGTAAGTAAAAAAATAATGAAATTTCACGTGTAAAAAAAATTATCTTTTTGAACTTCCACTGTTATGTGTGCGACTCCTGAACCCTACCTGATCATGCTGACAAAGTTTGATGAATTTATTTGTATAAGTATAGACAGTGGACATTGAAATGTCCTGTGGTGCCTCTCCTGCTCCAAGTCTGCCCGTTTGACGACCTACCCCCCTTAAACTCTTCACTGCAGACGTACGATAAACTACCTCAGCGAAATACTGCTTAATTACTATAGTTTCTCTGGATCTCAGTGAAGTACTTACGGGTAACAGTCGAGCCAGGACTTACTTTGAGACTACATATTCAACATCCTTCGTGTAAAACTTCACAAAGCCGCACCATTCATTCGTCTCATTATGGACGGTTTGCCCAGTCTGCAGAAGTTCACTCGAAATCGACATTCAGAAGGAGCGAAAAACTGCAAGAAAACACACTTCGTGGTGTCTTTCACGCCCTACGGCATTCCCTGCGACATACTTACACGACGCAGCAGAAGAATCTGCAGTTGTAGAGAGATTATGCAAGTTAGCTGCGAACTTGTACAGATAAATCGTGGGTTTGTTTAACCCGCTCATCAACCAACTAGGACAGACCAGCGAATATGAAGACCACTACAAAAGGCCATTGACACTCCTGAAGCTGTAACAGAAACGCCACCGAAGAGAACCACACAGAAACCACAATGAGCAGATTAACAGGATAAACCTTGCAGGCTTGTCACTAGGCTACATTCAGGTACTCACGTCATCAGAGGCCGCCGCATCTTCTCTGCACGTTACACCGTCGGAGATTTCGCGGCGTAAGTTTCCATACGACTCTCCGGCGGTCTAGCCACAATGTTGCATCTAACGAGATAAAAATCTGCCAAGGTAATTATTCGGGCCCAGAATACAGTGGCAAGACAGCTCGTGAAATTTCCTCCCAGGTATACATTCTCCAAACACTGTGTTAGTGATGTTTATTACGAAATTTTTTTATTTTATTTTAGTAGGTGCGGGTCACACAAATTGTATCTTAACCGGTTTCGGCATCTTGAAGTCATCAAGTGAGTTTTGCCAAAGTGTTTCAGTACACTTGACTGTGACAATTATTAATATCAAATCAAGATTACAGTAACCAGTCATGTGTATTGTTTTCCCATCACCGATTTGATTTATGTATAATTAATAAAGAATAGGCGATTTCGATGTATCAATTTTTATGGAAACCCTGTGGCGCTGCCTGGTTGCAGGAAGCAAACAAAATATTGTAGGGACAAGGCTAAAATTTATATGGTTTGTGTTATTGTATAGGGTACAGTAATGCCATTGTAAACAAATTTCAGTGGACATTGCTGCTTTTCATTTCATTAACTTGCTTCAGAAATGCCGGTGACTGCTAGACAAAAATATGTAAACGCCACGGAAATGCATGTCTGAAGATAAATGAAGACTCTAGCCGAGCCTGTAGGCTGAGCTGTTGTAGTTGACCGGGAACATCACGTTTACAGTGTTCCCAGTACGGTGTGTAAGTCGCGGTCAGAACAGTGCTCTTTGTAGTTGTGAGCGCTTTATGTCGGGGCCAACCGAATTCGAAAGTGGACAAATTGTAGGTGCTAATATGGTGTCAGCTGTTTCAAGAGGTACCTATCGAAGATTTATACCGCAAACAGGGAAAGCGGAAGATCGTCATCTGCTAAGTAACAACGCAGAAGAAAGTGTTTGTTGAGTGCTCGTGAGAGACGGTGATTGAAGAGAATTGCGACGAAAAGTAAGAGGATGGCAGCTGCAAAAGTCACCGCAGAAGGGAATTTCGCACTCGGAAACCCTGTCAGAACCAGAACAGAAAGGGTGCTCCATAAGCTGGAAATTGCATGAAGAACTGTAATTCCAGAACTACTCACCAGTGACGCAAATCCCCGTAACAGGAAAATGTGTGCTTAAGCTGTAAAACGTGGACTGGAGCAATCGGAGAAGTCGTTTGGTCGGACGAGTTTGTTTCACACCGTCTCCAGAGTGGCAGCGTTTACGTCCCAAGATTGACGCACGGGGGAGGTTTGGTGGTGATTTGCACATATATACCGTGGCATTCCCAGGGCCACATGATAACGCTGTGAGGTCGCATTACTATCAAGTATTATATGACCCGATCAGCTAAATCCCATTTGTTCCCCGATAGTGGTGCTGCATTCCAAGACGACAGGGTCCCTGTTGACACAGCGTGCGCCACCGAGAACCGGTTTTTTGAGCACATGAATGAATTGCCCCTTCTCCCCTGGCCACCATAATCACCACAACTCAATATCCTTGAGCTCTTGTGGTCTACATTGAAGGCAAGGTTTCGTGATCGCTATCCATCTCCATCATAGGCACCTGAACTGTGAACTCGCGTGTGGCTCTTCACCTAATTCGCTCCGATGGCCAATGAATCCGCAGTTACATTTAGGTTCGGCCTCCTGTGGAAATCTAAAATTAGCTGGCACGGAGGACACGGGCGAGGACTGCAGGTAGGTGGCGCTGTGTGGACATGTGAGACGGCTGGGGAGCGAGGCGACGTAATCCGCACACCGTATCTGGATGGCGCAGTGGTTAACGCAGCAGCGTAGTAACCAGGAGATTTTTGGTTCGAGTCCAGGTCTGGCATTCGTCGCCGCTGATTTCGCACAAGGTCCCGACGCAACTGACATCATTACCTCCCATTTCTTTCCTCTCGCCCTCCCCCTTCTCCCTTTAATTTACGTAATATTCTGCTTTAGACTGGACAGTAATTATCAGTAGTAATGATACTTAGGCTGCACCAAAATAAGTCGTCCGTCATTTTACAATTTACTAACATACTGTGAGACGTAGGCTAAGAATCATTCCATGGCTCATTGAAAATTACTAGGCTTAACCGGAATAGTCACAGAAATATTTACAGAACTTTTGAGTGTAGTGAAATTTATTTTTCGAAGGTTTCCTCCCAGCTTCCCTACGGTCCCAAATATACAAACCTGTTTGGAGGTGAACGCATGCAGCATCAATTTCATGCATATTAAACGAATCTTAAATATTTTCAATCTTGTGACACAGATTACGAGAAAGCTTTCAACTCGTTTTCAGCAAATTTTCTTACGCTGAAAATGAATCCCTGACAAAGCCGTCATTATTCTGTACTCATTGCACCATTCTTAAATTTGCTGCACGGCTTGCAAATAATTGGTTGTACTATATCCACTTCTACACTTCTACAACCGGCTTGTTCCTTTGACTGCTTAAATTCAATGCTATTTCTTTACGGTTCGTGATAAATAGTGAACAGAGAGGATTTTGATAGATCTTTAGTTTTTATCTCTCTCCTTTCTTGTCAAAAAGTAGTAGTACAGCACTGTTCCAGTTTTCGGAAACTGTTTTCTTTTCCGCGAATACTGTTGAGAATTCATTTTGCAGTGCTTTCCGTTTGATTTTAAACCATTTCTACTGAAAAAGCCTCATCTCCAGACGCACTTCATTTCTTCATACACAAAATCTAGAACTATTTGCGGAATGTCAATTTTTTATTATTAACAGCTACGTTTTAGATTAATCTTTTGAACTGCGTATATATAAACTTTGAATCGCTTCTACACGTTTGTGTTTTCAATACGTTAGTGCCAAATGCCGTCTTAACTGATGAACTGTGACATCTATACTACATTAGATTCTGTTATGTTTTCTTCATACTCTTATTGTTCTCAGCTGTTGTTCTTCCCGAATTTTCATTGTTTCTTCACACGTTCTTTTGGAGACATATCCAAATTGTTGCTGGTTGGGACTTGTACCCAATTTCTCCCACGCTTCACCTAGTGGCTCACTTTTAAGGAAGCTATAATTATCTGTGGATGATTTTTATTGCCTCTTTATTTGAGGGTAGTTTCCACCATTTCCTCCGCACCTTATTTGCTGCGATCACTATTTCGGATGTAAATGTAATGATTGGTGTTACCAGAATATCTCGATACTGGGAGATTATTCTGTACAATTCCCTAGAGATGGCTTACACCTTATTGGAAGGAACAGTGGAATATTGTGCCTTGTACGTGACGAGTTTACTACGAAAGAGAGAAAGATGAGGGTTTAACGACAAGCTCTGATCAAATAGGCATGCGGTATTAGTCGGCCGTATACTTCTCTGAAGCGACCTCAGTGACATCCGCCTCAAGGGATTTAGGAAAACCATCGTATGTCAAAACTAACTGAAAAGGACCCGTATTGCTTGGTCGCTTTTTCCACTTCTTTTCCGAGTTGGAAAAAAAATTGTGCAGTAAATTATCTCATCCGTCTGTCGTCTAACTTGTTCAAACTATTTTGTTATGCTGTGTATTGGGTGTTGTGCTCTTAGATGCGGAGATGAATGAGTTTTGCGGTTGTTCACTACGCGAAACCCGACTCTTCCCCAATATTAGAATATTTGCCCTTGCGCTTTATTGGTAGACATACTGTGCGCTTATCTTAGCGGTAAGTGGAACCTTTCAAAGCTGAAGGGTAAGTTAGGGTTGCCAACCGTCCCGATGTATCGGGTCCGCCGCCGTTATGGACCTTCTTGTTCAGACAACACTACAAAACCCAATTTCGTCCCAATTTTGCAAATTGCTGTTACGAACTTGGCTCAAGTACTGTAGTAACATCATCAACATTTAAATGTAGCCTCTGTTAGTTTGATTTATGTCAACAAATTCATGTTGACAAGGTCGTCTTACAGATGTTGTATGTCGCGTATACAGCCACCTTCTAGATCTAGCGCCATCACCAGACGTATCCAGTAGTACGGGGCTGGAACTATGTAAGCAGCGCCACGCGGAAGACTCGGGCAGTTCCCATTTGAATATGATCTGATAAGACTATTCTTTCAAAACGTAATACGAACAATGAATGCAAGTAATGTTTGGAGTGTAAACTGCGGATATATATGACGTCAAGTGTGCAGTGACGTGTACTTCGATGACTGAATTGTTATTGTCTACTGTTGACGTATCTTGTCATAACTTACATTGTAATTGTGTAAGAGACAGCAAAGGACCTGGAAGAGCAGCTGAACGGAATGGACAGTGTCTTGAAAGGAGGGTATAAGACGAACATCAACAAAAGCAAAATGAGGATAATGGAATGTATTAAATCGGGTGATGCTGCGGGAATTAGATTAGGAAATGAGACGCTTAAAGTAGTAAATGAGTTTTGCTATTTGGGGAGCAAAATAACTGATGATGGTCGAACTAGAGAGGATATAAAATGTAGACTGGGAATGGCAAGGAAAGCGTTTCTGAAGAAAAGAAATTTGTTAACATCGAGTATAGATTTAAGTGTCAGGATGTCGTTTCTGAAAGTATTAGTATGGAGTGTAGCCATGTATGGAAGTGAAACATGGACGATAAATAGTTCGGACAAGAAGAGAATAGAAGCTTTCGAAATGTGGTGCTACAGAAGAATGCTGAAGATTAGATGGTGGATGACATAACTAATGAGGAGGTATTGAATAGAATTGGAGAGAAGAGGAGTTTGTGCCACAGCTTGACTAGAAGAAGGGATCGATTGGTAGGGCATATTCTGAGGCATCAAGGGATCACCAATTTAGAATTGGAGGGCAGCGTGGAGGGTAAAAATCGTAGAGGGAGACCAAGAGATGAATACACGAAGCAGATTCAGAAGGATGTAGGTTGCAGTAGGTACTGGGAGATGAAGAAGCTTGCACAGGATACAGTAGCATGGAGAGCTGCATCAAACCAATCTGGACTGAAGACCACAACAACTACTTACGAAAATGCATAAGGATGGAAAGACATAGTGTCACTTGTAGGGTGACTGCACAAAAGAAAGGTCTTCTATCAAGAAAGGACGTACGGATAATTGTGTGAGATTTGCAGCTGTTTCATATCAGTAAGTCATGGAAGTGAGGCATCACATTCCTACTAAGAATCATTCAAATAGATTCGGGGGAGCATCGACATCGAACTCTATTACTACATTCATGATTAACGAAGATCCCCAGGAAAAAATTGCTCGTTGCTGCTCCAGAACTAACAGCTTATAAAGTTGTCAAGCACCATCAATCCTTCAGATTGCACCGTAAAACTGAATGCCGCGCTGTATGCTGACTCTAAAGTCGCCACAAAGCAGTCTACAGACAGGAACAAAATATTCTCTTACCACACTCCGTGTCCGAATTCATAAAACAATTGAAAGAAGTTCCATTTTGCGGCATAGGCAGAGACACATCGAACCACAAGGTTGAAAAGAAGTTTCCTTTAGTTGTTCAATACTTACCTGAAACTGACGGAATGCAACAGAAACTGTTGAAGTTTGATTCGCTGAATAACGAAACATCGGAGACAATTGAAAAGATCTGTGTAGACACTTTCAAGATAACTTCAAATGCCATTAAATAAATTAATCACTTTTTGTGGAGTCAGTAGTAATTCAAATACCAACATCGGAGTCCTTCATTGACGCGGCCAGAGGGACATTCGAAAACATTCAGGAAAATTCCTAAAAACTCGAAAACAATCTCGAGTCTTTCCCTCGAGGAAAAAAAAGAATACACTGATGGAAGAGCGAAAGGGACGTCCTTTTTACCTTCTATTTTTTTCTTTTTCTTCGGTATTGATTTATCGAAATATTAGCTGTTGCTTAGTTCTAACGGTCTCGATAAGTGAGGAGAGGAGAAGACCATTACAGAATAGTTTAATTAAATAATTAGAGATTCGAGGAAAAATATACTTAATATTGCGCAAAAAAGTCATAATGTATAGGAGATTTCTATAGAATGAATTGTGAAGTGCATCATTTTACTGTTACTGAACTACTATTACTGAATCCGCTTTGAATTACATGATCCACTTTGAATTACATGTTCGGTAATACTTTCGTTTTCAGAAGTGTCGCTTAAACAGAAACGCAATGGAGATCTGTAAAACATTTCCATAGTTCTGTCACTTATAGGTGTTGACTCGTTCGAGTGTTACAAGATTTGTACAAATGGATTATTGATTGGAGCGTGTTATCTGAACAAAGAATTAATACCTAACATCACAATATTAGGTATACCCAACACAAACAACATAACGGGAGGATTGTTCAGCGGTCACGTGGAACAGTCGTGGCCGGCTGACTCGCCACGATGTTGTCGCTGCCGGCCAACAATGTTGTCTGCACGGCGCATCTTCCATTGTTGTGCAGGTCCTGACAGGATCCATTCGTTGCTCAAGTCTACCTTTTCTTTTTCCAGATTACCCCGCGCTGTGGGACAGCGACAACGTTGTTATCCGTAAGTGCTATTTATTTTTCGTTTCATACTTATTTTTCTTTCATGCTAATTTTTTGTTAACGCAGCTCAAACATTCTAAAGCAGAAATCAGCTAGAATAAAACTGTTACTTCAATATTCAGATATACTTTTTGCAGTTATTTTATTCTGTCCGTAAACCTAAATGGTTTCAGCGAAATTGGACATTGTTTTGCTGGAAGCTCGATCGCACTGGTCTTTTCACAGAAATATTCGTGAAAAAAGAAGTGTTTCTAGAAAATTTTCCACTGCGAAGCAGTCTCGCCTTGATTGGACAATGCTACTTGAAGTACTGTACGTATGACTAGGCTTATGTTGTCTCGTCAACATTTTTTAGCTTTTGCTTAATTTCTCTTGACACTTTCTCTGCTCTAGTTTTTATATGGGAAAGAGGTAGGACCTTTGTTAAAAACTATTGAATGTGTTATTGCCTTAATTATAAGTAGTTCAGAGCTTGTTATAAACCGAATCAATGTTCTTCGCATTTATTATTCCAAACACAGGTATATATTGTATTTTAATGTGAAATGAATTACTATTTTTGGTGCGTGTTTCCACTTGACTCGAGATGTAGTAACTTGCATGGTGCGCTTTGCGTGTGGATTTCGTCAAAAACTCAAGCGCGCTCCCCCCTCACAACATATTACCAAGAGACGTAGCGCTACTGAACTAAACTGATTTTTGGTGTTGAGCTACCGAAAGCATAAAGTAGGACTACTGTTCGTGCTGTGAAAAACATGATCGGCGGCCTTCGTCTGATTCTACCAGTAATACTGACCACTTGAAGAAGCAGCTGTAAATGTCGAACACCAACTGCCGGTAATGAAGATGTTCTCTTGTGTTAGTGCTGGTAAGTGGCGTGTACGTAATCGGCAGTAATCAACGCCTGGCTTAATTTTAATTATTTAGTTAAACATCAGTCGAGGTATTGGGGCCAATGACAAAGGACGATGCATATGATATATTTTATGCCTCAAGGAAGGATAGTGACCAGCATAGAACGAACCCCTGGCTCAGTTGAAATGAGGACTGGGTCGGTGTGGGCATTATAAAACAAGTCATCCCGATATTCAGTTAAATTAATTTAGGGAAACCAAAGAGAACCTAATTGGTAACTGGACGGGGATGTGAAACTTTCTCCTTCCAAATATCGATTCCAATGCATTGTCTACCGCACCTATACACGTGTGCCAAAAGATTATTATTATTATTGTTATTTTATATAAAACTCAATATGAATTAATTTGTTCGCTCGTTCCATTAAACACTGTTCAAAAGTAAGTAAGTAATCTGTTCGCTGTATTCTCATGCGGTGCAAAGATAATCAATTTTTCAACTTGTAATACTGTATTTTAAATTATGTCTATTCTGAGTTGAGTTGCGCCGCAGAGATTAATAGAGGCAACAATGCTTTCGTAATGCCTCTGGTACCGTGGGAAGTCTTACGTTACAAATGGACGAACTTGTTTCCTTACAACATTAAATAACGTACTGGTACTGCACATTACCTTACGTTTCAGTGTAAAACTATAATTTGTTGTAGAAGAAAACGCTGATTCGAACAAATCATCCCGCATTTAACTAATTAGGTAGGTATGCCTTGTGTGCTAATGGAACAGTTTGTGGTATGCGTCTTCTTGAAAATGTACAGTTAGAGGAATAGAAAGAATTGTCAGTTCGTCAATATCTGTTTGACAAAGATACAGAAATTTGTTGAGTTGACTGGATCTGTGGCTGTGAGGCAACGTATTAATAAAAGATGTAAACACCTTTTTTAAACAACATTTTCTTACAGTAAGCTGCTGCTGTTTCTTAAAATAGACAGCTGTACTGCATTGCGTCGATGCGTCTAGTGAAGTGACGGAGATTAGGCTTGGGTAGTATTATGTTATTGTGAACATATGGACTCTGTGCACTGTTTAATTATCGAGGCGTAATATTAGTATGGATATGTAAGCATGATAGATAGATTCTGGGCAAGTCCGCTAATTTAATCGTATACAAGACCGTAGAATTTTTCGGAGTCTGTATCAGATAGATGCGTTGCCAGGATTGTATCGTGTGAGATTCGCCAAAGTGAAAACGCTACACAAACGCTCAGGAAATACGCCGTCTTTGCGGCTAATTGGAAGGTGTTTGTTTGGTTGGCATTTTCACTGACGATTTTGTGTGATCATTTTCACATGTATGTCACGATGGAGCTGTGGTTATTCTCTACAGGCAGGATGTCCTATACTTAACATTCAGTAGCTTAATTCACATATGTTGGCGTACATTGTGCCTTTCACAATTGGTTTTTACAGGTTGATAAACGAGTAAAAATACTAATTATATTTATGGATTCTTACCTGACGTCTCGGTAGAACAATGACATATTTAAGGCTGGAAAACGGACAGACTGCTTTTTCGTTCTATTAATTTATTTCGATCCGATTTTTAGCGTATTCATATTGGGCCATCGTCAGGAAACAACTGACTAGCATCCACAAGAGACTAGTGTGAAGGAAACCAAACATTAGAAACAAATACGCTGTCAGCGCGCACAGAATCTGTGATCATGACATTGAGTAATGTCAAATAGAGCAATCATCACTCATGTTAAGTCTCTCTGTTAAGCTAGAATTTATAAGTGGTTAATATCAAAACACATACATATCAAAACACCAAATACTAAATATCCATCTTGTATGGATCTGTATTACTTAACCGTTGAAACTGAACGGCCACGATCTTACGGCTTTCAGGAGTTACAAAATAAATTTGATTTTCAGTATTTCATATAATTAATTATTGAATTTAAAATGCTTGCCGTAATCAGCTGTCGTCAGGAGATGTAATCGTACGTTAAACGTTTAACGCAAGTCAAGTATTAAAGTTAGAAACACTGTACGTATACGCTCTTGGCTGCGTAAGTGACGGTTTGCAAATTACTATGTACTACGGTCATGCACTATTTGAGAACGAGAGCACTTCGCGCATCCAACAAACGTTACGTATAATTTCATGTCATATCGAAACTTTTTCTCGCTGGCACTATGAAATAACGAAAAGAAAAAGTTTGACGCTTATTTCATTTTTGCTGTTGCGCTATGAAACTTGAGCATCAGGCATGACGTTTTTATTTATTAGCACTATCCAGAACACATTTTGCAGACAATATGTACGTATGCCACTGATTGTACCTGCAAAAGATTGTACCTGCAAAAGTAAATCATTGTGTGACACACAGTTCAGGAGATATCATAAACACTGAGATGCGAGAAAAACTATATTTTCTTAAAACTGTCCGTGAGTTACGCATACTGTACTTACGCAATTTTTCATAACGAGAGTACATAGCTATTTCCAACAAACTTTAAACATAAATTTAAGCTACTTCTAAAATTTTTCTCGCTTGTAGCCACACACAATTAGGGTTTTGAGTCTTCAGCCGTAAATGCTTTACATGCTTAACGTCAAGTATTTAACTCATTAACTCATTAGCTCATTTGTAAATTAGTCAGGCGTTTTTGAAGCTAATTTGTGCATGGACGTTTTGTTTCTTCAAGATGTCGTAGGTGGGGGCGGGCATGGGAGGAGGAGTTACTGGTACGAATGTAATACTATAAAGGCAGTAGGAAAAACGAAGTGCGGTATGTTACATATCAAATGTTCATGCAAATTTCAAGAATAAGTTCAGAACCGTGACTTACTTTCGGCTGGAACTCGAAGGAACAAGTCGGCACCGGTAATTAAAATAATACGCCTGTATTAAATTGCAATGTAACTATAATTTGTCGCTGCGCCTGCACCAGAGAACGTGACAATGGATGATCAGTGTTCTATGATGAGGATGGGCCAGGTACTGTGTGTGTGTGTGTGTGTGTGTGTGTGTGTGTGTGTGTGTGTGTGTGTGTGTGTGTGTACAGTATACCCAAGATGAGTTTCGTTCCGGAATTGTGATCGGTACATATCGCCATTTGTTTACGACTACCAGCAACTTTAGCGATCTATCAGCGCGACGAAGTTTCGTGTTACGTGTGTCAGTGAGAAATGAGCATCTGTATAAAGTGCTTTCATCAAATCCTTTTCCTTCTGTGATGCCATAGCTTCTGACAAATGATATATAAAGCCTTTACTAAACATGTAACGCCGTGCCTCGTGTCACATCGTGTTTTGTTTTTCCTAACTCTTCGGGAAGTCGGATTTATACGTGACCTCGAGGGGCCAGGAAAATATTCGTCGCCAAATCCTTTATTAATTAATACTTTAATTAATACTTTGATTAATACTGGACACACGTTCACGTTCGCCGAGCAGTTAGCAACTGATTGAACGTGGCGGCTGGCAGCGCTTGAAAGTCACGACGACTACCGACGTGTGCCGATGTATATCGAGCAGAGCCAGGGGGCAAAGTGACAGTGCTACGGCCATAAAGTGTAGCATCTGTTGTTCATATCAAAATTTTTGGTTTTAAGAAATTGTTGTAAAAACCTGTATTTCGGAACAGTATCTTGTAAAAGAAAATGATTTCTCATTGTAAATTTCGTCACAGATGTTCAGACTTCTAAATATGTGATTTTTATGGCTAAGGGGAGGGTTGGTTCTATGCTTTAAGAGGTGCGTGGCGGCACCTAAAATTTTAGAAATTATGCACAGTGCACAACCACAGTTACATTGCGGTACATATGTGGAAAGCGCCACGTGAAGTCGCCTCTGGAGATGCTTCGAAGATGATAAAAGCTAAAGCCGAATATTTTCGTTCTGACAGATAACACAGTCGTATTTCTAAAATGACAGCATTGCAATCATTGACTGGCATCATTGTTTCATGTTCATTATTGGCCAGTGCACGAGAACAATCCCTCCCACTTTCTTCATGCATGCCAACTACCGCATGGAATGGCGTAATAGCCGAAATTGCCCAATTGTGGAAAATAAAGTACAATTACAGCCCAAGACGGAAATGTCATTTCAGAGTACAGATTCGTCTGTCACTCAGCCTTTGCCATGTCACTGATTGCGCCCCCCCCCCCCCCCGCCCTTACCCCCCCCCCTCCCCTCGCGGCGGAGGTTCGCTTCCTCCCTCGGTGTGTGTGTGTGTGTGTGTGTGTGTTTTCTTAGCATAAGTTAGTTAAAGTAGTATGTCTGTCTAGGAACCGGTGAATTTAGCAGTTTGGTCCCTTAGGAATTCACGCACATTTGAACAATCAGCCTTTCACTTAATCGCAGAGACGGAATTTATACACAAGGCAGGTATTTGTTTAAAGGCTTCGTTTAAACGGATCCGACACTGTTTCGGAACTGTGCTGCCAGCCAATGCGATTGAGCGGCGTGCAGTGACGCATTGGCGAAAAAATTCAGTTTCGGGACCATCAGACAGTTAAGACACGAAACTGTCAGTTGTCTGTGTTTTCAGGTTACTCCGCTCACAAGGGAAACTCCGCTTATACCCCCCCCCCCTCTCTCTCTCTCTCTCTCTCTCTCTCTCTCTCTCTCTCTCTCTCTCTCTCTCTGATTTAGGGCGAAGAGGGCTCAGTGGAGCTGCCAGTCAAAATTGAGCACAGAGCATTCATGAAAACGGGGAGATGGCGTACTGAACTGTGGGAAAAAAAAGCAAAGTGTAAACGGTGAACGGTTCAAGGACAAGAAGTGCAGTATAGAGTAACCTGAAAGAACGACGGCGTCTTGGTTTAGTGGTCACGGTACTGGACTGTAAAGCGGACGAACCGTGTCTCACTCGAGACAATTTTTTCTCGCTGTTCACTGTATTCAGATCTGTGTTTGTGTCGTGATGTAACCTCCGTTTGCAACAGCGAGGTATAAGAAGGGATCTATAATGACAGTTGATTCCGCACACTACTGTTGGCAACCAAAAGGAAGTGGGTTTCGAATGGGAACCGCAAACGTTTGATGATGACAAGGCGACAAGCCACCCGAATCCTCCACCGGAGAACACGTCTGGTGTGCCATACATGGCGTTACTGACAGCACGTGTGTCATATGATAGGAATATCTTACCGGTGCACCCAATTTGCACGCCTGGTGAGTAAGATATGCCTCCTTGCCCATTTAGGTGTTTGTGTGAATGTGATCACTCGTAAGGAAATTATGAAAACATAATAGTTTGTCACATAAGCTGCACCAAATGAACGCAACAGTTTCAGAATCACACAGTTTCTCTGTGCTCTGTCAAAACCTATGTTTTTAAAGTTTTTGGAGTTGCATTCCGTTTTGAAAGTTTTGACTCTCGAATTCATTTGTTGTAACATAATTAACACCTTTAATTTGTTGTTTTCATTTCTGTTAGACGTCTATCTGGTAAGTCGCCTGCTCTCACAATTCATGACGTCTACTTGCAACGGTAACGTATTCTTACCGCAGGACTCATATGCTATAACCACTGCAGTATGACAACTGCCAAGACTACAGAAAGAGGAGAAACATTTCAGTGACCGGATGGACAGTACATAATGTTGTGGTGGAGGAAAAAAAAAGGCACGAGGTAGTCTCGAATTGCTCGGCAGCTCTAGAGTCCAACGCCGTGACCACTTATGTACGACGCCGTAGCTAACGCCGTGACCACTTTATGTACGACGCCGTAGCTGCTCATCTTCCCTCAATATTACACTTGTTAAGCTTGGACCTTTTTTTATTTTGTTTAGAGTTCAGTTCACCGGTTTCCTGTTTTCGTGCTTGATCAATGTTCAGTTTTTGGCGAGCTATCCACTGGGCCACTAAATCTGACAGAGGGTACTGTGTGGAGTTTCCCTTGCCAGGTGGTTGCGGGAAGTAATAATAACGATCCTAGCGGAATAAAGCGCGACAGTACTGTAGTTTACACTTCTTCGTGAGATATATATATATATATATATCAGATGATTAATGATGCCGGAGTTAATGACCAAAACAGGTTATTGAAGAAATGATATTTATGAAGATCCAATCTGTAATTGGAAAATATGGCGAGGTCATTATGAAGCCAACCAGAAGATGCTAACGAAATGTCGAGCCTCGTCCCGTAAATACGAAAGTCGTGGAGTTACGGCGAAAATAAATAAAAAGTACAAAGCGGGAAAACTTTGATATCTGAAAATAGGGTTAAAGGAACTTCCCAGATGGGCAGTACCAGGGCACAAGGACCGTGCATTCTAACGTAGAGCGTGCCGAGCTTCTGACGTCATAGCGTGGAAAAGGGTAGTAGCCTATCCTCGAATTATTCTAACTGTACGTTGAGCAAGCAGTAAAGCAAACAAAAGCAATATTTGGAGTAGGGATTAAAGTTCTGGGAGATGAAATAAAAACTTTCAGGTGTGTCTGCAACATAGTAATTCAGCCAGGAACAGCGAAGAATTTGAAAGAGCAGCTGAAAGCAGCATGTACAGTGTCTTGGAAGGAGGATATAAATCGGACATCAACAAAAGCGAAACACTTAGAATGAAATGGAATCGAATTAAATCAAATGAAGAGTTTTGTTACTGGGGCAGTAGAACAACTGGTGATGCTCGGACAGGAAATAAAATGTAGACGCAATGATAAGAAAAGCGTTTCTGAAGAAGATATATTTTTTAGCATCGAGGCGTCAGGAAGTCTTTTCTGAAAGTACTTGTATGGAGTGTAGCCAATTATAGAAGTGAAACATGGACAATCAACACTTTATACAAGAGAACAGAAGCGTCTGAATTGCGATGCTACAGACGACTGCGAAAGATCACATGGGTACATCACATAACTAGTGAGAGGGTGCCGAATAGAACTCGGGAGAAAAGTAATTGGTGGCACAACCTGATCAGCAGAAGGGCTCGATTGATAGAACGCATTCTGCGGCATCAAGGGATCAATTTGGTACTGGATGTAAGTGTGGGTGGTAAAAATCGTACAGGGAGACCAAGAGATTAAGACAGTAAGCAGATACAGAAGGATGTAGGTTGCGGTAGTTAGAGATTGCCGGCCGGAGTGGCCGTGCGGTTCTAGGCGCTACAGTCTGGAGCCGAGCGACCGCTACGGTTGCAGGTTCGAATCCTGCCTCGGGTATGGGTGTGTGTGATGTCCGTAGGTTAGTTAGGTTTAATTAGTTCTAAGTTCTAGGCGACTGATGACCTCAGAAGTTAAGTCGCATAGTGCTCAGAGCCATTTGAACCGTTTGAACAGTTAGAGATTATGAGGCTTGCACAGGATAGAGTAGCATGGAGAGCGGCGTCGAACCAGTCCTTGAACTGAAGATAACAACAACAGCGTGGGAAAAAGCACGTTGGCGAGTCTTTCCGAAGGTGCAGTGCAGTATCTAGCATGTCACATGCTATGAACGTGTGTGTGAAAGCAGACCAATAAGATGGAAGAACGCCACCTACATGAGTTGAAACCCGTTTGTAATAAAGCCGTTTATAAGCACCAAAAAATTTCTGATGTCTCGAAAACTCGTCGTTAATTGCACTACTTGTTATAATAAAACGACGGGAGACGTCATATTGGTGGTTAAAGAATTCTTTAACTTGCATATAATGAAAGCATGCCGTTTCAAGGCAATGAGATATTAAGGATCCACCAATAACGCATTGTACTTGGTAAAACATAACTAAACGTTAGTTAATAATGTATCTCCGATTAAAACTTTCGGGAGATGATAGCATGTGAAGTGTGGACGTTAATCGAGTGCGGCTGACTTAGCATAATGCGTAGAGCTGCAGATTACTAATGAAACCCATGATATGTCGCTGGTCGTGTCCCACTGGATTCAACCTTCTTTTTTTCCCCTAACCTCTGCGTTTTCTAATAGATTCCGACATTTTATTATTAGTTTAATAGGAGAATATTTTATAATATTCGATGTTATCTAAATATAAGAGCGCTATTTCTGATAAAGGAAACTCCCCATCGCACACTCTTCAGATTTAGTCGCAAGATGATCCAGTGGATAGCCCGTCAAAAACTGAACACAGATCAAGCATGGAAACTGAACTGTGGAAAAAGAAGCAAAGTAGAAACAATGAACGATCCAAGCTCAAGATGGAGCATGCTTGCGTAGCCATGGCGTCGTATTTATGTGGTTCCGGTGTTGTAATGCAAAAGGGGAGTTTCTCATTCAAATGTCTCTCATGCCCTTTTTTTTCACAAAATTACGGCCTGTCCGTCCGGTTATTGACGTGTCTGTTCGCTATATTCAGATGTGTGCCTGTGTCGTGGTGTTAACGTTCGTTTGCAACAGCGCGGCGTAAGAAAGGAACGTCCAGGCGTACGTACCTCCAATTTGTTCAACACAAGTGCCACATGTTGTGGCTCTTGCGTTCAGTATTGAAACTATTGACTTTTGAATTTCGTTTTTTGTAACACAGTTCACACAACGTTTATTTGTTGTGTTCATTTCTGTGAAAGGTCGATGCGGCATCTTGCCTGCTCTCACTATTCATCACATTTACTTGCGGCCGTAATACAGGGTGTACACAAAGTCTGTCATTTTGAAGAGAAACACTGAAAGGCTTTTTTTTTCTTTTTTTATGTATACCGCCACAACTTAGTTCGATAATTTGCTGATAGTCAGCGATAGTCACAAACATGGCGAGTTGCAGGTGCGGAGCGAGCTTTCTTTGTGTTGAAATGTCCTTCCCAAGCACCTCTCACCCCGTGTGACGTTTTTCTGTGGTGACACGTTAAAGGTCTGGTGTATGTACCGCTATTACCACGTGATATAGCAGAGCTTCGGGAGGGAATACGAGAAGCGACTGCCACAGTAGATGATGCCATGCTGGGACGGGTATGGTCAAGAATTCGATTACCGTATTGATGTCTGCCGGGTCACTCATGGTACGCATATAGAATGTTTGTAAAAAGACTTTCAGAGTTTCTCTTGAAAATGCTATATGTACGACATCTGTACAATGTTTAGTTCTTGTGCAATAAATAATTGAAAGTGTTCCCGAACTTTATGTACACCGTGTATATTCTTACCATACGACATATTCTAAAACTAACGTACAGTATAATAATTGCCAAGACTATAGAAGGAGAAAGGACTCGTCAGCGACCGAACGGAAAGTTCATAATTTTGTAACACGAGCGAGATTTGAACACCGGTCTTCCCCTTCGCAGTCCGTGACCACATTACCACAGGTACACAACTATGCTCAGTTTGCACATCTTGAGCTTGGACCGATTACTGTTTCTACTTTGCTTCTTTTTCCACAGTTCAGTACACTTTCTTCCAGTTTTCATGCTTGATCTGTGTTCAGTTTTTCAGGGAATATCTTACGACTAAATCTGGTGTGGAGGGGGGGGGGGGGGGAGGAGAGGGTGCGATGGGGAGTTTTCCTTGTGAGGAGTGAATTTGTTCCACTGCCTTTATCAATAAGACAGCCTGCATCGCTAGCAATAAGATATCCCGCATTTTCAAGTTTTGTATTTCATATGTCGTGAAGATTTTGCTACTGAATAGGAACAGTAGTTTTACTAGAAAGTGAGAATGATAAAATCTTTTATCTAACGTGAAGAATTATTGTAAATTTGCACTGTTCTTTCTGTAGTGAAACTTTTCATTAGCCGATGTTCTTATATACTGGATATAATAGGCCCTATCATGTTCATAGCGGTATTTTTATTTATGTATACTACAGACAGAACAACGTGACTGCCATATGGAGAAGGGAGGAAATGTGTGTTTTAATAAAGCTAACGTAGCTATTTTACGCCCATCCATTCCGTAAACCGGTGTAATTTGTGATTCATTACAGCGGATAGCTGCCACTGGAGCGCGTTACGATCGCGCATACCCCGGTGAGGCACACACGTACCGTATGCACAAGTCGCGTTGTTTCTTAGCGTTAAGCAGCATGTTAAACGCGATACTCTTGAAGTTGGCGTTCGAAAGCACGGTCCGTCTGCCGACGGTTTCCTTGAAGTTGGCGTTCGAAAGCACGGTCCGTCTGCCGACGGTTTTACGTCTTGCTTGCACTAGACTGAGGTGCCAGTTTCTGAAACCGGGGTCGCTAAACTAGTTTCCTAAATGACTGTCTACAGAGCGACAACAGACATTTTTTGAATGATGGAGCACCGCGGCGTCCTTTCAGAAATTAGGACTGGGCATTTAAATTAGTAGCGGCGGAATTCATTCTTCTCTGCTTGAAATCAGTACAAAAGGGAAAGCACAAACGTGTCTGGATTCGTGACTGGCTAAGTCATCTGCTCTGTTCTGCGACGTCGTTAAAAAAACTATGGTATAACACTCCAAAAGCTAGTTCAACCACCCGAGAATGATGACAGAAGAATTCGCGGATCCTCTTTACTGTGTTCACGATACATTTTGAAATTAAGATACTAAAAGCGAAAAACAGTATCGTCGGAACTGAAACTGAAGGTAACACTGCCTTTTAGTTTGGCAAATGGATATTCTCATTCGTCTCTACAGTATTCATAAGGCAATTGGCGAATCCGTTCCAGAGCGCCTATCGGCCTGACTAGCGAGTAGCGAGCGTCTGGCTCCATTTCCGAGGCAATCGACTGACGCAAGGCACGGCGTGGAGCTGCGCGAAGATGTGGCAACGTGGCCGGTCTTCCGCCCTCCTCTCGTTTTCGGGGGCCGCTGGCTCGGCAGGTCAACGCGACGTTCTCAACAGCTGGCCGGGGCTGACGTTCAGCTACCAAGCGTGTTATTCTCAGTCCGCTGCTAGCAGTGGAGCACGCCACACGCGATGTAGGTCGCCTGCCGTAGCCGTTCAAGAGGCTGCGGTTTGGCTGATGCCATTCCGCACTCCTAGTGTCATTTCGGCCCCATGTGGAATCTTGTTGTTATTGTGGTCTTTAGACAAAAGACTGGTTTGGTGCAGCTCTCGACGCTATGCTATCATGTGCACACCTCATAATCTCTGCATAGCTAATGCACTCGACGTCCATTTGAGCCTTTACAATTATAACCCCCCTCCCCCCCCCCCCACACACACACATACGTTTATTCTCACACTCACTGTCACTCACTCGCCTGTACTACCAAACTGACGATTTATTAATACCTCAGGATCCATCCTTTGAATCGCTCTATTTTTTTAGTCAAGTTGTGGCATAAATTTCATTTTTCTCAGGTTCATTCAGTAGCACCATTGTACACTATTGGCTATTAAAATTGCTACACCGCGAAGATGACTTGCTACAGACGCGAAATTTAACCGACAGGAAGATGATGCTTTGATATGCAAATGATTAGCTTGTCAGAGCATTCACACAAGGGTGGCGCCGGTGGCGACACCTACAACGTGCTGACATGAGGAAAGTTTCCAACCGATTTCTCATACACAAACAGCACTTGACCGGCGTTGCCTGGTGAAACGTTGTTGTGATGCCTCGTGTAAGAAGGAGAAATGCGTACCATCACGTTTCCGACTTTAATAAAGGTCGGATTGTAGCCTATCGCGAATGCGGTTTATCGTATCGCGACATTGCTGCTCGCGTTGGTCGAGATCCAATGACTGTTAGCAGAACATGGAATCGGTGGGTTCAGGAGGGTAATACGGAACGCCGTGCTGGATCCCGACGGCCTCGTATCACTAGCAGTCGAGATGACAGGCAACTTATCCGTACGGCTGCAACGGATCGTGCAGCAACGTCTCGATCCCTGAGTTAACAGATGCGGACGTTTGTAAGACGACAAACATCTGCACGAACAGTTCGACGACGTTTGCAGCAGCATGGACTATCAGCTCGGAGACCATTGCTGCGGTTACCCTTGACGCTGTGTCACAGACAGGAGCGCCTGCGATGGTGTACTCAACGACGAACCTGGGTGCACGAATGGCAAAACGTCATTTTTTCGGGTGAATCCAGATTCTGTTTACAGCATCAAGATGGTCACACCCGTGTTTGGCGGCATCGCCGGTGAACGCACATTGGAGGCGTGTATTCGTCATCGCCTTACCTGCGTATCACCCAGCGTGATGGTATGGGGTACCATTGGTTACACGTTTCGGTCACCTCTTCTTCGCATTGACGGCACTTTGAACAGCGGACGTTACATTTCAGATGTGTTACGACCCGTGGCTCTACCCTTCATTCGATCCCTGCGAAACCCTACATTTCAGTAGGATAATGCACGACCGCATGTTGCAGGTCCTGTACGGGCCCTTCTGGATACAGAAAATGTTCAACTGCTGCGGTGGCCAGCACATTCTCCAGATCTCTCACCAATTGAAAACGTCTGGTCAATGGTGGCCGAGCAACTGGCTCGTCACAATACACCTGTCACTACTCTTGATGAACTGTGGTATCGTGTTGAAGTTGCATGGGCAGCTGTACCTGTACACGCCATCCAAGCTCTGTCTGACTCAATGCCCAGGCGTATCAAGGCCGTTATCACGGCCAGAGGTGGTTGTTCTGGGTACTGATTTCTCAGGATCTATGCACCCAAATTGCGTGAAAATGTAATCATATGTCGGTTCTAGTATAATATATTTGTCCAATGAATTCCCATTTATCATCTACATTTCTTCTTGGTGTAGCAATTTTAATGGCCACTAGTGTAGTTAGGACCCCCCACCCCCTTTCTCTGTGGTCGAGTAACTAACGCATGGTTGTGCAGTAGAGCTCGTCGTTGGGGTAAGTCGATTCGAATCCTGCTGGTGGAAAAAATTGTCACTGCCAATATTTGTCCAGCAAGGGGAAGACACACAAGTGGTAGCGTAAAGGAGACTTGGCGCCAATGCCCTGGTTTAAATGCCAAACCTCTCCGCAGTGTCTCGTGCCACTGTTGGTGGTGATCCATCGGTCGGATGGAGACGTTAAGCTTGGCGGCGCCCTTGGTGCTTTTCGCGAGTAATAAGCACCGGGTTTACACACACACACACACACACACACACACACACACACACACACACACACACACACTCGAACCTCCGACAGGTGGAGCCACGCGAACCGTGGCGACGCCGAAGAGCACACGCCTACCCTGCGCGGCCGTAGAGTTTTACCAGAAGTTTATTACTAAACGCGGCACATACACATAACGGAGATGTTAGTCACTGATAAAATATTGTCTTTCGCTATTTACAACTGATTGACAACTCTGGGGTAACTTTTAGAACCCGCGTTTGAAGAAAGCCCGTGGTTTTGTGGCGAATAACTAGTCGAACTTTGCTCGGAGAGCATTTTCATCCGAAAAGTAAATTCCTCGAAGGTTGTTCGATAGAAAGTGGAAAAGATGAAGATCTGAGGGCGCAAGATCATGTGAATAAGATGGGTGCGGAATGACGTTCCAACCCAGCTCCTAGATAGTGATTTTTGTCAGTCAAACAGAATACGGGCGGACTTTATCGTGGAGTAACTTCGTCATGCAGTCTTCGTGATCGCTGTTCTTGGACTGCGTCTGGAAGACGTCTTAGTTGTTCACAATAAATATCAGCAGTGATGGTTACACCTCGGGGAAGCCAAACGTACACTACATTGTCGCAGTTCCACCAGATGCAGGACATTACTTTTTTGTGGATGCGCGCAGGTGTTTGTACGGGGAGTTACTGCTTTGTTTGGGCTCAGCCATTCCTTTCTTGGTCTTGTATTAGCATAAAGACGCCATTTCTCGTGACCAGTAACGATATAAGATAGGAATGGGTCGGTGTTGTTCACGAACTAATTGATGACGAGCAAGCAGAGATGCACAGATTCCCATTCGCAGATTTTTTTGAGCCTTCCCGGCTGTACGCATGATGGAATAGGCAGTCTATCGTATTCACCAGTCCTCGAGTACACTGACGTGGATCATTGTGCATTAATATGTTAAACGATCTTCATCAGATCCCCAAGGTCTGAACGTGGAGAGTCACTAATGCCAAAACGAACCTCCTTAAAAAGGAAACATTTTCTTGCTGTGCTTTATCCAGTGCCATTATCCCCAGACGCGGCGCAAATGTTTCTGGCTGCGTCAGCTACAGTCACCCCTCTATTGAACTCAAGACAGAAGAATATGTCGGAAATGTTGGGATTTCTCCACTTGGCACTCCATTTTCTAATAGGAACACTGAAAGTGAACTAACTTATCAACATGTAAAAGAAAAACGCTACGAACTTTTGCACTAACCTAATAAAGGTAGATGTTTATTGCCACAGTAGTAGTGGCATTTCCTTCTTCGAGGACCCTGTTATTGGCACACCAGTCTTGGCATTTTATTTTCAGGGTTCTCTTCAAAGAGTGCCGATGATATTTACCCAAGCAAATTACGTCCTCCCCCCCCCCCCCCCTCTTCCCCACAGGTGAAACCACAGTACTGGTAACATATCTCCGAGCAAATTACGTTCGTCACCCCACCCCTTCCCCCATAGGTGATACAAGTTATAAAGGTCGTAATTTAGGCATAGTATCTCAGAAATAGATGATATTGAAAACTCTGGATCTGCCAGGTTAACACTGACAGTATGAAGAAAACAAGACACTTAATTAGGATGGAAGAGGGAAGAGTATCGCGGGTAGCATTCACAGCATCCGTGGAGAGGCAGAAGGGGCGGACAAGATGGAGGAATGATATCAACGGAGATTCGGAGTCGATGGGCCCCAGTGAAGAACAATAGACCACGAAAGCCGGGGAGAAGGATGATTGGTGGAGGAATGTAGAGCGCTCAACACTAAACGAGGAGGGGGAGGAGAAGTAGTTGTATAGGTTTGTACATGGGCGGATTAGGATGGGTGATAACAGGATTATCGACAACCCTTTTCCGCATGCAGTGCCAACACATTTGAGGCAACATTGACCGTACCACGTTTTCCTGTATCAGACGCGCGCAGAACGTGACTGGCCGGTGCTGCTTCGTCTGTGCCCGGTCGGAGAGGTGGGCGTCTGGCAGACCTTGCTGTAGCGTCACGCGGCGACTTTGGCGCCTGGCAGCGGCGGCGGCGGCCTCGGCATCTTTTCGCTTGCCTTGGGCAGCGCCACTCCTAGGACCTCTGTGTTGGCACAAGGTAGAGGAATGCTGACTGCGGCTCGAACCGCTGAGCTACCTCACTGCTCCTCTCCCTAAATACGAGCGAGGAAGTTCCCTTCAAGTACCTTGATAGGTTATCCCTTTGATTATTATTGTTGTGGTCTTCATTCCGAAGACTGTTATGATGCAGCTCTCCACGCTGCGTTCATCTCTTGGCCTCCCTCTAAAAATTTTACCTTTCCCCCTCCCCCACACCTCCCTCAGAATCGAGGGCGTTGCGTAAAGCGCGTTAATGAAACCACTCTTTCCCCTGGGGCCTTGATTCCCAAACATTCCGCGGCGAGGTTCTGCGGCGCCTTGCCACGGCCTGCGCGGCTCCCCGCCGTCGGAGGTTAGAGTCCTCCTTCGGTCATGGGTGTGTTATCCTTAGCGTAAGTTAGTTTTAAGGTAGATTAAGTAGTGTGTAAGTCTAGAGACCGATGACCTCAGCAGTTTGGTCCCACAGGCTTTTCCAAATTTTCCAAACATTTCGCCGTCGAGGAAGATAGTTTGCAGTGCAGTGAGCAACAGAAACACATTCTTGACAACTGCTGCCTCCCCCTAGGCGTTTCAGCCGTACACTGAGGGCCTAGTTTGGGCTGTACGTCCATTGAGCTTGATCTCACCCGTTTGGAGTGTAGTGTAGTGCGACATCAATTTTTGTTCTGGGATATAGGGCGGAACCGCTAAGGACCGTCAAAAACCAAACGACGAAATCTGAACGTTGTTTATGCTTTTTCAGGGCTCGTTTCGCGTCCTCCTCTGGCGTGTTAACGGGGGAGGGGGAGGTGCTAATTATCATGTGCTTGAATAAGATGTCAAAGGGTATATCTGAGAATCTCTACATAGTTCGGCAACACCCTCGGTAGCATCCACGCGTCTTTGTTGAACATTTTAAAAATGTAGCCTACGTGTCGGAAACTTTGACACCAATTTCGTCTCGCGGCTGCTCTAACGCCTTAGGACTACGCAACCACTTCGACACTCCAACAGGTACACTATTAAAGTGCTCAGCAAAGGTGCCACTGAGGGTGTTACCGAACTGAAGGTCTTAGAGGGACCCTTTGATATTTTATTCGCCCCACCCCCCTCTTTCCCTGACCATAATGATCACGCCACAGGAGAGCGCCAGAAACCCTGAAAAAGCGTAAAACCTCTTCGCTGCTTTGGATCACGTTCAAATTTCGTCGTTTAGTTTTGGACGGTACGGTCCCTAGCGGTTCCACCCTTTATACCAGAACAAAAATTGCTTTCTCACTGCACTCGAGACGGTTCAGTTCGCGTTCAGTGGCCCCACGATGTCCTTAGTGTAGGGCTGAAATGTCCAGGAGGTGTCGAACGTTTTCAAGAACGTCGTTCTGTTGCTCATGGCTCTACAAACTGTCGGTTTCGACGATGAAATGTGTGGGATAAACGCACCCGAAGACGAGGTGGGTTCATTGACGCCTTTTTGCCAGCCCCTGAGGGCCTTGTGTGTCCATTCTGAAATGTTTTCCAAGGCCACCCAAAAGGAAACCGTGTGATTTCGCCAGCACTGGGTGTCGCGGTACTGACCTCCATCGCTGAGGCGTCAAAAGAAGGGGTGAAATGTGCGTAAGAGGGGCTGTGACGAATTGTCTATCGTGCGATACGCCCACTGTGGCGTTGGGCAGAATGTTGTGAAACCATTAACCCACCTTACAGCTCACATGTACTTCCGATTTTTTTTTTTTTTTTTTTTTTTTTTTTTTTTTTTTTTTTTTTTTTTTTTTCTCGACACTTTGCTGTTCGAAGCGTCGTCGAGCCTAAAGGTGATATTCCAAGGCGTCACGCTTTCGTACCATTACAAGGGCAGGTTGTAGGTACCTCTGAGCCAAATTTCAAACTTACGCGTCGGAATTACAGACAATTACGGCGTTCGAAAGAATTTTTTTTTAATTTTGTTGCGCAGTGGAGCTCTAACAGCGATGCGCTGTTAATCTCATCTGTGCTTGTAAAAGATTGCCATTAATGCTTTTCTCCTATATCTGGAACAGAATAAAGTCACGTGGCAGATACGGAGGATGGAGAATCATTACACTACAATTCTTTGATAAAAATTTACGATCGTGAAACTGTTTGTGAGCTGTATGTACTGTCGTGGTGTAAATTTTAGCAATTGTTTTGCCACGAATCCAGGATTTTGTTTCCAAATTACGTCATGCGAACGGTGTTGATCTTGTAAGTGGCATTCCTCACTGACCGTTCGACATTGTGGTAAGAACTCACGTTGCACTATGCCGATAAAATAGAAGAATAGAGTGAGTGCAACCTGTACACCGCACTTGGCGAGCTCATCTCGGTCTTGCCGATGCAGAATTCTTCCAGTGGCACGACGGAGCTTTAGTTTCGACATCACATCCGTGAACCCATGTTTCACGACCTGTTATCACACGTTTCAGTAATTCAGCAGCGTTATTGACCTCATGTAGTGGCTCCTGAGAAACTTGCAATCACCGCAGTTTTTGTTCAAAATTCAGCAGTTTCGCTCTCACGTTTCACGCCCGAAAATTCGTGGGATCGGGTAACTGATAGGCTAACATCAGCGGAGCCCCTGATTGTGAATCTGTGATCATTTACATCAATTTCTTTCAATTTTTCAACGTTTTCATCGGTTGACGATGTCCTGGCGCGCGTTCAGGCCGCTTCACGGTTTTCTCCGAAGTGATTGTTACTGTTGCAAACGCTTGTTTTACTCAAAGCAGACTTAGGAAAAGCAATATGTAGCATTTCTGAAACTCTGCTGCGCTCTGTTGCATTCTTATAGTACAATTTAATACAAATTTTCTGATCAATTTTATGCAAAATAAGTAACTCCAATACTGCCAAAACACATGTGACATTTTCGACACCTGACACGGACTAAACGTGTGAACGCCATCAATGAACAGATATTTTTGACATGTTTGCCAACAACAACGAAGTAGTCGCGTAAAACCGACTAATGCAAGGAGTGATATTGCAAAAGTGCCTGTTACTTTCTGGTCGCACATTTCGTACCCACAAGTAATTTTACAGTATTTTTATTGTATGTGGTTTCACAGTGAAACCATTGATAAACCAGATGATGTTCACTTTAGAAAGTGTTGTTGGTTTACGTATTCCAGGTGCGTGATGATTAGTTATCACAATCGTCATTCCTAGCAATAATAAAAAAAATTCCTAGCACCTGTGCATAATACTAGGAGTTTTGAAAAGGCTGAACCTACACGTTGCAGAAAGTTTGACATACTTGCCTGCTTGACAATCTGTAGGAGATTTTGCGCGATCGTTTGGCCTGTTCAACTTGCTCGAGGCTTGATCGATTATCAGTCATGCAAGTTTGTGCGCGTGTACCAGCGTGGACATGCTTGACCGTGTGTGCCGATAATGTGCAGGCATGTAGAAGTAAATGTTAGGTGTGAGGCAGTCTTAGTAGCAGCACTAAGTCGAGCGATGTGAAGCAAATCAATCTACAAATCGCAGAAAATGTTTATTCCAGTATTTTTCAACGTTGTTTCACAAGGATTAATCGAACGTCTGTCAAATGGTTCAAATGGCTCTGAGCAGTATGGGACTCAACATCTGAGGTCATCAGTCCCCTAGAACTTAGAACTAGTTAAACCTAACTAACCTAAGGACATCAAACACATCCATGCCCGCTGCAGGATTCGAACCTGCGAACGTAGCTGTCGCGCGGTTACGGACTGTAGCGCCTAGAACCGCTCGGCCACTCCGGCCGGCGAACGTCTGTCACTGCAAGACAAGCAAGAATGTTGCATACGTTAAACATGTAACAAAATATAAAGGAACTAACCGTGCCACATAAAACATAAGTTTGTGTTAAGAGAAAAATTTATCCAGAACAGGAAAAACAGAAATAAAAATTGAAGGTACTTTGTCTTGAGGGGGAAAGAGACTAAGTATGTAGTATAGATGGGTATTTGATATCTTTATAATCGTTTCGTCTCGAGATAAATCACAGTATTGTTGTCAGTTTTCGTCATGATAACATCTTGCTTTTAATCAGAGTTGTGATGGAAGGTTCAAGTATAATTTTATGTCATCTGTGTTGGACTATGGCTTGAAAATTGGTTCTGTTTAACAAAAAGGATAAATGGAAAAAAATTGTGTGACTACAGGAACTTGGTATCACTGGTGGATATTTTCAACGCTACTGAAACGTAATTAAAATCTGACATATGAACATCTTTACTCAAAATGAAATGCAATTAACAGGAAATGTGTACATAAACAAAATGTTCGGAGTAATCAGTCGTCACAATCAGAACAAGGAAAACTTTGAAGCATCACTTATTACACGTGTATCATACTCAAGTGACGTACCACACAGCAGTTCTTCAGAAATCAAAACAATCATATGTCGTCCTTTCATGCTTCAGTATGCCCTATAAAGGCCACAATAAATGAAAACTGAGTGCGGTCTTGTACACGGATTTACCACTATTTAATTAACATAAATATGTCGTATCAAATGTTCGTACTGACCACCGTATTCTCTGTGGCATAGCGCCGTAAATAATCAATTGCGACCCGTAGTTTCGTTACCCGAATTCCTTCGTTTGTTGCTTTCTTTGTTTTTTTCGCATTCTGTATGTAAATGTTTTAATCTTTGCAATTTTTTTTCTTAAGAAAATCATTGTGCAGCAAATAAAAAATACAAAAAAATCTGACAGATCTGTATTTCAGCATATTTATTAGTTGATGTAATTGTTTGGTGATGTGTTTTCACGATGTAGATCACTCAGAATTAGAAAAGTTGCGGTGCATCATCTGGTATGCTTGAGAAGGCCCTAAAAAAGTTCACGCCGCTGTCTCAGCTTTGTCATTGAGTACATTGTGCCCATATTTTCTGTTACTTAGGTGTCTTTGTAGAGGTTCAATTTGTAGCCTTTCTTCAGTTTATTAGATTTGTATCTATGTTACCGTGTCGTTAATGTGATGTAATTGGTTGGGGTGTTGTTCCTAAATGCATTTGTGTTCCCTAAATCTAGTGCGGTCTGAACCACATACTGTGCGCTAGGTATTCGTTGCACTTTATCCTGTAGAGGCCTGAGTATGAAAATCTCTCTTTTGAATTTAATGTTGTGTGGCAGTGTGCCATAGATTTTGTTGCTGTTGGAAAAAGCAACTCTTACATTACAGGTTGTCAGTACATTAGTCATTTCTGTGAAATGCATACTGTTATGGTGTCTGTCTGACTGTTGTTCATACTTTTGCATCTATCTGTTCCTTTCCTAACTTTCTTAGCCATTTTGTCGATGAGTGCAGCAATCGGAGACCTGTGATGAACACAGCTTGCGCAGTTCAGCGTTCTCTTGCAGGACGTTGTAAATCTCAGGGTTAGACGGAATCGCGGATGGCACGGCATTTCTTTGCTCAGTGGCAACATTGTGCTCGCAGACAGATCCAGGTAGAGGGAGCGCCAGGGACTTTCCCCAGCGCGGGAGTGTGATACGAGAGTGCTCGGGTGCGTCCTTGAGGCGAGGCCGGAGCTGGTCATCGTCCGGCGCTGCCGCTGCCGCTGTCCTCCAAGCCTTCTGCGAACGCGCGCCTCCTTCCATCTGTGGCGCTGGCTCCAGACGACGGACACGCCATCGGCTCTACCCGCTGGCGGAAAACGAAACACTAGAATTCGACAATTCCTCCCTAAGTGCCTCCTGAGTGCCACGCACGAACTCGGCAACTTCCACGTGCTGATGGCGGACCAACTGCACAATCTCGGCGAACTGTACCAAATCTGAACGGAGCAAGTTCAAAATTGATTTAGAAGACATCGTTCTTGTGAAACACAACTAGCTCTTCACACACACACGCACGAAGTGTTGAATGCTATTGACAAGGGATTTCAAATTGATTCCGTATTTCTAGATTTGACACTTACCACACAAGCGGCTTGTACTGAATTTGCACGCTTATCGAATATTGTTTCAGTTGTGTGACTGCATTCTTGATTTCATGTCAGAGAGGTCACAGTTCGTAGAAATTGACGGAAAGCCATCGAGTAAAACAGAAGTGATTTCTGGCGTCCCCCCAAGGTAGTGCTATTGGCTCTCTGCTGTTCCTTATCTATATAAACGATTTAGGAGACAATCTGAACAGCCATCTTAGGTTGTATGAAATGATGCTGCCGTTTATCGTCTAGTGAAGTCATCAGAAGATCAATACAGCTTGCAAAACGTTTTATAATAGATATATGAATGGTGCAAAAATTGGCAGTTGACTCTAAATAATGAAAAGTGTGAGGTCATCCAAATGAATGCTACAAGGATCCTGTTAAACTCCGGTTACACGATAAATTAGTCTAATATAAAGGCCGTAAATTTGACTAGATACCTAGGAATTACAATTAAGACCAATTTCAATTGGAAGGAACACGTAGAAAATTTTGTGGGGTAGGCAAACCAAAGACTGCGTTTTACTGGCAGGACACTTAGAAAATGTAACAGATCCATTAAAGAGATCGCCAACACAACACTTGTCCGTCCTCTTTCGGATTACTGCTGCGCGGTCTCGGATACTTACCAGACGCGATTAACGGAGTACCTAGAGAAAGTTCAACGAAGAGCAGCACGTTTTGTATTATCTCGAAATAGGAGAGAGAGTGTCACGGACATGATACAGGATTTGGTGTGGACGCCATTTTCAAAGGTGTTTTTTGTTACGGCGGAATCTTCTAGCGAAATTTCAGTCACCAACTTAATCCTCCGAAAGCGAAAATATTTTATTGACGCCGACCTATATAGGGATTCACGATCGTCATAATAAAATAAGGGAAATCACAGCTCGCAAGGAAAAATAGGGGTGTTCGTTTTTTCCGCGCGCTGTACGATAGTGGAACTAATTTTTGTGAAGGTGGTTCGATGAACCCTCGGCCAGGCACTTCAGTGCTATTTGCAGAGTATGCATTAGATGTAGATGTAGAAGTGTATGACCTCAGCTACTATTTACAACGTTCTTAAACAATATTTTAAATACTGGAACAATGAACAAGATACAAAAAAGAAAACAAATCGGACGTGAACACAGTGATTTTATTACAAGTTTTATATACAAAAATATTTTCTGGAAACAATTGCACTTCTGTTATCTTACTTTTTTGCTCACGGGTGCTTTGTGAGAAACTTCCTTAACAAATTTTAATTTGCCAGTTTCACCATTTCTGAGTGAATCTAATTTCTGTCTATGCTTGTCTTCCTGATTTTGGTGATGTGGCCATTTTTTGCATAGTTAATTCTCATGTAGGTATCAGTTTGTTCATGCTTCAGACTTTTCGCAAAATATGTTAGGCTGCGGAGATTCAAAAGAAGCATTGAAACGGAAATGAGTCTTCACTAGCTTCAGTTGTTTGCTGTGAGGAATCGCAATCTCCTTTCCATACTTCAGGAGGAAATAGCGCATCTTGGTCATCAATGTAATTTTCAGTTGCATAATCGGCGAATTTGGTGAATTTTTGATCTTGTGGCTGTATGTTGATCAGATCAGCAAAGACGTAAGGAACACCACGAGGATTTAAATAACTCTGCCCTAAGAAGTAATCTGGTCACTGACCTTATTCACTGTTCTGGTCTTTGTACGTCGAAATCAAAAAAAGCGTTTGAATTTTTCGCCACCTGAGGCATGTTTGTGGAAATTTGAAGGCAAAACTATTTTAAGGTCGACGGCTTAAGCAATGGACACAACCCTTCGTAGCGTGAATGGTGTATGCTAATTTTAGGAATAACTGTATTCTGCAATTTTTAAAAAGGCAAACAATATTCTATGTTAATTATGGCAGTTTATCGTTTTACAGTAATATGGTTTTCATGAAGTAACAATTTAATTTGTTCGTACCAAATTTCAGCTAGGTGAAAACAACGAAGAGTAATCTTGATTAATGGTAAGGCAGCCTTGATACTCTCATGGATGGACTTTTTGAAGTCAGTTACTACAGTTTTTGTATTAAGACAGTTGCCTCTCAATACAATGTACAATTTTCAAACAAAATTCCTGTTTCTTACTATTTATTAGGCTAAACACTAATTGTATGTAAGAGGCTCCAGAGTAGCTGTGGATAGTGGTGAACTGTAGAAAGTGTTTCACTGCATATTGAAAAGTACCAACAAACCAATATAGTTTCCTGTTGACATAAGTATAGTAGATTGGAGTCAGCTGAAAGAAAATCTTGGCTATTTTCCGTATAATTGTTGGGGACAAAGGCGTCACCTTTTGTAATTCTCACCTCCATTTGCTATAAGGCAATCTGAATTTTCATCGCTGATTCTTGACGGTTTCGCCATACTCTTCGAACAAGCGTGCCAGAAAGTTTCAAGCGTGAGTAATATTGTTGAGCGAGTATACCCTACATCCTCTCTCGTTAATGTGTTCACGGTTGTCGGACTGTTATCTACTTCTTTGCGCATAAGCTTTGCTGGTGTTTCGCTTCAACAGAAGTCTCTTGTTTAACAAGTGTTCTGGAACTGGCGTGTGCTCACGAGTGCGTTCCAAACGCGAAAATGTTTTCGCTGCGTACTCGAAATAATTTAACGAAACATAGCGAATTTTTACTGCACCATCGCCATTCACCTTTTTCAATTCCTAAAACTCTTCTTTGAATTTATAACCACTGCAGGTTAAATCTATATTTCCGCAATCACCTAAAATAGGTTGCAAATCGGGACTTTCTAACATATATTAGCTTCGATGACAACTTGAATTACAAAATGACACACTATGTGATTCTGCACAGATGTTAATCGTATTACCGGCAGACTGCATAAATCTTCTGCTTATGCTGACACTCGTAGAGTGGGCTACACTGTAACGCTTCTACAGCATATCTTCCAAGATGGGTGTGAATATGTATGATAGGGTGTGACTGATCATGTTCAAGTCTGGAACAGTGGTCTGTTGTAATGCATTCCTCGATTTATATTGAATTGTCTGAAGTTCCGTAACACCTAAGTGACTTAGCCCTGTTGTAGAGGGATGTAGTTCAAGCCTCTGGGCACCTTCAGAGCTGAGGCTGGGTGGGTGATCATTCGATACTTGCCCCTCATACTGTGAAAGAATTCTAGGCAGTGATGCTGGAGGTGAATCGACATCGTCGAATACGTATTGGCAGCATGTTACTCTTGGAACAGGCAGTTGACAGCTGCGGCTGTTAAGCTTTTCTACATAACAGCTCACTTAACAGCCGCAAATAAGTACTCACTTAAGAAACTGAGAATAACTGCAGTACATAAACAAGAACTCACTAAAGCTATTTTGTTTACTCAGATAGGTGGAGAGGAAGTTTCCTGTCCCGCAAGAACACTACAGTTTGCCGTATCGGATGACTAAAAATAAGTTTCCCCCTCACGTATAAATTTGTGAAGCCCCCCTAGGTGCTTGTTGCGACGTAGTGGGGACAGAGAGGAATCACCTACTCGCTCTTCCGTTTGAGGACGTGTGAAGGAGGCAAGTGCGTGCATGACCGCAATCCCGCGTCCTACCGTCCCTCGCGCTTCTATCCTTCATCCCCCTCTCCGCCCTGTTACACTCCCTAAACACAATTTATCCCTTAATTTGGCTCTACTGCACTTAGACGTGGTACACAGATTTAATATTTGACTTTAACCCACTTCATTTCAAGATAAATAGTGATTTGAACTCGTACAAACAATATTTTTAAAAATTGCGGTTTCTCCTTCCGCTGCAACGCAGAAAGCTTTAGTCCTAGAGAAAAAATATATAGGCTCTACTTCTTCTTTTTTGCAGAAAATTTTCCGTTGTTTAATTTTGTACTGGGAAACATTTTCGCTAAAAGCTGTAGTTTTTGAGTTATTCAAGAAAAAATAAAGAAGTTACTTTCAGATGCACCTACCCAAAGGCTCACACACCATCCGTGTTACCTGAAAGGCGTTTCTTAGTAACTGTGGGCTGCTTTGCAGAATGTGTTCCTATTTTTACCGAGGCCAAGTGGGTTGTCTGCTTGTTTCCACTTTGCTAGCACAGTTCGTTTCTCGTTTAATAGTATTAAATTCCGTTTTCATTCATTAGTCTTACAGTTAACCGCAGGAATTTACACAGTTTGTTATTTTTCAATCTCTAGAGAAATGTCAACACCAGCATTGTTGATTACTCTTGCTACAAACAGTGTGAGACAGAGTTCGGGCATATGAAATGAAGAGAGACATATCTTTACAAGTTCCTGGAAAGTACATCATAAAGAAAGGGAACTGCCAAACTAGAAGTGGAGAACAGAATGAGAAAGGGATCCAGATTTTTTGACCGAGTGCGGAATCTTTTGTGGGAAACGGAAGTTCCTGTGAGAGACAAACACGTCATATTCAAAATGTATCTCTTGTCTATTATGACATACAGCTTGGAGTGCTTTGTAATTAATAAGGCAGATTTGAGCAAGTCACAAGCATGCGAAATGGCGTTTCTGCGATCAGCGTTGCTGGAGACTGAAAGAGAAAATTAGGAATGAAGATACCAGGAGAGGTGCAAGTAACTGACAGACTGAGTACTGCACAGATCACGTGCTTTGGAAATGTGAAGAGGATGAAGGATGACCGCCTGTCAAAACAGTACGAGGATAGAAATGTGCAGGTGAAAAGACCTATACGACGGCCGAGAAGAAGGTGGATGGATCAGGTTAAGGAAAATCTGAAGACTAGAGGAGGAAACTGGGAGACAGAACAGAGCGGAGACAAATTGTTCAGGAACACCATAACCGGGTCGGTGGAAGAATACGGAAATTATGGTGATGGTGATAAGTCTTGACTATAGTTGTATAAATAATTTACCCTGAAAGTTTTAATCAAAATGTCCACTTAATATTACAGTATGACATCATGTTTGGAAGTTAAATACAAGTGCGTGCTGGTAAGTAGTGCCTTGAATTTTTTATGTGAAATCTGTTAAAGCTTTTCAAATAAAACCTACGTTACCGACATTACGCGTCTTTATTCCTGCTGTCTCCATTTTTGCATATCTCTGACGCCAGAGTGCTCCGAATTGTAGCATGTAACATGGCGCTGTGTAACGTAACTATGTAGGTTCGTGAGGAACAGCGTGCTGTAAGTTTCCAATTGGAAGAGTTCGTCTACACATGGAGCACCCTATCCTTGAGCATGACAATACCACACCACACATGAGCGCTGCGACGCCTTGGATTCAGTCATCGATCATCCTCCGCAAAGTCTCGACTTGGGCTCATCCGATTTTGATCTGTTCAAAATTTAAAAGAACGCCTTCGAGGTCTTCACTTTGATAGTGATGGCGGTGCGAGCTGAGGTGAGGTTGCTGCTCTGTCAATAGTCCAACATTCTATAATGAATGTATCAACGAACTGGTCCCTCGTGGGAGAAGTGTGTTCATCGCCAGGGTGACTGTTGAGAAATAAGTGTTATAGATATTAATAATGATGACGTAGAACAACGCCCTTTCGACGGATAGCTGCGATCCGTAGGTCGTGTGTAGAGCTCTTAGGTGTGCATATTGTCGATGGGTTGGACATACACAATGCCCTTAAATATCCCTATGGTGAGAAATGCAATGGATTCTATGGAGGGGCCGTGCTACTGGACCTCCTTGACTGACCAGTCACCTATGAAACTTTACGCCGAGGTACTGTCTTAGAAAATGAGGTGGTGCCCTATAAACCACAGTCGTCGTCGTCGTTCTGCAAGGCTAACGTTCTTCAATAACGCTGGCAATTGGTCGCGCTTTGGACTGCAACAGTAAGACGGACTACGTCACCCAACACTAGACAAACTCGTTGCAGATAAAACTACCCATATCTCAACAAGTATTGATTTCTGGACGCATAGTCACAGGAAATTTTCCCTCTAGTTTTGACTCGTTATATACCATACCTCTTCTACAGAAGTATGTGAATTTTTTAAATATTGTTTATCTTTGCTGCCGCCATATTTTCACTAGTCAGGAAATGTAAGAAGGGTTTGCAGATCGTACTCATGTCCAGTGGCAGTTGTATCGAGTTGACGCGAAGTTGGGAGTGCGCTCGTATTTGTAAAAGCTTTGATCAGTTATATGGCGAGACTTAAAATATTTGCGAATTTCCAGATTGCGCATTAACGCAATCACTGAAGAATATTGGCAGCTGCCAGCTCAGCTATCCACGGAGCAAGAGCTGTGTTGTATATTACAGTACACAAAAATGGTTGTTGCTGAAGGAAGACATGCAGACTGATATGGTCGTGGAGAAAAACGAGCGGAAAACAATCGAAGTGCATACTGCACAAGTAGGCAGGGCGTCGATGATTGCACCCGTAACGCAGAGTAGCGTTACCCTTGCTTTGCTGTTGGCTTTTCAGCGTTTTGTAGAGGTGAAGGCAACAAATATGTCAAGGTAATAGCCCTGTCCTGCCCTCCCCCTAGTCTACAATGTGGTGGGAAGGGGCGGTTCCTATGATTGACGAGGGTCTCTGATTGGAGCGGCGCTGCACGCGGCCTCGGCGGGCGGTGATGCTCGGCGGCGAAGCGAGGGCCGGGGACTCCCCTGGCCCCGGGCAGCGGATAGCAGTCGCTGGTGCCTCCCGCCGCCGCTGCTACGGATTAGGTCAACGCTCCTTGGCCGCTCAACGAACCCAGAACATAGTCGCTAATGCAGTGTACTAATTTGTGTTGCTACAATTATGTTGTTAGGGATAAAAAAATTCAATAAACGAACTGCGCATTTTAATGGGCGACCGCCATTCCGTGGCGGGCTATTACAAGCTCAGGGTGGGGGAGGGGGGGGAAGTGACGTAGGCGAGTGGCCTTTAGTGTCTGTTTGCCTGGGTAGATTTTGAGTGTTTATTGTGAAGTGCATCGATGGAGAAGCTGCAGTGCGACGACAAACTGCGTTATGGACGACGCGTCTTCGCTCGTCTGCTCCGTATTTGCTAACCTTGGCAGCAGTTAGGAGGTAACACACACTATGACATTTAAGCAGCGCCTCCTGCATTTTGAGAAGTTCCTGCGCACGTAGGCGCTGCTTCTGGCTAACGAGTTTACTGCGTAGGTTTGCCGTTCTGTCGTATTTACGTACGTCGATTCTGTCCCGCTCCACTGGTAAGCAAAGCTCGAAATCCATTGTTTTTTTTTTTTTTTTTTTTTCCAACGGTGCGTTCGGAAAAGGAAGATTACGAAGACTGAAGAAATTTCCCACGGCAATACGAAACACTTTAATCTTGTATCTACAGTATCCTTTCTTGTTCCTTAATGTGTTTGCATTCTACCTGTGATTTTCCGAACCAGAGAAGTGTCATTTCAGCACAGTATATAACTGCTGCTTCTGGCTAATTTCGGGACGTTGCAATCAAATCGTTAATACGTTGTCGCTCATAAGTTCAAGAAACATGTCTGGCAATTTGTTGGCCTCTTCTGAAGAGTTTGAACTAAATCACAGAGCACTGGTATCTTTGAGTGTATCATAGTAAATAATAGCGCGTTTCTAAGACATACTGCGAAGAAATGCGATATCATCAGGAAAGACATTTGATTCACTTTAAGGTTTGTGTGCAATGTCACATGCCAAGATTTGTGCATCCATGTGTGTTCATCGACGTTAAGTAGTGTAAAGATACGTAATGGCATTTTCATTATTCCTAATAGGTCTGGTTGTTGGTTAGTTAGGTTTAAGTAGTTCTAAGTTCTAGGGGACTGATGACCTCAGAAGTTAAGTCCCATAGCGCTCAGAGCCATTTGAACCATTTTGTTTATGTTAATATGTTGTCGAAAACCACAGAATACGTAATACATAACAATTTTTGAATATTTGGATTTTAATACTTTCTAGAATGACTTTCCTGAAAAATTACTTTCGCTCTACGACCATGTAATTCCGCATCCATAGTAATTCCAGTACTTCAGTTTTGGAGTTCCACTTTTCACATTTTAGAACTTGACTACTGAATTAATGAGTTATCTGACTGTGCCGTAGTTATGTGGCTTCAAATGCCTCTGAGCACCATGGGACTTAACTTCTGAGGTCATCAGTACCCTAGAACTTAGAACTACTGAAACCTAACTAACCTAAGGTCAACACACACATCCATGCCCGAGGCAGGATTCGAACCTGCGACCGTAGCGGTCGCGCGGCTCCAGACTGTAGCGCCTAGAACCTACGGCCGGCCGTAGTAATGTGAAATGTGACGTATATTCATTCAACACTAACAGATATTTATCAATACTTACTAATTTATTTATAAATTCTTGTGAGCGGACATGGTCAAATTCTGTGACGGTACTGTAATTCAAACCAAAAGCTGGCATTCAGTCTCCGTTTTAATCTGTCTACTTCTAACCAAATTTGACAAGAACACGTTCATCCCACGTGCCTGCGTTCATGTACGGAAGACATGTTACCGTCCACTTCTCTTACGTATATGCAGTTGCACTAAGCCTGCTTTTTTGGTATATGTTTTATCTATGCATAATTTTTATTAATAACAGGTAAAAAACAGTTTTTAGGTGTCGTACATTGCTTAGAAAACCAATAACAGTGCCTCATGAGGTTATTTTTTTGATACAAAAATTGAAATGAATATTGTCGTGAAAATTATTCTCACCTTATAGTCAAAAGTTTTTAAACAACGTGAGACCTTCAGAAATTACCGTTGTAAATCAGAACAGTTTCTGAAGTTCTAAATTTTTGGTTTAAATTGGTTTGGCATATATTGAAGAAAGCATGTATGTGATATATTGACGGGTCACTGCTAAGCACGTCCCTTTTTAAGTGTATGATTTAAAGAAAATGCCCACAGACCGCGACAGAACTATTGTATAGCAACCATACAAATATTTCATTTTTGGTGGAAGTACCTTATTAATAAACCTCGACTTAAAAGTTCTCTATTGAGGTTAGCGATCCATACCAAGAATACAGTTAAGAATGATTTGATAGGAGATGATGGAGGAGGAGGAAGAGTAGTTGTGAAAATTGGGTCTGGCCTTTCAGGGTAAGACTATCACGCCCAGTAATTACAATGGATCATTCTTAGCAGACATTAACATTGGTTTATAATTGTGCGACTGTAATGTGATTTTTGTGCAGGGACTGCTGTTTCAGTTGCAGCTGAGCAATTACCGTAATTTTTCGCAAACCCTGGTAGATAGTCTTGACTGGAAAGAGAAGGCGAGCCATAGAATTTCGCTGGAAACTTCTGATAAAACTTAAATTTTGGATAAACATTTCGAATTCGGAACTACTGTTTGCCTCCTCTTTGGGATGGACTGTAACCAACAAGAACCCGAAAGATGGAGTTAGTATTGCCATAGAACTCGATGGCATTTGTTGGTAGGCGACGTACATTGCCACCAAAGAAATGCGAAAGGAGGCAGTAGTGCGTGTATTGTCAGGTTAGGGATTTGTCTTTTTCCAATGTTAATTCTTTCGCTATGATCTGCTGCCTTCTAATATAGCAACACAGCAATTTTTGGGCCAGGTGTGACCATTATAATAGCCGCTTGCTTACCTGCTACGATAGCACACAGAACAGCAGAGTATCGCACATAAGGTGTAGCGAGTCGCAAGTATGGCGTTACATAAAAGATCAGTAGTGGCTATATACAGTACTAGCTTAGCTCTCTCTGCTTCACTAGCGTAGACTGTATGGTCTGCATAGATTCTTTATTGTTTAGTCGAATTTTTATATTGTTCATAAATTGCAACACCTTCTAAACTTTACCCGCTAATCAAAGTCATGGAAGGCATAGTCTTTTCCTTATATGCTTGTGGCCAAAAAGGGATTCTGGTTGCTGGAGTTCAAAGTTTTTGCTAGTCATGCATTTTGCGTTTTTGTGGAGATATTCCATAAAAACTTTCGTCACCTAAGACATATTTCTTTATATCTAACCGAGGAGTAAAATAGCATAGATTTAGCTTTAACAATTTTTTTAATGTAACGAAATATCTTCTTAAAAAATTTTCATCCTGTTTATTGCTCCCTTAGGGGTTGAAGTTCCAAAAATACTGAAACATATCTTTTTTTGTAACCGAGAAGTAAAATACCAGTTCAGTTTTCATAGATGTGGGGTTTAAAACACTTTGAAGTTCTTTAATGATGCTTTTTTTTAAAAAAAAAAACTTGCATCCATTATTTTACCCCCTATTGCACGCCCTTGGGGGTTAAATGTCAGACAATCCTTTGCTTAATATATCACAAATTTTGGCCTGGCTTGTGTGTTTAATAATTGATACATTCATGTTTTTTAGCAAATTTACGGGATGGGAGCACAGTAATTAAACACACAAGCCAGACCAAAATTTGTGATACACTAAACGCCCAGACAGACAGTAGTTTGGCAAAAGACCAGGTCCGTAACGCACATATTCCACTATTTATGCCTCGTTAAACTATGGGGCAAATTTCTCGCGACATGATTTGTTGCCCACTTTGAACTGAGATTACGCCAAATGCATTGCTTTCTGAACTCTACTTGCAACATTTGTGTGTAGAGCACACAAAGTTGTACCACTATACCCAGAAGCAAGAGTCTAGCTCTTTTACATGCGGAACAGTGGAATGCCAAACTTGACGATTTGTTCACGACTTTTCGGTCTGTGTAACAGGCTCTAGCACCTCAACCAAGTTACAGGAGAGCGTGAAAGTTCGCATAAGTTCATGTAGGGCCCTCAGGTACATCCTGTACAAATTTCATCAAAATTGAAGATGGTCGAGCTGGGAGCCCTAGGGCACTTCACGTGGAATAGCTGGTGATGAGTCACTCTGTACATTGCGTTTTATATATGTAGATAACAGAAATAATGTAGATCAGTTATTTAAATACTAAATTTTCGACTCGTATTTGCAAACTTATTTCCAAGTTTTCCCTCTCGACGTGCCATACTTACGAATTTCCCCCCGTATCACAGTTGATTGGGAATGCGCTGTAGCTCACATATTGTAAGGACACCTTTCACGTTGGGAAGAATTCATATGTGCAATTTTCAGTAGTCGCTACCATTTGAAGTTGACAGTGAAAGCAGTGATATTGTTAAAGGCGTACGGACGTGAGAAATATACTCAGTAAATTAAGTTTTTATAGTAGTGGTACCACTCACAGTACGTGCCTAAACATTTGCCGTTTGTTTTTTTAATTACCATGCTTACCATACACAACCGACAAACGCAGTATTGCTCCACGGGTGGCTGATTATATATAGTCGATCAAAACTTTTCGCCAGTCAGTGTATCTTTGTATCACTTGCCGGCCGGGGTGGCCAAGCGGTTAAAGGCGCTACAGTCTGGAACCGCGCGGCCGCTACGGTCGCAGGTTCGAATCCTGCCTTGGGCATGGATGTGTGTGATGTCCTTAGGTTAGTTAGGTTTAAGTCTCAGAGCCATTTGAACCATTTTTGTTTTTTGTTTTTTTGTATCACTTGCCACTTTTGTTTCAAATGCCTGCTGTTCCGGCTACTTGCGTTATTTTGTACTAATACTGGAAGTTTTATTGCCCCTGCGTTTTCTGCTCAGTATTTCAGTTGTCTTCCCAACTTCGTACAAGTTTGTAGGCTACTGATTATCCTTTAATTGCATCAGCTGTGAAGAGTGGTTCTGTCGGCATTGTATGAAGTTGAACAATGCCAGGTCAATATAAATACCTTGATGTTTCAAAGTAAACCTCCAGTACTGAATTAATACTGTTTGTTTTTCTTCCTATTAACGCCTGATTTCTTTCTGGCGCGATGTAAATTTACCCAGACGTTAGCTAAAGAAAAAATTGTTTAAGACTGGTCGGAATTTAACATGAATGACAGTGTAAATTTGTACCAGCATTAAAATTGCAATTTTTCTCTAGTAGCGCTTATGTAGTTTACATTTTCACTTTTCCATGCACTCAGTAACTATAGGTGTAAAATGTTACAACGCCTGTTGTGATGTGTAATTTACTTTGTGTCCAATATTTTCAACAAAAAATAAGTAAAACGTGGGACAAATTTCCCCTGATTGACTGTATCGTCCCCGTATTTCTCATTGCCGCATAGTTTTGGCCTTCAAGACATTTCAGACATCGTGATTTGTTTCACGTCAAATCATTATGAAAAATGAGCTGTTTTCTACGTACCACTCTTTGCTCGATTATATTTCTACACGGCATATTTCACGGTGGTATATTGATCCCCCAAATCACGTTCGGTTATGGATAATTTTATTAGCTATACGCTGCGTGTACCCACAAATTTTTTGTCGTCTTCCTTAAGTCCGATGCGTTTCATAGCTACATCTCGATTTTCAAGAGCTACGTTGGCATATTTTTGGATGTTAAAATCACCTTTACACTAATTCACGACGGAGGCGCCTAAGATGAAATTAACGAAGAAAATATCGTTTACATAAATAGATGAAGTAATGAGTTGTGGCACTTAAAATTTATTACTCTCTTGCAAAGACTGCTCGAGATTTACTGTAGTTATTTGCATAGCGTGTAGCTCAAATTGTTAATGCCTGCTTACTATTAGAGTGTGTGTGTGATCCAGAAATATTAACGTGCTGTTTTTCATTCATGAAGACGGATGAAGTGAAACGAAATGGACTACGTGGAGAAGTCAGTATTTGTAGATACATGACTTCATGTTGTGGCGCTGTGTTACAACCGCAAGAGTTGAAAAGGTGTCAATTCCTAGAGAGGACATCTTTTCGACCTTGACATTTCCCCCTTCTCTTTTATGGACTGATAGAATTGTCTTCTCTTTTATGGACTGGTTGACTGATGCGTAGGTGAGGTATAGATGTACAAACCTACTACAGTTTAGCATGGCTGTGTTGCTGAGAGTGTAGTACGTACAATAGCTTCGCCGTGTTGAATTGGATGTAGGGTCGATAAGCCACCGCGGGTCTTCCCGGTCCAGGGAAATATGAAACTGCTGCTGTGATTCCTTTTTCAGCGAGGAGACGTGGTGTTCTTTTGTGAATTTGCGGCGCATGACGGTCGGTATTAACTGTACTGCAGCCGTGTTTATGTCAAAGCTGCAGCTCGTCAACAAAGGTAACAGAAAAAAGCTTGGTTCGCATCCATCTTGATAGCAGAACAGCGCCGCAACAAGGAATCGGCAAAATTTACTTTCAAAATGTGAACAAAAAAAAAAAAAAGAAAAAAAAAGCCTATCCCTGCCGCCTCCCTCCACCACCGCTACCACCTACCGTTGCGGACGTCCATGCGTCGAAGTAGTACATTGGGCACAGTGAAGTATAGCTATAACAAGAACTGGACCTACAAGGTATGCCGCGGTAAGACCGACCGCCGATAGCGGCTGGCCGTGCTGTTACGATGCACAAGTACTCCAGATAATGCTAGTTGCCCCCTTTTCTGCCCCCATTCGCGGATGTGCGGAGGAAAACAATGACTTGACTGAATGCCTTCATAATTACTTAATCTCGCTTATCTTGTTCTCACAGTCTTTCCACGAAATACGCTACGGATGCAGCAGAAATGTTTAACAGTTCTTCATAAACGCTCTCCCTAGCTTTATCTACGGTCGCCGCCTGCGATACGACTCGTGTTTAATGTCTTCATCATATTTTTAGCCTTTCTATCGCTCCCAACGGCTTATAGGGTACACACGGATGTAATTCTATGTTGTTTGACTCCTGAGACTTCGATGTATTGATATTTTATTTCACACTATCGATTTATGCAGAGCCTGTCTCATCAGATGCGCATGAAAGCTGAAGTACATCAGTCGTAAATAAGGTATGTATAATTATGAATTCGTTTATTCGTCAACGTAGTGACAATGTTGCAGGTCTCTCAGTGGTGACAAGTTCCATAGTCGGATTCCCACACTACACATGCCTAATTTTTGACTACAGCACGTGTTTTGAAGTTCATTTGATGATGACACATAATGTCCGAAATCAATCATGTGAAAAAAATTGATACAGCGTAGTCTCAGGGGACAACTAGGTTAGAGAAGCTCCTTAAGAGTTATGTCCAAACGGCGCCATCGAGAAGCCAGAGCGCAATCTTCCTTCCGTCAACCTCTCTCTTCCGGCCGTCTAGATAACAAACGCTATAGGATTACCGAAGCAAAGGTCGCATGAGATGCTCGAATACGGCATCCAGTCAGAAAGCACTAAACATTCACAGATGCGTCCAATAAATCTAAGCCCGCCTTACCACTGCGTTTGCGCATTGTTCTCACTTTGTACTGTTACTGGTCCCCTCCCCCAAATCAACAAGCCACCAGTCGTACCGCTGTGCACGGTTGTCCCTACCCTACTGCCTCCAAAACGACTCATGAATTCGCTCCGTGTGACATTACGTTAGGGCAAAGAGGAACAATGATGCAACACAGAGGTTTGAACGAATGCTTTCCATCGAAAGAGGTGGTGCACTAGTTAAGACACAGAATTCACATTCCGGAAGTCAGTGGTTCAAATCCACGCCGAGGAATCTAGATCTAGGTTTTCCGTGATTTCTCTACGTAGCTTAAGGCAAAAGGCGGGATGATTGCTTTTATATAAAACGCAAACTTTGTCCGTTCGGCGCTTCTGTTCCGTCTACAACGACCTCGTTGTCGATAAGACGTTAAGTCCTCAACTTTTGTATGAGTGTATAATCCTAAGAGTGCTCCTTCGGTACCTCATGCTTATCTGGATCTGAAATTAATAAATACAGTTAACTCCTTGACATAACCGTTTTAGGTATAGATCTATTCCCCGAAAGGGATATATGAAAAGTTATGCCGGACCGGGACTCGAACCCGGATTTCCCACGTATTGCGAACTGTCGCTATCCGTGCACGCTCCCCGGATCGACCCAAACATCCGGGGGACTACGGTATGACATGTGGAAGTTTGGGTCGGTCCGGGGATCGTGTAAGTGGGAAATCCGGGTTCGAATCCCGGTCCGGCATAAATTTTCATATGTCGCTACTGGGTAATAGATCTACACCTAATACAGCGGATTATTGTGGAATTGTTTCATATAGTTCTGGATCGTCAACAGTGTGTTTCAGACATGCATGTAAGAAAAGTAGGTAATTTCACTAATTCATACACCTCTAACGTCGACTTCAACAATTTGTGCTACCTCCCATATTACCTCCTAAGTGGATGCATTTCTGCACATTTACTACATACAAGGATTTCGGTTTTCTTCGTATTTACTTTCATGTAATATCTTTCTGAAAATACCTTGTTCGTGCTTTCTGTGGCCTCTTGGGGACTGTTTCCAAATTCGGCTAACACTTCATCATTTGCAAATCTAAACGTTTTTATTTTCTCCGTGTATACTTTTTTTTTAGATTCGTTATTTGTCTCCTCAATGTATGTGTTGAAGAGTAATGTGGAAGGGCTACGTTCTTTCTGAACACCTTTGTTTACGAAACTTCGTGGCATATTAAAACTGTGTGCCGGACCAAGACTTGAACTCAGAAAGGTTGCCTTTGCGGGCAGGTGCTCTACCGACTGAGCTTACCCAAGTGCTACACGCGACCTGTCCCCACAGCTTTACTTCCGCCAATGCTTCGTCTCGTAGCTTCCAAACTTCACAGAAGCTCTCCTGCTGTCAGGAGGGGTCTTAAGTGTAAGTCGTGCTTGGGTAATTCACTCGGTTCAGCAAAGCACGCGAAAGTCTAAGGTCCCGAGATAGTCTCGATCTAGCACCCTGTTTTAATGTCAGGAAGTTTCATGTCAGCGCGCACACTGCTGCATAGTGAAAATTTCATTCTGGAAACCATTGTTTATTCTTACAAATTTTTACAGTGATGAGCCTAATACGCCTGTCTTCGACATGTCCCATTAACCGCGAACTGCTCCAATGACACGAATTTACTACCTCGAATCGTTAAAGTATCTCTTAAGAGACTTCTGTTTGCATAACATTAAGCTACCATGAGGGGGGGGGATGAAACACGAACCTGTTACATACCTTTGTCCGCCGCTCGTGGTCTCGCGGTAGCGTTCTCGCTTCCCGAGCACGGGGTCCCGGGTTCGATTCCCGGCGGGGTCAGGGATTTTCACCTGCCTCGAGATGACTGGGTGTTTGTGTTGTCCTCATCATTTCATCATCATCCAGGAAAGTGGCGAAATTGGACTGAGCAAAGATTGGATAATTGTACGGGCGCTGATAACCACGCAGTTGAGCGCCCCACAAACCGAACATCATCTCATCTCTTACATACCAATTTCATAACGGAGTTCCAGTATATCCCGGCTACTCTTCAGATTGAAGGGAGATCAGTATCAGTAGAGACGGAGCACGCTCTTGGATTGAGGAAGTTTCAGAGTGAAACCGGCCGAGTATTCACAACGGAACATTCAAGTATTTGCCCTCAGCGACGCCGAGAAGCTACTCGAATTCGAATGTTCAGATGAGGCTCTGAACTGCTCTTCTCTCGTATACGATTGTAAAATCTTAAGACTGCGTAACAGCGGTTGATATACTACTGTCTGGAGAAGTAAGTGTTGCATTTCTGTCATCAGGTAACCCCGCAAATGAATTAACATCTCTGGTTGCGTACAACTAGAAACGTAAGTTCGACCTACAATCTCCAGCAACACGTCTGGTTCACCTCTACCTTGATGGATCCACATAACATTTGATAAACTCGGTCCTATTCTGCCTGATTTTGTAGAGGTCCAGCACGCCTTTGGCACGTGTGAAAGTTAGGCTGAACGCTGCGTCGTTTACCTTTTTGACCATTAAGCGAATGAACGAACAAACTATTGAATGGCGTGTGCCTTCTTTTCTGGAGCGAATCTTTTCATTTGACTTCACTTCAACTGTTTGCTTGTTAGTTTCGCTATATATTTATTTTAATCAGCTTCTCATTTGTATTGAAGAGGCCGATTAGACGTTTCTTACATAGAAGAATCTGAGATGATTACTGGGAATCGAACCCGGCTCTTCGTGTAAACAGTCAATAACACTGAACCAAGGAGACGGCTAAACTGTCATGTAAAAGATTTAGGTAGGGAAATGTATGTGGTGCATGTTATCAACAGGTCCCTCACATAGTACAGTGCCTTGCATGCTATAGCATGTTTATCTCGCGCATGGGCTCATGGGAGGCGCGGTCATCGGGAAATAACCCGCTACTCTCATGCAGAAGCTATCTCTAAATGTAACACGAACGCAAGGCAGTGTGGTTTGTCACCAGATAATGGACGAGCACAGAAAAACCTAAATGATACGTAAGAGCCTCAGCCCACAGTTTCACAATTGAGATTACCTGGAACCAGGCCCTGTGCAACTGCCCCTCCACGCAAGTAAATGCCGTTGACCAGCCGCAGATATTTAAATTTCAAAATTTGAATTCTACTTCTAACGGTATTACTGTAAAACATCACCAGGCGTCAGGTTAAGTAATTAATTTTTCGTCCGTTCACAAGTATATGTATACAGCAGTCCAGGTAGATTCTGAAATCCCCGGACCACAGTACCTTATCGCACAGCCTGAGGAGGCAAGTGGCGGTCCCCTTCGATAAAGTGTAGGTGGGTTATGGTTATCGAAGGAAACGTGGGGGATAAAATTGTAGGGTAAGTTCTAAGGCTTGGTCACAGAAAGCGGGTTCAAATGGATCTAGCTTGCAATAATTATGCAGAGATCAGGAGACTTGCACGATAGGGGTTAGAGTGAACAAGTCTTTGAGCTGAAGAAAAAAAATGTTCAAATGTGTGTGAAATCTTTTGGGACGTTACTGCTAAGGTCATCAGTCCCTAAGCTTACACACTACTTAACCTAATTTATCCTAAGGACACACACACACACACACACACACACACACACACACACACACACACACACACACACACACACACACACACGCACGCGCGCGCGCGCGCCCGAGGGAGGACTCGGAACCTCCGCCGGGACCACGGGCTGTGAAGACCACAACACCAGGTCAACATATATACACTGAGGTGACAAGAGATGCCCGCTGATATCAAGTCAGACCTTTTGCCCGACTTGGCGCAGCAACTCGACGTGGCGTGGACTCTCTCGATTGTGCTCATGAATGTTCGAGGGAATTCATATTGCATGAACTGGACAGCCAAATCATTCGGCCGAACTGTCCAGAATGTTCTTCAAACCAATCGCGAGTAATTGTGGCCCGGTGACATGGCGCATTGTCATCCACAGAAATTCCATCGTTGTTTGGGAACACGAAGTGCATGAGCGTCTGCAAATGGTCTCAAAGAAGCCGAATGATCGGTTCACTTGGACCACAGGACCCAGTCCATAATGGGGCCACCACCACTTGCACAGTGGCGTGTTCATAACTTGGGTCCACAGGTTCGTGGGGCCTGCGCCACACGATTTTCCAGTGATCTAGGGTCCAACCGATATGGTTACGAGCGCAGGACAGGCGCTGCAATCGATGCCGTGCCGTTAGCAAAGGCACTCGCGTCGGTCGTCTGCTGCCGTAGCCCATTAACGCCAAATTTCGCCGCAGTCTACTAACTTATACGTTCGTCTATGTCCCATAATGATTTCTGCGGTTATTCACGCAGCACTGCTTGTCTGTTAGCACTGACAACTCTACGCAAACGCCGCTGCTCTAGTCATTACGTCAAGACCGTCGACCACTACGTTGCCCGTGGTAAGAGGTGATGCCGGAAATTTATTTTCGGCACACTCTTGACACTGCGGATCTCGTAATATTTAATTCCCCAACGATTTCCGAAATGGAATGTCCCATGCGTCTAGCACCAACTACCATTCCGCATTCAAAGTCCGTTAATTCCCGTCGAGCGGGCGTAGTCCCGTCATGCGGACGTAGTCACGTCGGAAACTTTTTCGCGTATACCTCCTGAGTACGAATGACAGCTCCGCTAATGCGCTGTCCTTTAATACCTTGCGTACTCGATGCTACCGCCGTCAGTTTACGTACATATCGCTATCCTGTGAATTTTGTCACCTCAGTGTATTTTGTATTCTGACTTTCCAGACAAGGACATCTAAAACAGTCGATGAAACACAAGTAGTTTTGTTGCACATGTGCCAATTTTGTGTCCTTGTATGTAGGAAGTCACTACTGCACACTTGTTTCTTTTATGCTTTTCTTTAAAATTTGTACTTAGTCGGTCTTTCACGAAGCTGGCCCATCCAGCGTTAGAATGAGACACGCTCAACGTTGAGAAATTCTACGAGGAGTTTTGAAGATTCTTATATGTTCTGTCGCTATTAGAGATGACCCGTTAATGTGCTGTCGACACCCAGTTGCACTCAACTATATGGTAGCTGTAGGACATTGTCTTCCCGTTTCCTTCAGCGAACACTTCTTCCCGTTTCCTTCAGCCGTTTCCTTCAGCGAACACTCAGTCTTCCACTACTTCCCAGTCACATTTGAAGATGTCTGTTGAACGCATTCTGTAAAAGTATTATCCGAAATAGCTATGATTTAACTCCGTGCTAGTAATTGTTGCATATAACGTTCCTGAAACATTCCTCCTCGTAAACAAGTGTTTTGCACTACTTAATGATGTACGAGGCGTGTTTTTTTTAAAGTAAGTACAGTTTTGAAATTTAAAAAAAAAGACGTGCTAAGATATCTCAATAATTATATTTTTACATGAAAGCCTGTACCTTAATCTACGCACTAACGCCATTACAGTCTGATTCGCCGGCCGCGGTGGCCGTGCGCTTCTGGCGCTGCAGTCCGGAACCGCGGGACTGCTACGGTCGCAGGTTCGAATCCTGCCACGGGCATGGGGGTGTGTGATGTCCTTAGGTTAGTTAGGTTCAAGTGGTTCTAAGTTCTAGGGGACTTATGACCTAAGATGTTGAGTCCCATAGTGCTCAGAGCCATTTGAACTGTCTGATTCTTCCTTGTTTACGTTGTGTACCGAGTGTTTAAGGTGCCTCCGATTAATCGTGAGTCCCGCCGACTGTGAAGTACGGGCTGTTGTAAAGCCTAAAAGCAATCGATATTCATTGTGAGATCTGTGCAGTTCACGGAGAAAACATTATGAATGATGGAATGGTAAGAAATTGGATGAGAGCATTTAAAGATGGCCGCACAAATGTGCATGATGAGCAACGGAGTGGGCGTCCTTCGGTCGTTAATGAAAGTTTGGTGCAGGAAGTGGACAATAAGGTGAGAGAAAACAGACGGTTTACGATTTCCTCCTTGCGGGATGACTTTCCTAATGTTTCTCGTAGTGTTTTGTATCGCATTGCGACCGAGCACTTGAATTACCAAAATTTGTGCGCACGTTGGGTACCGAAAATGCTGACGGATGTGCACAAAACCAAACGTTTAGACAGTGCATTGACTTCTCTTGAGCGGTACCACAACGACGGTGACGATTTCTTAAGCCAATTTGTTACGGGCGATGAAACATGGGTGGCCTACGTCACACCAGAATCAAAGCAACAGTCCATGGAAGTTGAGCAAGGGCATCATTTTGCTGCAAGACATTGCCCGTCCGCATGTGGCGAATCAGATCAAAGATCTCATCACATATTTTTGATGGGAAACTAGATCATCCTCCGTACAGACCCGATCTTGCGCCCAGTGACTACCACCTGTTCCTGCACTTGAAACACCTGGGAGGTCAGCGTCTTCAAGACGACGACGAAGTCAAAACAGTGGTGACGCAGTGGTTAACATGTCAGATGGCAGACCTCTATGAGGAGGGTATTAAAAAACTGGTAAAACGTTATGACAAGTGCCTCAATATTGACGGAAATTACGTAGAAAAGTAGATTAAGGTACAGGCTTTCATGTAAAAATAAAATTATTGAGATATCTTAGCACGTCTTTTTTTAATTTCAAAACTGCACTTACTTAAGAAACCACGCCTCATATTTACCTATAATGTCTGCCTATACTTGTGCGTTTTAGAGGCCTTTAGTAGTTGTATCTGAGGTATGGAATCTACCAACTCTAAAATCGTCGGATAAGATGTACTGACGTAAATAGGCGCTACGGAATGTATATTAGAACTAGAAACGTAGTGTAAGACTGGTACAGGGATTTTCAGCTTTCCCTCGTATTGCTAATGTCGCATTATTTTACTACGTGTGCAACCACTGCTACAGGCCCTTACTTGTACACTTGCAATCGCGTTTGGCGCCTGTTTATTCTGGTGTGTCCTGATAGTGCTGCCTGTGTAACGGGATTTCTGTGCGTGACGAAGCTCCCGCGAGTCCCCTTTATCGCGACGACTACGGTGATTCCCCGACTTTAACAAAGTCTGCCCTTGTGCTGCCCATCTCGTTGGTCATAGCTTGTTTAGTTCTCGTGCGCGCAGCATAGCCATGGCTCGTCTGCGGTGTTCAGGTACGTCAAAACTCAGAGTTGGCCCAGTGCAAGGCATCAGAAGGGGTTGGATTGTCCGACCGACTGGGCGGAAGGTGCCCTTGCAAAGTACTGAGATTTTACATATATCATCGTGAATACTCAGAACATCGCGCAGTAGTGTGCAAAAAGTATGGAACCTCCGCGTAGATACGACTAATTTATTAAGTACTTAGGTTTGTTGCTCGTAAGATCGTATCCACGTTGACCGTTATTGAGGCAATCTCGCCAGTTAAACGACGGTTCCACACATCTAAAAATAATTTAAATATATTTTATTCAAAAGTTTCTGCAACACATGTGAGTGAGTTGCCAAGCAGGAACAAGTTTAATCTCCGTTGGAAGACTTCACTGTGGTCGTGTGTTTTATTTCTAATGGTGGCTGTGTATTTCTTTCCCACTGTCTGTATGACAGTGAAGACCTATACAGGGTATAGCATATCACAAGCCGTAGAATTAAATTTGTGAATATTGCTAGTGCTTTCTAACGCGATATCGATTGCAGACAATCACTTTCATGATGACTAAATTTAATAAATTTACTGTGCAGCAGTAGAAAACCTTCAGTTACTTGCTCGCATGCCTAAAGTATTTTGCATATGCGAATGTCAGGCACAGTTCTGATTTCCTTTTTGAGCCTTCTTTATTTAATTTTGTGCAACGAATAGTTTTTATTTAAGTGAGGAGCTACTCTAAAAATATCCCGTGGGGAAATCTTCGAATGAACATATGTTAAACATACTGATTTCTTGGTCTCTGGAGTTGGCAGTTGTCCCTATGGCAGTCCTAAATGTTTTGGCATGTCTACTACATGGCTTTTAGGTTTAACCGTCCATGTGTTCGCCAGAGACCTTGGAAGTATCTCACCTGCTTACCAGTTATTGTTAGTCACAAAATTTATGGGAAGTGCAATATTTTTAGCAATACGAAATTGAGAAGTATAATAGTTTCCTCCTTTTTTGGCTCGAACTTTAAAGCTGGCAATTTATGCAAGACTAAATTTTCAAAATCATACAATTTATTATTTTGATTATTATTAGTTCTTTGGTCGAGTAGATAACAATACTTGGATCATCTTTCGCAAATAGTAAGAGCCGGAAAGGACCCTGAATTTTACAGCTTTTGATATTCAGGAATGATGATTACCACTGCGCTATATCGCTCGGGTGTGGTTTTCCGATAAATACTTTTGTTGTGGGGTCTTTCAGCACTTAAACCATCCGTGAACACTTCTCAACTTGTTATACCATTTTTCGTAACGTTCGAAGTAGATTTTTATGGTGTCGTGAATATTCCAATGTTTTTCCGTCTTCGCTCTTGTCCAGTGTACTTTACGTTGGTCCATATCAGTGAAGCAGCTATACGAAATGCTAAACCTACGAGGAAACATACTTTCATTTTGATAACGAGCGGTGCAACGTGACCTACTGCTTTGCACAGATTATTTTTCCTTCGTAAAAAGTTTTCTTTCCAATTGAAATTTTCATGTATTTTGTTATGGTCTGACTGATGATTGACCATTTGTATGCAACACATTTTGATTTTCTTTTCCTTAAAAATATCGGGGTCTTGGAATCTCTGAAGAATTACCCGTTGAACAAGATTATTATAGTGCTTCGAATAACTAGGTAGGGTAAAAAATAACGAAAATAGCGAACTTTAATGATACCTCGAAACAGTCTCTTATAACCTGGAAAAATGATTGCATTCCTGTGTCTCAAATGGGATAATTAAGGAAACACATGAATAAATTATTTCAAGAGCTAATAAAGCCATGATAGTGTTCTCATCTTAACTGAAACCGAAAACCCCATACATACAAATATTAGAAATCGATTTTCACCACATACTTTGACATGTTTGGTTGATCGGCGAAGACTCGCCTTTGTCCTGAAGGTGACCCAATGTACGTTGCTCTGTATAAAATTTAATCACACAACATGGAGGCTGTCGCTAAACAAAATGTTTTATACCACAGTCATGAAATTGGAGGAGCGAAAATGTTTTGTTTGTTAATGGGTACTTTTTCAAAATTTTTATGTGGTAGCTGCTCCCAGTAAGATTTTCTTCTTTCACCTACGACAGTGCCTTGTGTGTGAAATAGTGCAGTAGCACAGTGACTTGGATTATGTTAAGCTGTAGATCCCTCCGTGTGATTGGTAAGGAGGGAACGACGTATCACTTCCAACTGGACCAAGCGAGTAAAGCCGGACTTCAGTCTTTGCTTGCTTGCTTTGGTATTAATTTCTTCCAGTCATTTTTACGAGCCGACAAGTAAAACATTCAATCAAGGTTGTCATTCAGCAAGAAGGCAAGGGTAATGTAATGCCATGTTGCGAGTGGTAGTAATTTAGTTTAAATTATCACCTCCTGTTTGTTTGCAGGTACGTGCCTGCAATTCTGGTGTACATAGAGATCCCCACGCCGCTGAAGTACCCAAAAGTAAACTGTGCATAAAACTGAAAGTGTACATGGGCTGCGCCATTTTCGTTTGGCCCTCCAGCGGAGTGTTTCTTAGTGCGCAATTGGCGTATACTGATGCTGCGAAGTTCTATTGCAGCCTCCAATGGGAGCAGCTACAATTAGGTGAATTTTCACCCTAAAGCGGCCCCTTGGACTATCAGTGACATTCGGCAGTATATTGACTGTCTTCTTCAGAAAGCCGATCGATGTTGCGCGAAATTAGTGTAAAAACGTGGACGTGCAAATATGGCTGATACGAACTCCAGCTGTTATTTGGTCCTCGACCTGGGATTGCACTCGCGTAAAAGGAAGTGGTGTAAGAAGAAAGGAAGATAGATGCATGAAAGTTTAGTGAGTGACTAAAGGATAAGCAGCGAAAAGATTATCGGAACTTTGCGGATAGATGCTCGCTCGTTCATTAGATGTACTTTTCGCGTATGGTTACTCCTGTATATGTGGTTATATCTGCGTAATATCTACTTGTTTATTTAGATACAGTTTTAAAAACAAGAAGTAAACACAAGTTTTATTTAAGCTGTGTCTGTAAATTTTTTCACCCTAGCAAAAAGTTGATGGCATCGAAGTACTGAAGCTCGTCAGCACTAGCTCCGCTTCTCGATGCACTCGTAAGTCTTTCCTATAATGCGTCCATAATAAATTTAATTTCGTTACTAATTGAAGCCCAGCTGCTTCCGGGTTCATTTGCCAATATTTAGACACCAGCACTGTTTTCTTTTGGGGATTACATATTCGTTTCATTTAACGTACCATAACGCTGTCAAATCCCCTGAATACTTCATAAAGAACAAACGGTCCGCTGATTTAGAACCAATTTTCATTTCGCAACACAGCAAATCGCGCAAAATAAACAGTTCAGCAGACTAGAGTGATCTGACAAATACAATATTAGCTAGAAACCATACACACCAAGGAGTTTGCTCAATAAAATCTGATTTCAGTAGACTCGTCAATATATTGTGAAATCTGTAATATTATGTAATATAACACGACATACTGCACAGTATTACTCACAGTCCAGGGCCCGCTTAAAGCAAGGAGTTTGTGTGAGCACACCGATGGCTGCCGTAGCTGTCTCGTGTAGTTGCAAGTCAGCAGATAGGAGGGAGAGCCAACACGAGTCGGGGAATCACCAGAGTGAAGGGCCAGGCCGTTTTACGTAACAAGCGAAGTCGCAGTCAACCTACCGTACAGTGCGACGTCTGCTTGTGGCACTCCGGTGCTACAAGAGATGGCAAAATTTCTCACCTATCAGTGTATTGACTCTTTCGGTGAATCGTCTGAATGCCGTCGACGCTGACTATATATCGAAGGTAAAACAGCGTTAGTGTAGATATATCTGTTTTGAGAAATCAGAAAGAATGGTCCTCGTTTGAACGAAGATGTTACCTTTAGAACAGGCGTTTCTGTCAAGATAATTTGCGTAGGTCGAATAAAACATTTTACCATTTTCATTGCTTTTAAAACAATAGTTCATGAAGATATTCAGTTACACTAAATATACGAGGGGCGACCTTCAGAATTCTGAAGGTGGCAGGGGTAAAATACAGGGAGCGGAAGGTTATTTATAATTTGTACAGAAACCATATGGCAGTCATAAGAGGGGCATGAACGGGAAGCAGTGGTTAAGAAGGGAATGAGACGTGGTTGTAGCCTATCCCCGATGTTATTCAATCTGTATATTGAGCAGGCAGTAGAGGAAACAAAAGAAAAATTTGGAGTGGGATTTAAAATCCATGGAGAAGAAATAAAAACTTTGAGGTTTGCCGGTGACATTGTAAATCTGTCAGAGATAGCAAAGGACCTGGAAGAGCAGTTGAACGGAATGGACAGTGTCTTCAAAGGAGGATATAAGATGAACATCAACAAAAGAGAAACGAGGATAGTGGTATGTAGTAAAATTAAATCAGATGATGCTAAGGGTATTAGTTTAGGAATCAAGACACTTAAAGTCGTAAACGAGTTTTCCTATTTGGGAAGCAAAATAACTGAGGATGGTCAAAGTAGGGAGGATATGAAATGCAGACTGGCAATGGCAAGAAAAGCGTTTCTGAAGAAGAGAAATTTGTTGACATCGAGTATAGATTTAAGTTTCAGAAATTCCTTCCTGAAAGTATTTGTATGGAGTGTAGCCATGTATGGAAGTGAAACATGGACGATAAATAGTTTGGACAAGAAGATAATAGAAGCTTTTGAAATGTGTTACAGAAGAATTCTGAAGATTAGATGGGTAGATCACAAACTAATGAGGAGGTATTGAATAGAATTGGGAAGAAGAATTTTTGGTACAAATTCACTAGAAGAAGGGATCGTTTGGTAGGACACGTTCTGAGACATCAAGGGATCACCAATTTCGCATTCAAGAGAAGCGTGGAGTGTAAAAATCGTAGAGGGAAATCAAGAGATGAATACACTAAACAGATTCAGAAGGATGTAGGTTGCAGTAGTTTGTCGGAGATGAAGAAGATCGCACAGGATAGAGTAGCATGGAGAACTGCATCAAACCATTCTCTGGAGTGAAGACAACGAGGGGCGTTCGATAAGTAATGCAACACTTTTTTTGCTGAAAGAAGGTTTTATTCAGAATTCCAATACACCGTATTATTCCCACTCTTTTCGCTACAACACCTGATTTTGCAACATAATCTCCGTGCAGCGCGACGGCCTTACGCCACCTTACTGAGATCGCCTTTATGCCCGCTTGGTACGACGGTAGTAGGCGACGTCGGAGTCAGCGTCCTGATGCATCAATAACCTGCCCATCATTCACGTACTGTTTCCCGCGGTGGGCGGCTCTCATTGGTCCAAACAGATAGGTCATAAGGGGCTAGATCCGGGCTGTAGGGTGGATGGGGAAGAACAGTCCAATGAAGTTTTGTGAGCTCCTCTTGGGTGTGCAGACTTACATGAGGTCTTGCGATGCCGCGGAGAAGGAGAACTTTGCATTTTTGAGGGACGAACACGCTGAAGGTAGCCGATTACACTTCAGAGTTGATCGTTGCACCATTAAGCGGAATAAACCCTTCAGAGTCACAGAAGACCGTCGCCATGACTTTACTTGGCAGCATAACTGGTGTGGCGTTGTGCCAGTTCGTTTCCGGTTCAAAGTGATGGGCACATGTTTCATCGCCCGTGACGATATTCGACAAAAGTTGTGACACGTTTACGTAAAAGAATCTCAAAATAAAGCAGAAATCTCTTCTTTAGATAAAATGGCTTTATCCCACTACAATCGGCCAATACCATGCTGTCGGATAGACTTTCTTTATATTATGAAACATAAAAGTACTTCACTAGTCCAAGGTATTGTATACTACAATAATCCCTGGCTGTGTCCGTTAAATTTAAAACAGGCAGAGCAAGTATATTTATGTGCTCTTTTTCCTTGACCCTTACATTAAATTGCTTCACAAGAACAGCTTTCAGGATTTTTGGGCAGTGTGCGTTCATTGACTGGAGGAGCTAATTTTTATTCAAGAGCGTAACTATCGGTTTGTAGCTTCTTGAACTTTTCCCAACTACATATTAAATAGTATAGGCAGAGACTACGTTCACATGAATACTCTTCAATTAACTCCGAAGTGTTTGACAGAGGGTGCATAGAACCATTTTCAGACTAAAGTCTGAAGTCTAAATAAACGAATACTGCTGTCATGTAAAATGTGTAGATCCAATGCGTCCCCATGCCCAGTACAATTTTTATAGTTTCTTTCTCGAGAATTCCTCGAATTATTCGGTTTCAGATGGTCTTTGGCATTTATTGAGCGTTTCGTGAGTTTAACAAGCGCTGTATTCTTTATTAAGTGAGATGTTCATTAGTGAGCCAAAACATTCTGACTCCTTAATATCGTGTTGCCACACCCCTGAAGGGCGATACAACAGCTGCTCTGCATGACGTGCATTCAATAAGTCCGTGCTAGGAATTTGGCACCAGATGTCTACGCGCAGGTCACGCAATCGTCGCTAGAATCATTCCCCATACGTCTCTGCGCCGCTTATATTATAGACTTTTCTTTCACACCGTCACCAGGCGGCATTTCGTCTCTCGGCGGGCACTGGTCATAAATGTTTTGTCTGATTAGTGTAGATGCAGATTTTTCTTTTTTTTTCTTGCGGGGATCGATGATACACTGTCGTGTTACTCCGGGCGACTGAAAACCGTTGGGCTACGCATCTCGTGCACACGTAGGGGTGTTTCCCGAAGCAGTAGAAAGTCTGCCTTGTCGACTCATACATAGGCACTCACGTTGCCCAACCACTGGAATCAGTGACAGAAATGGGAAATTGGACTCTGCCCTGAAGTCACTGATCTAAAAACTAATGCGAGGCGTAGTTTAGAGGGATTGAAGCAATTACGTTATTTCTCTGTAGGACATTGACAAAATTTTATCGAGAGATGACTTGGCATTTACCGATGTACTGAAAATGATCGTGTGTTAGTCCGGCAAACCACTTTGCGTTGTCCTAGTTTGAATTAGGCCCATTAGTTTTGATTCGCGAAAAAATGTGTAACTGAAAATATTTTTACTAATACGAATACCAGCAGCCACCATATTAGATTCCCTAAAGACTCCAACTCGCATGAGTAAATCAGCTTGAAGAGTCTGATTATTTTACAAATGTGTTAAATCGAAGACAAGCCCCCAGGCTGTGCAGATACCACGAAAACACTAAACTTCAGACAAGTAGTACTGTGTACTTTTGTATAATTTTTTTTAAAAATTAATAGCAGAAACGTGATCAATGCTGGTCGCTGGGCTGCTTGGTGGCTCTTCAAGTGGGACTACTGCCACTTTGAAACGGCACAGTGGTCGAAACTGGCAAACAGTGGAAAGTAACAGCAATTCCTGACGGAGGCGGACGTGTCCTCTTTTCCGAAATTTTAGATAATATGCTTGCCGCACTGTAGTAGTATCCCATTTATTTACTTGTTCGGCATTTGCAGAAGCAATCATCACATTAAACGCTTCGCACTATCTATTAACTACTGTATTGTTAAAATTCTGTAGTGAATTATAGTATTCGTCACAAATTTTCTTAATTCTATGCTACATTACAGACATCCTTTAGCCCCTATATGGTGAGCCAGTGTGTCTGTATATTCCTTCAGTTAACTCTCATACCCAAGTACTTCACACACAAGTAAATGGTCCATTGATTGGATTTCATCGCATCCACATTCAGTAGTTTCTGGTAGGCCCTATTTGTTCATCAGCTGCTAGCATTTGTCAACAGTCGTTCTGACATACACTCCTGGAAATGGAAAAAAGAACACATTGACACCGGTGTGTCAGACCCACCATACTTGCTCCGGACACTGCGAGAAGGCTGTACAAGCAATGATCACACGCACGGCACAGCGGACACACCAGGAACCGCGGTGTTGGCCGTCGAATGGCGCTAGCTGCGCAGCATTTGTGCACCGCCGCCGTCAGTGTCAGCCAGTTTGCCGTGGCATACGGAGCTCCATCGCAGTCTTTAACACTGGTAGCATGACGCGACAGCGTGGACGTGAACCGTATGTGCAGTTGACGGACTTTGAGCGAGGGCGTATAGTGGGCATGCGGGAGGCCGGGTGGACGTACCGCCGAATTGCTCAACACGTGGGGCGTGAGGTCTCCACAGTACATCGATGTTGTCGCCAGTGGTCGGCGGAAGGTGCACGTGCCCGTCGACCTGGGACCGGACCGCAGCGACGCACGGATGCACGCCAAGACCGTAGGATCCTACGCAGTGCCGTAGGGGATCGCACCGCCACTTCCCAGCAAATTAGGGACACTGTTGCTCCTGGGGTATCGGCGAGGACCATTCGCAACCGTCTCCATGAAGCTGGGCTACGGTCCCGCACACCGTTAGGCCGTCTTCCGCTCACGCCCCAACATCGTGCAGCCCGCCTCCAGTGGTGTCGCGACAGGCGTGAATGGAGGGACGAATGGAGACGTGTCGTCTTCAGCGATGAGAGTCACTTCTGCCTTGGTGCCAATGATGGTCGTATGCGTGTTTGGCGCCGTGCAGGTGAGCGCCACAATCAGGACTGCATACGACCGAGGCACACAGGGCCAACACCCGGCATCATGGTGTGGGGAGCGATCTCCTACACTGGCCGTACACCACTGGTGATCGTCGAGGGGACACTGAATAGTGCACGGTACATCCAAACCGTCATCGAACCCATCGTTCTACCATTCCTAGACCGGCAATTGAACTTGCTGTTACAACAGGACAATGCACGTCCGCATGTATCCCGTGCCACCCAACGTGCTCTAGAAGGTGTAAGTCAACTACCCTGGCCAGCAAGATCTCCGGATCTGTCCCCCATTGAGCATGTTTGGGACTGGATGAAGCGTCGTCTCACGCGGTCTGCACGTCCAGCACGAACGCTGGTCCAACTGAGGCGCCAGGTGGAAATGGCATGGCAAGCCGTTCCACAGGAATACATCCAGCATCTCTACGATCGTCTCCATGGGAGAATAGCAGCCTGCATTGCTGCGAAAGGTGGATATACACTGTACTAGTGCCAACATTGTGCATGCTCTGTTGCCTGTGTCTATGTGCCTGTGGTTCTGTCAGTGTGATCATGTGATGTATCTGACCCCAGGAATGTGTCAATAAAGTTTCCCCTTCCAGGGACAAATTCACGGTGTTCTTATTTCAATTTCCAGGAGTGTAGATCAAAGTTGATCCAAGTTTCCTCGGGAGGTTGAATCCTTCGGTCTTCTTGTTGAGGTCATCCACCAAATTTCGGTTCTTATGTTAAGTTACAGCTCATAGTTTTTATCATGTTGTCTTCGATTCGAAAACAATGTTCTTCATCGGTATTCCAGAAAGGTGGCGTAGATTTAGTCTGTCTTTACATGCCAGGTCTTACTGTATAAGGCTTTCTGGGTTGTCTAGGATTTTTGTTATACTCTGTGGTTGGTCGTGATCGCCTAATTTCGAGGGGGTCTGTTTTTGCTAGAATGTGCAATCAGGCACTCGGGCTGTCCCGGAGTGTTCCAGAGATTGATCGCATTGTGTCCTTCAGTTAGACGTCCGCTGTCTTTATCCTAACACAGCAGCAGTGATTCTGCCCAAAAAACAAGGGCCATTGCACAGTTGTCTCGTAGAAAATCAGGTGTGGTTGTTGGACTGACCACTCAAATCTCTGACCTATACGCCATAGAAAATTTTAGTGTGGCCGAGAAAATTGGTCCCACGGCGCTGTTTCATTTTTGGTTTGTACATTCGCGTACCATCTCTCCTATTACGGGAAACGCTTTTGTTTAAGCGCATATTTTCAATCCCCACTCACTCACTCATTCACACACACACACACACACACACACACACACACACACACACACACACACACCAACGTAGGTTCACGATTTCTTGGTCGAAGGTGGTAACCTATTAAACCTACAAAGACATACAATATCATTTATAAAAACAAAAGCGTAGTGAAGTTTACACATTTCATTCGTAAAGATGACTGTTGATAAATGTAAATAAAACTGTTTAGTGTGGCAGTCATTTGACAAGTGAATGACGCAGTACACTGTTTTATTTACGTAGTGAAGTGTAAGATCTCGCCCCACGCCTGCTCAAGAGCTAGTCACTGCCAGAAATCCAGTACCACTGCCGCAAGACAATAGGACATTAATTTCAGAATCTTGATGCCAGCTGTTACTAGGAGCGTTTTCTCCGTGAATAGTTCGCTATGTCCCGCGTTCTTCGACTGCGTATGTATGGTTACGTCGATTGTTTGACACCCAAGTATCACAGGGTTAGAAGTGTTATTACACTCCACATCCACAAAATTGGGAGACTGTTCGTACTAGTTGGTGCAGTTGTGTTTTGCAGTGTACAGGGTTACGTTTTGGTGGTGTTTGAGTGTTAGTCAACTCGTCCAGGAATCCAACCGTTTATCTTGTTTTGGAAATATGAAAACAAATTTCACTATCAGTGTATGAGACAGTCGCGCAAATTCTTTATCTATTAATTGCTGCAGTGATGTTGCAGACAGTTATATGGGCTCGTGTTTCTGTTACGAACAGCTATGGGTGTCCGATTTCTGGCCACTTACTGTATTTCGTGCTTGTACTAAATAAATACTCAGTAGAAGTGTGTTTGGATTAGTTTAATTTGGAAACTGCTACTGGCTCGTCGAACTTTGTTAGTCGCGCATTCCAAGCAAGACACAAGTGGAAACAATGAATAACACAATGATATAATTGTGTGCAATTGTATGCTTGTATACGTTTACCGTAGTCACTGTCACCCCTGCGCTTTATGTCCGATTGTATGTAGAAATGAAAACGTTACAAAAATACAAAACATTTTTACAAGGAAAAGTGGCAGAGAAAATCAGACACAACAGCAGTACCTTTGTGCTAGATTAAGGAGAGTGGGTACCCAGGCTTACGACTTGAACAGTCTATATTGTAGACATCGTAAGACCGGATACAGACGTCATCTCGTAACCTGTACTGCATGCATCCACCTCCGACTCGGGAGACTATGGTATTCTGTCGTGCAGGCGTTGAACTGTGTCGAAGAAAGTTCGCAAAAGTGAGAAGACACCCGCAGAATTCTGCACTGGTGGCGGCAGGGAACCCCCGTTCCGAAACTGCCGTTGCACTCCCACGGCGGAGTGCTTACCGCTAGACAACGTGTAACGGGCTGGGAACTAAATAGTTAGTGTAACCTGCTTACTGCTACAGGGTCTGAAAGTGTCGTCATCAAGAAAGTGTCGTCATCAAAATCTGGTCATTGCTGGAACAGAGCTCTGCTGCCGGCGAGGACTCATTAGCAAGTAAGCCACAGCGTATACCACAATTACTGTGCCTACGCTCGCCTTAGATGTACACACATAAAAAAAAGTCTTCTATCACCTCGGTTCCGAGAGTTCGGAACCCTTTTATTGCTCATGAAAACCACACATTGCATGTTGTACCACCATACAGCGAGACGTTCAGAGGTACAGATTGCTGTACACACCGGTACCTCTAATACCCAGTAGCACGTCCTCTTGCATTGATGCATGTCTGTATTCATCGTGGCTTACTGTCCACAACTTCATCAAGGCACTGTTGGTCCAGATTGTCCCAATCCTCAACGGCGATTCGTCGTAGACCCCTTAAAGTGGTTGCTGCGTCACGTCGTCCATAAACAGTCCGTTTCAATCTATCCCAGGCACGTTCGACAGGGTTCATGTCTGGAGAACAAGCTGTCCACTCTATTCGAGCGAGCCGGCCGGGGTGGCCGAGTGGTTCTAGGCGCTACGGTCTGGAACCGAGCGACCGCTACGATAGCAGGTTCGAATCCTGCCTCGGGCATGGATGTGTGTGATGTCCTTAGGCTAGTTAGGTTTAAATAGTTCTATGTTCTAGGGGGCTGATGACCTCAGAAGTTAAGTCCCATAGTGCTCAGAGCCATTTGAACCATTTGTGACGGCCTACTTCTGATTTTTACAAATATTTAATTAAATGAAGAATACTATTTGAGACATTTTGTTTCTCGATTAAAAACCTGGACAGTTATATGCCCCGAATGATCTTCTCGGGACACCATGATATGTGAAAACCGGACTGTCCCCGCAAAACTGGGACGTCTGGTTGGGCTAGTATTGCGTTACAGTTGTTAACTTTATTAAACTCTTCGCGGTGGTGGTGGTGGTGCTAGCGGGGGGTGGGGGTCTGCATAGTTACATTTACAGTGAAATTAATCGCTTTTAAGGGGGGCGAAGAATGTAAGTAGCAGGTCAAGGCTGCTGACATTACATAGGATCGCGGCAGAAATAGCAATGTATTATACATCGTTCCAGCTAACGTCAAACAGCTATGCTTCAGTGAAGGACTCTCCAGCGTTGGTAAGAACAATTCTATTAAGACAAAAACATCACGATTTTCTCAAAATAACCGCGCGGGATTAGCCGAGCGGTCTGGGGCGCTGCAGTCATGGACTGTGCGACTGGTCCCGGCGGAGGTTCGTGTCTTTCCTCGGGCATGGGTGTGTGTGTTTGTCCTTAGGATAATTTAGGTTAAGTAGTGTGTAAGCTTAGCGACTGATGACCTTAGCAGTTAAGTCCCATAAGATTTCACACACACATTTCTCTCGAAATATCGGCAGGTAAGAGTCGTCAGCACGAACCAAAGAGCAAACACCTGTCACTTTTCCAAAATGTCGTTCGGGTGATTGACTCATTTATGAAATACTGCGAGTACACCCTGTTGTCTTCTTCTCTGACGACGCTAGTTTAATTTTTATCGCTAAGTAATGTGTGTGTTCCTACTGTCATGTCCCGTGACGTCAGAACTGGTGTCGCGTGATTGTAGCCTCTAGTTTATTTTCGTGTTCTTGTATTTAACCGTAGCGTGGGCTCTCATACACACACAGCTTCCTGTTATTACTTCGCTACGGCGATTCATAATTTCTAATTTTTTGTAAGTGTTTGAATGATGACATGTTGTTCAGTTATCAGAGCAATTGAGTTCCCTGGTAGTATTAGTGTGTGATCTCCTATTACGAACTGTCAGCGACATTTTCCGCATAGTGTGTCATTTTTTTCTGCAATACAGTACGCTGAATACATCTGGGTCACTTCGCAGTGACGCTCTCAACGTTCTTGACTCCAAGATGTTTAGTGACGTGAATAGGGTTTGTAATAAAAGTACCGAAAACGTTGAGTGCTTTCTGCGGAATAGGAAACCATCATCTTTCAAGGGAGAGCCCCTGTCCAGAAGTGCATAGTCTGTGCTATGTGGGGTGTAGAGATTTGAGAATGGTGGTGTCAGAATTTATTCAGATTGTGTTTAATTCCCTAATTAATTGCACAACCCATTAGGCATCAGTATAACTAGGTTATACGGACTGTTTCTAATTGCTATCTGGGCGCTGATGACCACGCTGTTTAGCGCCCGTAAACTTCAAACACACACACACTCTAATTGCTATCCTGTGCATTCCCAGCATCTTTCCATAGTCCATTTCCTTGTTATAATTTGGTAGCTGTGTTATGCACCAGTGCAGTAATGTTGTTGATGACATTACTACTTGTACACCAAACAGCATCTCCAAAATCAGTAGACATTGGGTGTGCCCTTGTCCTTGTATGGTATAAACGATCTGCCATTGTATGTCCAATAAGTTAAAGTAGTAAATTTTTTTTTGGATGATGCAGATAATTTAATCATATCTAATGGAGAAACCTACGCTTGAAAGTGTTAATAAAATTTTCTTGAAATTTATTAACTGGTTCTCTGCAAATGGATCACCAGTGAGCTAAAATAAAATACAATACCTCTATACCGATTTTGTGCTGCGTACGGCCTGAAAACACAACGAGAAATAATGCATCAAGAGTAATCATTAAATGAACCAGAATATTCTGGGTTCTTGGCTGTTTCTATTGATAAGAATCTGATCTGGAAATCTAGGCTCTGCGACTTTTGCATTCGGATGTAACATTTTGAACACGAAAATGTCAAAAAGTTCACTTCTACTTTCATTCCCTGTTGTCTTATGGATTCGTATGCCGGAGTAACTAGTCGTCGAGGAAGAAAGTGTGTTGCAGAGAATCGTGTAATAAGTGGGAGCCCACTGCAGAATCTCCTGCTGAGTGCACTTCATCCGTTTAACAAACTGACAACGGCTTCATAGTATATTTTCTCTTTTACGATGTTTGTTGTCAACAATCATTCACAATTCTAATATTCAGAAATATAATATTACGAGAAACGACTTGCACGATCCTTCACTCTGTGTTAGTGCGGCGCTGGAAGGAGTGGCCTAGTCAGCCATAAAATCTTTTGACTATCTACGTAGTGATGTAAAGAACTAAATAGATAGTAGAATTAATTTGAAACGTAAACTACTTCATCTCAGAAGAGTTTATAAATGTCTAACAAAATAGAAGGGAGGTTTACTTAAACCGTGGACACAGAATGTTTTTATTCAGACAATTTGTGCCGGTTGCACATGCTTTTGCAACCATATTAAGACGTAGCTTCGGAATATAATGTGCGTCAGACTCATAGCGATTGCATCTTTGATCCTTTAAAAGGTATGCTCGTAAATTGCCAAGATTTTCCTCGTTCACCCGTCCTGCTGTTAAATGAAGCGTACAAAGCAGGCGGAAACGTGCCGTCCGATGAGGACATTAGCAGGGGAAGGCCCGCCAAATCGACAGTCATGCTGGAACTTTCTTGTTCCTGTCCCTGGCTCCGCAGCTGTACCGCTGACCCGTTTGTGAACGTGCAGTCAGTAACGACCATCTCGTGGAAATGCAATGGGCTCCTTCCGTCCATGTGCCCAGAGGCGACATATTTTAAAACGTCATAGTCCATTTGTCATTTCCTGACCGCCAGAACATTTTTATTTGTCTTAAAACGACATAGTCCATTTGTCGATCCCTGACCGCCAGTACATTTTATTTAGTGTGACATCCACCTTGAACTACTTCTTATCATCGGTGCTGCGGTCTTCAGTCCGGAGTCTGGTTTTATCCAGCTCTCCACTTTAATCTAACCCATCAAGCCTCTTCACGTCTGCATATCTACTGCAACCTACATCCATTTGCACGTACATAGTTCTTGCCATAGCAATTTTCAATCTGTCCACCTCCCTTCTCTCTGCTTTACCGCGTTTCTTTTCCCAGTGGAACATTCCCAGTTTCTTTGCGGCAGCAAGTTGTCACCTCAAGTGACCGTAACTCAGTTGCTGCTTCTCCGTAGTATCACAGACAATTTTATTTATTTATTCTTGCTTAAATTCTCATTCTCATATTTATTGGCGTTGTCATAAATTTCATCTCGTAAAGTGATGTTTCAATATCGTCTCCAAACACCATTTCCTATGCTACTTTTTCTTCGTTTCTTCTTTAATCCTTCTCTGAGCCATAGGTGAGCGCTATTCGGAAATAACCTGAACGTATGGATCTTTTGTCTTCTGCATATTGGTGTTCCACACGAACGAGTTTAGCTGTGATATTACAGAACTTGAATATCAGAATGGGTTTAGAATGAGAGAGCCTGTGTCAATAGCCTGTTCGTCCCAACGAACATAAGTCATTGAATATCCAAAAGAGCGACGATTGATAATGTAATACGTAAAAAAAGCGTATGATAGTGTTTTACTAAAATAGTGTGTGTAGTTGAGAAATACTCACAATTTTTCTATTCCTTCCCCGTAGATAGTCCTCAGACATGGTTGCCCCTCACGTACATTATTGAAACTAAGCAGGATGACTTTTCTATGTGTATAGAAAATCAAACGAATTACGTGTGCCGGCCTGTGTGGCCGAGCGGTTCTAGCCGCTTCACTCTGGAACCGCGCGACCGGTCGCAGGTACGAATCCTGCCTCTGGCATTGATGTGTGTGATGTCCTTAGGTTGGTTAGGTTTAAGTAGTTCTAAGTTCTAGGGGACTGATGACCTTCGATGTTAAGTCCCACAGTGCTCAGAACCGTTGGAACCATTTTGAAGTACATTTTATTTCCAAAAAGTAATCGAAATGTTGTGCACCATTTTTCACACAGACCACTATTTACGGAGAAGTCGCTAGTTTTGTATAACTCATAAACGACAAAGGGGACGACTGTAAAACTAATACGCACGAAAATAATCACATTGTGAATATTTAATGGAGCAGCTTTGGTCGGCTGATCTGGTTAAAGACATTTTACTGAGGTCGTTCGTGTAAATAAGAAACTGTTGTTAGTTATTAACAAAAGCGTTGACCAAAACAAACAGATGGAACGGAAATTTTCTCGTTAAGATTGGTGGCACTTTGAGCTGCCGACATTTTGGTGTGTGTCGAAAAGCCCCTCTCTGTCATGGAAACATTGGTCTAGAAAGTGTAGCCAGATGACTATCAAACTTGGAAAAGTTATACGTAAATTACAGTTTGATGGGGACGATGTTGTCTTAACAGAAGATCGTGAGGTTATTGAGTACGTGGTTAAAATAACTTGTGAATTAATAAGAAACGGGGAGAAGGGAGTGTCTGGATATAGAATAGAGAATAGTCAGAATGATCGGCTTTTGGGATCGAGGTGTTGCATTTATTCATTGCTCTTGTATTGCACAACTTTCCACAATATCACGTCAGGTTTCAGTTGGATAAAGCGACATGGCATACTTTTAAGCGGGCAGAATTACCCCGTAAAGATTTGATGCCATTAGTACGGCTTTCAGAAACAAACACGATTGTGACTTTTTGTATCGGCTGCCTGGAGGAATGAAGGATAGGAAAATCAGTTTCAAGTTCGTAAATTTTCTGGTGGTACAACCTGAATATTATAATTTCTCAACCTGTATTCCGAGGGGTTCTTTTTGAAGGCGAGGGACAGACAGGTCTAAATGCAATCCATCGTTATTTATAAAGAATTAAGTTATTTGGCTGTAATCGTCAAAACTTTTTTTTTTTTTGATGGTCTAAAATTTTACCGAGCCACATGGTCTCGTTAAACATGAAAATCCGAGCTTTCGACATTGTCCACCTGTGTCATTGTCAGGTACACAACTACCTTTGTCATTGTCAGGTAAACAACTGACAGTGGAAGAATTAACAGAATCACACAGCTCCCACGCACTGCTGAATGCGAATCCCGTGTTCGTTAAAATTGTACATGCACCATATCAATAAGGAAGTTGGGGGAGAACTTTAAATGCCGGCCGTAGTAGCCGAGCGGTTCTAGGCGCTTCAGTCTGGAACCGCGCGACCGCTACGGTCGCAGTTTCGAATCGTGCCTCGGGTATGGATGTGTGTGGTGTCCTTAGGTTAGTTAGGTTTAAGTAGTTCTAAGTTCTAGGGGACTGATGACCTCAGATGTTAAGTCCCATAGTGCTCAGAGCCATTTGAAGAACTTTAATAAACACGGTATTCACTGTCGGCTGTGCATGGGATAGAGCACAAGATATCGAGAGACTACATACGAGTATGTCGTGTTGCCGCGAGCGTTGTTTTATCGTTGGCGTCAGTATAATCTTTGAGCATCGCTATCAAAATGGCTCTGAGCACTATGGGACTTAACATCTCAGGTTATCAGTCCCCTAGAACTTAGAACTACCTAAACCTAACTAACCTAAGGACATCACACACATCCGTGCCCGAGGCAGGATTCGAACCTGCGACCGTGGTGGTCGCGCGGTTCCAGACTGAAGCGCCTAGAACCGCTCGGCCACCAAGGCCGGCAGAGCATCGCTATCGTTTTGGTTCTGTTACTTCTGCTTTCTTAACGATGGCAGTTGTGCACACTGTCGAAAACTCGCATTCTCATAGAGAATTAATGCGACAAATCGAGAACATTTACTGTAACAAGTCTGACGCGAAAGACTTCGTGGTTATGTTTTTGATGGATTTCTTAAAGTTTCGTTGTTTTTTCCCAAACTTCATATTGTTAGCTTATTACGTTTTACTGGGTATGTCGTATGCAATTTGGTTTCTTCGGTGGGTCTCGATTTATTTCTTTAAAATGCTAAGTTCATCGTTGGTTTTCTTTTTTAGACCAAAAATACACCAAGAGCGTAGTCTATTTTCTTGTCTTTGCTGACTCGGTAATACATTAATTGTGAAGATGCATTTGTACAGTTTCGCTAGTTTTTATGGCTTGACAGCATGTCACCTTCAAAGTTGTTTGAAGAATTTGTTTAAAGAGTTATTTTCGAATAGTTTTTCCAAGAGTAAGTGGTGGCGGTGGTCTGTACTTACACATCTTTGGTGTGTTTTCCTTGTTGATTATAGTTACAAACACTATTGTGACTAAACAACACAAAAACAATGGTGTAATATTCTACAACATTTAAATATTACAGCAGTGTTCTGATTATTGGCTTTTTTTTTAATGTAGAAAATATTCTCCAAAGTACCAACGGAGAGCAGTTGGTTAATACATATTATAGTGTTTCGGCGGAGTGATATTAGGTGAGACTGAAGTGTATAAAATTACAGCCAACAAGGAAAAACTCCAATACAGCCGAAAATGTAAAAACAGAATATACGGCACTACCGTACTACTCGGTCAAAAATATTCAAAAATAATTTCTTAAACAAATTCTTCCGATTAATTTGCAGACGACATGTCACGCCATAAAAGCAAGCCAAGTTGTCGATATACACTTTCAGAATTTAAGTTGTTTCAGGTGAGTAATCAAAGGGAAATAAAAAGTGCACTTACACTTTCTAGGCGTTCAAGAGAAACAGTCACGAATTTTGTGTAATATTTTTTTACGGAAACTGCCTCACCAAGGATGCAGGTGTGGTAAATAGAAGTTTAAAACCGAAGTTCAGTTAACTTTACCGGATTGTTGGTGTACAGCGCCACCCACAGGTTTGTGGCTGACAACTGTATACAGCAACAATTTATTTCACCGGGCCTCCAGCCGTGTCCTAATTTGACAAAATTGCATTCAACTGTACTGGCTATTTATGAAGCTGAATGACGAAAGACCTCGATGCATTAGGCAGGAGCTTCTTGTGTAGGTGGTTACCGCAGGTGATGAGGACGCGAGCAAGTAGAAATCAAACGCGGAAGTGTGACGTTGAGCAAGGAAGAGCGCGTTGCGTTGTGAAGTACACGTGCGGCGCGGTGTGGCGCAAGTGCGGCCGAGCCGGAGGTTTTTCCCCGGGAGGCGCGGCGCGGCGCTGCCGTCGCAACGGCGCGCTGGGGGCGGTCAGTCGTGGCCAGACCGTCGTTTGGATCGGGTCGGCTTCCAGCGCGCTGAGCAGCCGTGGCGCTCCTCGAGCTTCCAGCCCAGCCGCCCGCGGAGGCCTCCGTCGCCCGCGGCGCCATGGTCGCCCTGCTCCCCGTTCCCGGTAGTGTCGTCGTCATCGCGCGCCGTTCGCCGACGTCCAGGCGAGGAGGTTCGTCGCTAGCTTTTTCGTACCGTCGCAACCCGTCCCGTTGTCGGACGTTCAAAGTTGCTTTGTTGGTGTAGTGAAATGTCCAGTGCGCGTTTCTCTGTCCTCTCATCTTCCCGTATTGTGTGCACATTGTCGGGTAGTACGTGAAGAGCACGGCTACAGACTGGAGTCACGGATTGTGAGAAGAATCAGTGAGTCGAACCCGGCACGCTTTGGTGCGGCGATACGGTCCCACGTTCTCCAGCTACGCTCCAGTTAGCAAGGTAGCGTTAATTTGTTCCGAACTAAATTGATGGCACTTGCTCTGTAACATTAGCGACCCTGATTTTATGTATTTTGTTTTTGTTTGTAGCATGTAATGCAGAATGTGGAGTGGTAAAGAAAGGTAACCTCATTGAGGAAGAGCTTCGGAGTGACAGCTGTATGCTCCCGTTAGTTATATCCATCTTCGACATTACCCATTTGCACGATAAATTTACATGTCCCAAATGTTAACTTCCAATGTACCACTAATTAGGGTTTATCCCCGATGCATTTGCGTTTGATGGAAGAAAGGTAGTTTAAATGCCTGTATACGTTCATTAATCCCTGCTAGTCGAGTTTGGTATGTGTCACGCACACTAGAGCGATATTCTACGATAGGTCGCGCGAGTGTTTTGTAAGCGATCAGTAGTACCATTGAACATCGTCAGCTGTCGGTAGTGAAAGTGTGTGTGTGTGTGTGTGAGAGAGAGAGAGAAAGAGAGAGAGAGAGAGAGAGAGAGAGAGAGAGCGCGAGCGAGCGAGCGAGCTGGCCTACCTGCCTGCCTTCCTTTTGCTTTGTTGTTGTAGTAGTAGTAGTAGTAGTAGTAGTAGTATCTGCTCTCGGGACGCGGAACCAGCTTCTTTAAGGACAGGAAAATAATTTCTTACAGTGACTTCAGTCGTGGTTCTTCCTCTAAGACCTACCGCCATTTTCCAGGTAGGGAGCGAAAGCGCACCGGCCCTGTTTGCAACGATGCTTCCACAGGGCTTATAATTAGTCAACAGGACGCGCCGCGGCACGTCACATCTTGGCAAGGACGTGTCTCGCAGTCTGTGTGTTCGTGACGTTAAAGCGTGACTTTCTTTTCGATGCATCCCTGTTCCCGCTCTTTCAGTAGACTTCTTTCTGACTGCTAGTAACTTATCGCAGACGCATCTTGTCTGGTATTGGTACAGGGACGACAGGCGTGCACAATTGTGCCCCGTCGACATGTGGAACACCTCTGAGACATTGGTTGTATCTGCCACCGACAGAAGGTTGGATTCTGCTCCTGCAGCTTCTTTCAACAACAGGATTATAATTCGCGTCCACTTAAAGCGGTGTTTCGATAAACATGTCTGTATCGTCTTTTAATTTCATAGATTTTGTTACTGGGAAAATTTGCAAGCGAGGTAACCGTAGATGAAATATACATTTATACGGATGGCGATAAGTCTGGCCGAATTCTAGAATCCATGTCGCGCACCCGACTACGTGGGCCAACTAGTATGTATTCACGCGTTTATCAGCTACAAACAGTTTAAAAATTGTTGGCACTAACATTAAAAAGGTTTTTATTAGTAGGCCCGTGGTAACATTGAAAATACATGTTTAAGGTGTGTGCGCAACTACAGATAATTGCGTAATGACGTAACAATCACACGTCAATTTATTTTGTAGCGGACTGTTTTACATCTAGAAAGCAATCCAAAATTCTAAATATTAGTTTAATGTTCCATGTATCACTTTGCACGATAGGTCGTAATGTTGTGGAACGAGTCATATTACATTCACATTTCAAATTAATTTGTACAAATGGTTACATTCAGAACACTTCTAAGGGTTTTTTTTCCCTTCCAAAACGGAAAACTATACACAGAAGCTGCCCACCACCTTTTGCGCTTTATAGTATTGATAATGCTACGGAATGGGAGTTTTCAAGGAGAAATTTTCTCAGGTTGTTTTCAGACTTTTACTTTGCTGCCTGTCAGACATTGTATATTGCTGGATAAGTGATCAAAAATTTTTGTTGCTACATTGTGCACCCCTTTTTGTATTACGAAAAATCTTAATGTTGAGTGGTGATTGTAATTTTTCCTTTTGGCATTGTTCCTTTTGAACTGTAGTGGATTATTTGTTAAACTTCGAGGGAATAAATATACTGTGAGGCAGTAGTCAGACTGCCCAACTCCATAAACAGCATGGACGCTTGTGACCCATAGCTGTTGTGCGCCCTAAAACGTTATGAAAAAAAGGAAAATCATAAACAGCTGTCTAAAAGATGATTGTGGGCGAGCGCCAAATATTATTCGTCAGCACCTTTTTGCGCAGCGAACACTTTCTTTCTTAAAGAAGAGTTACTCCAGAACATTATTCTATAATAAATGATGGAATGAAAATATGCGATATATGTCAACTTGCTGATATCTCTCTTCCCAAAATTTGCAGTGATTCTAAGTGCAAATGTGGCTGAATTGAGTTGCTTTGGGGGGTTCCAAATGTACTTTTTTTGCAATTCCAATTTTCTTCAATATGGACACACAAGAATTTTGAAGTTTCCAGCCTATTTGTTTCCTCACTATGTATCACACTCACATTGGCGTAGAACTCATGTGCAGAACTGAATATACTGCGCCTTTTTAAAATTTAATTGCAAGAAGACCAGTCACAGATACTGTAAGAATTTTGTTTACCATTTCATCTGTTTCTATATGCATGCTTGGAGTGAGTACAACGTGGGCGTCATTTGCAAAAGGAGCTAATTCTGCTTGAAAGATCGGATACATATGAGGAACAATAGTGGGTCTAAGATTGAGCCTTGGGTAACCCCATACGTGATTTCCACCCCCCCCCCCCCCCCCCCCCGTCAGGATTATGGTTTAATTAGTAAGAACAGCTTCCTGAATTCTTTTGACTAGATGCTACATATATTTGTTGGCTGTATCATCAATCCCATGAAACTTAAATTTATCTGAGAGAATACTGTGATTCACACGGTCAAATGCCTTCGATAAGTCGCAGAAAATACCATCCGGCTCTATTTTATTATTTAATTTTTGGTGAGTGAACATGTAAATGGTATTCTCAGTAGAGCAACCGTTTTGAAATCCAAACTGAGATTTTCTAAGGATATTGTTGTCAAGATAAGATAGTAGCCTAAAACACATCACCTTCTCAATTTTGCAGAAGTCGGCAGCGAAACATTTCAGACCGCGGAGGACGTTTTACGTTAGTAAAACGAGATGAGCATGGTATTGTTACTAATACACGATTTTAATACGTTTAATATGTTATCCATCTTAGCGTAATTTGTTGCCATTTGCCGGTTATAGTGCATGCCATAGTGAGCAAATGCACGGTATACTAGGCGCTTTGGTGGAGAACGTGTACGCAACACGGTTTGTTTACATTCCCCGCCCGTACGACCCCCTCCCCCTCCCCCTCCCCCTCGCGCGCATCTGTCGCACCACGGATAACCCCAGCTGCCCCTGCTTACGTCGACGGTGTGCAGCGAAGTGTCGCAACACGGCACGTTTGTACGCGGACGGCGACTCGCGTAAAATCCGCCGCTGGCATAGTACTAGCTCAGATTCACCGCTTCTAGTGCTATGGGCTATGGAAAGTAGTTAACCGCGTGCACTTTGCACGGCTCCGTCCAGATATTCCGTCACATTGGCATTCAGTGTTTATTTTGCCATGAGTTGAAGTTTCTAGGGATTCGCATAGTTTGCTCACGCATGCGTGTTGTTGTTCTAGATCCATCAACAGCTTCATATTGAATACGAAGGCGGGAACAGTTTCTATTCGACACTGCTTGGAAATTTGTCTGCATTTCTACTATTTTGTTTACGGGATGAAATCCAGGATATGTTCAGACACGACAGCTCCGATGATTGCTTTTATTTTACAACCATTCTGGAATTTTCAGAGCGTTTTCAGGTACAAAGCTGAGTCCTGTAATATGTAAAAGCGGGATTGTTATTGACTTTTTGTCAGCATTGAGTCAGTTGACAAGATTGTCAGGGTTTTGTTGGAAAAAAGCCTCCAGATTCATTTGAATGTAAATGTAAAATGACCCACTCCACATCTTTAAGATTTATCGTGCAGAATGAGCCAAAGAACTATAAACCAACGAACTTTGAAGTAATTTTTAGCAACACTGGGGAAACATTCATGGTTGCGGTTGTGAACTCGAATAAGCCCAGCCCAACAGTCATTGCTGTATCTGTGTGTTTTGTGACTGCTTTATCTTGATGGCATTTTGACACACACACACACACACACACACACACACACACACACCTCGAATAAGCCCAGCCCAACAGTCATTGCTGTATCTGTGTGTTTTGTGACTGCTTTATCTTGATGGCATTTTGACACACACACACACACACACACACACACACACACACACACACTAGTACTTTAATATTGTGTGTTACATGGTGACTTCAAAATTATTTTGAAAGATTTGTCAATGGGATTGTTCTATAAGATGAAATCGTGTCAGACGAGTGTGCAAACTGACTTCAATGTGTGACATTTAGGAGATGGTTGGTAGTTTAACTAGCCAGATACTTAAGTGAATATACACCGAAGAGCCAAAGAAACTGGTACACCTGACTAGGGCCCCCGCGAGCACGTTAAGTGCCGCAACACGACGTGTCACGGGCTCGACTAATGTCTGAAGTAGTGCTGGAGGGAATTGACACCATGAATCCTGCAGAGCTGTCCATAAATGCGTAAGAGTACGAGGGGGGTGGAGATCTTTTCTGAACAGGACGTTGCATGGCGTCCCACATATGCTCAATAATAATCATGTCTGGGGAGTTTGGTGGCCAGCGGAAGTGTTTTAGGTCAGTAGAATGTTGCTGGAGCCACTCTGTAGCAATTCTGGACGTGTCTCATTGCCCCCCTGGAATAGCCAAAGTCCCTCGGAATGCACAATGGACGTGAATGGATGCAGGTGATCAGACAGGATGGTTACGTGCGTGTCACCTGCCAGAGGCGTATCCAGACGAGTCCCACATCATTCCAACTGCACACGCCGCACACCATTACGGAATTTGAACAGTCCTCTGCTGCCATTCAGGGTCCACGGATTCATGAGATTATCTTCATACCCGAACACGTACATCCGCTCGATACAATTTGAAACGAGACTCGTCCGACTGGGCAACGTCTACAGTCCAATGTCGCTGTTGACGGGCCCAGGCGAGTTCTGCAGTCATCAAGCGTACACGGGTGAGCCTACGGCTCCGAAAGCCCTTATCGATGATGTTTCGTTAAATGGTTCGCACGCTGACGCTTGTTCATGCCCAGCATTGAAATCAGCAGCAATCAAGAAAGGGTTGCACGTTTGTCATGTTAAACGATTCTCTTCAGTCGTCGTAGGTTCCGTTTTCAGGAACTTTTTCCGGCCGCAGCGATGTCGGAGATTTGATGTTTACCGGATTCCTGATATTCACGGTACACTCCTGAAATGGTCCTACGGGAAAGTCCCCACTTCATCGCTACCTCGGAGATGCTGTGTCCCATGGCTCGCGCGCAGTCTACAACACCACGTTCAAACTCACGTAAATCATAAAAACCTGATATTGTAGCAACAGAAACCGATCTGCGACACTCTCTTGTCTCATATAGACTTTGCCGATCTCCGTGCCATATTCTGCCTGTTTACATATATCTCTATTTGAATACGCATACCTATACCATATTTTTATTCTTCTTTCTGGCGCTTCAGTGTATTTCTGACAGCGATGGTCACCGATAGGAAAACATACACACTGAGCTCGCCCGGATTTTGTTAAATCCCTTCATACCCAAATCGCGGTAAAAGTTAACGTAATGGACCCTCTTCCATTTTTCATAGTTTTATATATAAAGACAGAAGACATAAGAAGACTCGCCAGACACTTGTCCATTATCCAAGTTTTCCGAATTTGCCTCTTTTAATTGTGAGAAGGAAAGGTGCTTTAAATAAGGAGCGAACGTAATCATTACACGGACGCTACAGGTCAGTCTAGTTCCTCATGCATTCGCTGGCATGTATGAGCTATTAAGTTTGAATTTATTTGTATGTACAGTTTTTGAGCCAGGTTTCATTTCCCGTGCATCCTTTTCTTCTACCTTCATTTAGTTGAATTCTGCAAATATTGTCAGAAATTATTTATACACGACAGAATAATACAATGCATGACGCTAGTATCAGTTTTTCAGAACTCAAAGAAGGTAATTAAGAAGATGCAGGTTCTCATGTGGGAAGTCAGCTGCCAGTCGCACACGTCATATTAGCATTTTTTTAGAATAAAAAAAAAGCTACGCAGGAGATGGTGCGTTGTTCTTACTGTCTGGACGTATGATCACGTGTTTCGAATCAACGTTACACGTTAGTTACTGTATTGCCAGATGCAAACCTTTGCTATTCAGCGTACGAGGTAACTCTCTCTCATGAACACAACAGCAAATAAGATTAATGATGTCAGTGGATGGTATAGTACTGAATTTCATGCACATTACTCATTTTATAAATTTGCTGCTTTTTAAATATTTTTTCAATTAGCCACAAATCTTTGCAAACGTATTACTCCTTCCTTTGTACGCAAACTTTGGGCACCGATTGTAGAATGCGGTCAAATAAACATGTTAACATACTATTGGGTTGTCTTGAAAATCGCCTTATGCAAACACAGTTAGGTTATTTTTTATATATTTACCCAGACATGTTTCAACAACAATGTGTCATCTTCTGTGGGTCATATTTTTCTTAAAATTACGCCGCTAAATGAACTGCATTATTATACACTAGTTTTTGTTCTCTCTCCCCCTCTCTTTTTGTACAGAAAAATTTACCGTCCTGTTTCGTGTGTCTGGTTGGTGTCTCGATCAACTGCTGTTCAGTGCACTGTCTCCACGTCAGAATGTGAAACGTTCACTAGTTCACCTCCCACGCACTTTTCACACTCTGTGGCGAAGCGTAATCTGAACACACACTTCTGACTCCATACACCATGCAGTATGTGCATGGGAGGTGAGCTAGCGACCGAAAAAAATTCTGTGAAAAACTGTGTGGAGACAGTGCACTGAACAGCAGTTGATCGAGACACCAAACAGGACGGAAAATTTTGCAGATGACATGCTGTAAAAAAAAAAGACGAAAAAGAGTTCAAAGAACCGGTGTATAATAATGTAGGTCATTTAGCGATGTAATTTTAATAAATAAAAATTTGACCTACAGAAGATGACACATAGGAGTCGAAACGTGTCTGGGTAAATTTTTAAAAAAAAGAAACTAATTGTGTTTGCATAAGGCGGATTTTCAAAACAACCCTGTTTTAATATCGCAAACACGGAAGAACATAAAAGGGAGCTTCAAATCTTAGTAAAATGTTACATGCTATTGGGTCAAAACTCGTGACGTCAATTGACATCACGTCAGCTGCAGACCACAGAGAATTGCATCACATCTGCCATGGAAAAAGCGTAACTGTGGAAAAGAGCTGTTTAAATTCTGAAACTTCCGATGATGGAACCCAAAGATAGCGCATATCATAATTGTTGAATTTCGGGGAAATCCCCAACCGCGCTAGTGCAAAATCTGTAAACGATATGTGGCAAACAAAGCTCGGCCAGTTTTTGGCGCTCGTCCTGCCTCCGATTTGTTTTCCCCAGCTGTAGAAACCTCATTGAAATAATCTTAGATTGGTTCCGTTCACATTATGGCTGTGTATAACAATTTGTACGTATCCTGCAAGTACCCTCTGTGTGTATCAGTAATATGCACTCTTCCTCAATTTTGCCAGGTGCAAGAGTGGTTGATGGATCCCACCCAATTCCGTCTCTCGCTCGATGTAATTACATATCGTTACAAGTGGTAGCAAGCCGTATAAAAGTGAAGAAATAGTAGCAGTCATCACTCGAAAGAAGCGAATCATTCGTTTCCAGATATTTAAATAAATTAGGATACATTCTTCCGTAGCCACACACCTTCGGACGGGCCTGCGTCTTTGCACATTTATGTTTAAGATTATCACACGGACTATGACAGTTACATCCGTTTACAAAACTGTTGCCGTACAACAGACCCCTAATCAATGTGAAGCGTTTTTTGTAGGAAGAAGATGACGAACTCCATTAGGTTGTCACGGCTTTGGCTGTGTAGGAAAATCAGTCCATTCTTGTTCTATGCTATTTAAGATGGAAGAGAACTGGATATTATCGACACAGTCGACAGAGCGCGTCACTACGGTATGTTTTATATTCAGAAGTAGTATATTCAAGCAGTTTTCAAAGACGAAATTTTTCAGTTACATGTCCCTGTAAATTTTGCTGATGGCTATATGTGTAGACACAAATGTCTGCAGACAGTGTAGTTGATTAATTTCTTGTTGAAACACTGATGCAGTCTTGGCGATTTGATTTAATTTGCGAATAAATTTACAAAGTGTAGTAATATATAGGCAAGAATTGAATTTTAAGCCTTTTTCCAGAAAAAGTGGATGGGATGATCTTGGTTTCATTCAGACAGCGTTAAGTTTTCCGGCCAGGGAATAAAAATGTTTAATTTCACGGTTATGTAGAACACAGTGCTCATGGTAATCACTTACATTCTTCAAAGTAAGTGGTTCATATGCTAAGTCAGCGTGACGAGATGGCCTTAAGAGTGCTCTGATCTTTCCTGATTTCGCACGCAGTGTACAGGATTTAAAGCTCGGAGACCGGACATAATTTTCCCAAAGGAGTGCGATTTAGCTGTCAAAATTCAGAACAGTCGTATTTGAAAATCAGTTTTTTTTCCCTTTTGCTTTTTTACACAAATTCTAAATATCAGCGCGTAGCGTAGTAGGACTTCTGGTGCTTCGAATCTCGGAAGAAACTTTTGAATTCTGTATTGATTAACAAATGGAAATATTAAACATTATTGAATCATAATTTAATAAAAATAGTTGAATTAGTTTCCGAGGCTAGAAGTGAATGTACCAGCTTCGTTGTGTGTTCTGGATACGAGAAGTCACGGGCTTTTAGAGGTGTGAAGGACTTCATTAGATCTAACCAAGGCAAAAGGGACAATTAAAAATAAAATATGGCTTCTTTCATCAGGAAATGATGATTCAGTATTTGTCATTTATAATTTACAGTCGTTAATAAATGTGGGATTCAAATAAGAAAAAAAAGACGTAGTACTAGCAAGATGCGTACCACCGACTGGTATGGTTACAATCCTACTGTGCTACACACAGCAAACGGCGAAGTTGTTAACATAGTACATTTATGTTTTGTTTTTGACAGCGCTCTGAAATCTTATCTTTAATCCTAACACATTTGTCTTTTTTATTTTTAAGAAAACTGGGCGACAACAATCACACCAGGTTCCATTGTGAGAATTTAAGGATTAAGATAGCGCTGAAGTAATTGTTTGTGGGTTCAATGTAAGTGTCGCATCTTATTGCATGAAAATAAGTTCATTTTGTGTTACCGTGTGGTGAGTTAGGTTTTGAATCATTCGATAACCGCAACGAGTGTTACATCGTAACATGCGACGAATATACAGAAGCGGACAAAAGTATTCAGACACTGGGAATAATCAGGGAAGTAAACATTAATGTGTTTTTTAACTCAAAATATATATTTTATTGCTTAGAAACATGTAATATATATATGTCAATCTGAACATATGCAGAACAAGAAGTAACAAAACAAGCCTTACTTAAAAAAAGAAAATCGAAATATACAATGGGCAAAAGTATTCACTCAGCAGTTAGTATTTGGTAATATTTCTCTGTATTACAGACCTCAGTCTTTGTCGCATGGAGTAAACAACCTTTTTCGTTACTTCCGAACCGATACTCACCCATTATTCTTCTATAAATGCACGCAAATGTGTCAAACTGATCACATGTCGTTTCTGTAGTCTCGTTTCCAGTTCATTCCAGATGTTTTTTTATGGGATTGAGGTCCAGAGACTGCGTTGGGGTAATGAGGCGACGAGGCGTGTTGTGTAGGATCCACCTTTTGACTATTTCCGCCGTATGCTTAGGATCATTGCCTTGCTGGAAATAAGTCACTTCCAAGATCCAACTTCGCAGCACTTTCCGTCAGACTTTGAGTGCGTCGAGATAGACAAATTTGTCCATGGTGCCCTCAATAAAGACTGAAACGACCCCTTAGAAAAATTATGAATGACTGTGCTGGTAAACTTATACGTTATTTTATACAGAAACAACTGAGTGAAACACAACGTACTCACAGTTTTCTCTTTACTTATTCTGATCATCGCTAAACTGACACAATATTTTTAGCGCAACGCAATCTGACCATCAATAATCCCTAAAAAAATGGCCCTGACTAACAATAACCTATACCTTTCATGAATCATTTACTCACAAAAATCTTAGTTACTCGAACTACTGCAGTACAGCGAGCGCCAATACTGCCAGCTAAATAAATGTCTTAACTACTGAATGCACTAACTACTGATAGGCATAGTTAGCAAATGAAAGATTTTGATAGAGAACAATCAATGTATTTATCTTCATAGCGTTCAAAAGTCATAATTTCCTTTTTCTGACGGACACGCGCCCAGATCGTCCGCTCAAAACTGGCATTTCTCTCTCCGCATATCCACCACTACTGGCGGCTCACCTCCAGCTGCCCAACGCTACGCGCTGCTCACGTGCAACTGGGTACCAACGCCTGCCGCCAGTTCTCCCGCTATAGCAGGGACAGTTGTCCGCTGGTCGTTTTCACAATTCCTCATGTCTTTGTTCGTGAGTTTCTGAGTACGCCCCTGTGGCGGACGACTGACGAGAGTTTTCCTTCTTTCCATTTCTGTACGGTACTAAATATAGTTTTTCGGCTTCAGTTGACGACCTCGCCTATTTCTTCATATTTTACCTCACTATGCAGCCGCGCAATACGCCTTTGCTCTTCCACTGTCGTTTCCCTGCCTTTACGGTCCATGGCGTTATTTTTTACTAGGCATGTGCTTTCCTGTAGTACGAGACAGCTGCCTTGCTTACACAGACTGCTAGCTGCCGCCGAGATGTGCCTTCGACTGCGGTTACCTTGTCAAGCCGGGCGGTGCCTGATTATTTTTGTCCCGCGTGGAACACACGCAGATGATGCTAACACAAAACTAATCGATCCAGCTAGAGAGTACAGTGACATTCGCATAGTCGGCGTCTTTCAGAATATTCCCTGCATTATGGCGCACACACACGGATACAAATTTACCGAACGAGGTGGTGCAGTGCTTAGCACACTGGACTCTCATTCGGGAGGACGACGGTTCAATTCCGCGTCCGGCCATCCTGATTTAGGTTTTCCGTGATTTCCCTAAATAGCTTTCTTTGAAAGGGCACGGCCGACTTCATTGCCCATCCTTCCCTAACGCATGTAACCTGTGTCTGAATACTTCTGTCCGCCTCTGTACGCAGTAAGGTACTGAGGTTGGAGGTATCTGAGCAGCAGTGTCTGTCTGGTACCGTGCAAATTTTCGTAACTTCCTAGTAAACATTTCATTAAAGGTAGCAACATTTGTGTTCGATCTAGTTGTCGACGGCTTCGGTTACCGTATCGGCATCATTCCCAGTTCTTCGCTTTCGATGACAATTTTCATCTAGTTTTCATATAACCTTACACGATACTACATTCAGCCCTCTCTATCTTCATCTGGTGATTGGGTGGAGAAAATCCTAGCCCCGGTGGGAAATCGAACCCGGGACCCCGTGATCCAGAGGCAGGAACCCTAGCCACTAAACCACGAGCTGCAGAGGGGATTTTTTGAGGGAGGGGTGGTACGTTCTAACGTCCCGTCGACGAGCACGTCATTAGTGGCGGAGCAGAAGCCCTTATTGGGGAAGGACTGGGTGTTGTCTTCATCATCGCATCATTGTTCGAGAAGTGCCGTGAGTGGAAATGGAAAGATTTGGAACTTAACCGCCCTGCAAACCATCAGCATCATCACCCCCCCCCCCTCTCCCCCAAAGTATCCGTGACGGACGTGTATTATGGACTGCTCTGTTCATCAGAAATGGACTTTCTCCTTTACGTATTTTGGTTCTTCCATCACTGTGGGTGTCTACCTTATCTTTGTTGTCCACTACGTGTTGTAAACTTGTGGAACATGCACAGAATCCGTTGTTGTATATTACAATCAATACTGCAGTAGTGTCGTTTATAAAATAGCCTAATGTGGTGTAACTGTACTTAAAGAGTTTACAAACAGTGGACAACAAAAGTACTGACGCCACCGTAATGCTTCTATTTCTGGTGAATAGAGGCTTCAACAACAAATGCAGAGGCAGTACACCAATAGCATAAGATCAGCGTTTTGTCGTCTGTTTTTAGATTTTATTCGCGGTATTTACTGGATATGAAATCTAAAAACCGAAATGTCGACATTCTGTGGACTTTAATTCGTAAAATACACGTACCTTGCTCCATTGTTTTAAGTGTTAGTCTAGCACATTGTGCCTTCTGTTGTGAGGGGCAAAGTGTGGAAATTTTTTTACACGTATGACAGTTGCCAAATTCTTCATTTCTCACATCTGTGGTTGTATTTATGTGATGTGTGCCACCAACGTGTGTAAACTTTCTTGTTAGAAATTGAAATGAGTGTCATACGCGTACACGTCATCTTTCATGCTACATACATAAATAAATAACTTTTACACGAATGTCTTTTTTATTTTGCGTTTTGGTGTATTTTCTGAGTCAACTAAAAATAATCACGGATCATTTTACTTAATAATAGTGGGAATAGCTCAGCACTAAATTTGAGGTCCTCTTAACTTCTGCCAGTGGCTAGAAACCGTAACGTAGCTAATAGCCCCTTCTCGCAGCTTCCAGCCTGTCCCGTGACTGCATTCCTTTTCGTTGAGAGTGGTTTGATGGGGTTATATGCCTTTCATTAAGAGTAGTTTGATGGGGTTGAGCAGCCCCGAAATGCTTATCGCGTTATTACCTCTAAAATAGCCAAGACAGAACCCCACTTTTGTTTAAAACCCGTCGGAGTCTCGTAGAACGTAAACGCAGTGAACTTAAAAATAAAGAAGTAACAGAGCGGCGCCGTAATCGCCGAGTGGAGTGGGTCGGGACGTGTGTAGGCTGACAGGTCGGTGGTCGTGTCTTAATCGAAGTGTGTCTGCCCGCAGGACCCGTGTCGTCGTCGTCGCCGCCGCCCCAGACACACCGGACGCCGTCGCCGAGCGCGAGGATGCCCGCCGCCGGAGACGCGGTGGGCTCGCCGCTGGCCGCCGCCGCCGCCGCCAGGCTCGGCAAGCACCGGCTGCCCGCCGACGCCAGCACGGGCGACGCGGGCCCGCCGGCCAAGCGGCCGCGCGCCGCCCGCGACCTGGCGCTGCGCCTCTTCGCCTTCCGCGACTGGGTCTGCTGCCTCGAGCCGGACGACCAGGGCAACGTGTGAGTGTCGCGCACCCGCCTACCTTATTCCTGTCTCGGTCTTTCTCTGCACATTTTACTACCCGCACCTCCCTCCGGTACTGAATCGGCGTCGTATCGACCTGTCCGTTTCTCTGGTCGGGTCGTGCCACAACTTCCGTCACTACGTACTTATCGCTTACGTCGTCTACCCGTCTAATCTTTGTCACTCTTCTGTAGCGCCACATTTAGAAAGCTACTGTCCTCTTCTCGTCATAACTCTTTACCGTCCACATTTCACTCTAATAAGAGGCTACACTCGAGGCAGATGTACCTTCGCGACGACTTCCTGACCCTTACATCTACAGGGTGTTGCAAAAAGGTACGGCCAAACTTTCAGGAAACATTCCTCATACACAGAGAAAGAAAATATGTTATGTGGACATGTGTCCGGAAACGCTTACTTTCCATGTTAGAGCTCATTTTTTTACTTCTCTTCAAATCACATTAATCGTGGAATGGAAGCACACAGCAACAGAACGTACCAGCGTGACTTCAAACACTGTTACAGGAAATGTTCAAAATGTCCTCTGTTAGCGAGGATACGTGCATCCAGCCTCCGTCGCACGGAATCCCTGATGCGCTGATGCAGCCCTGGAGAATGTCGTATTGTATCACAGCCGTCCACAATACGAGCACGAAGAGTCTCTACATTTGGTACCGGGGTTGCGTAGACGAGAGCTTTCAAATGCCCCCATAAATGAAAGTCAAGAGGGTTGAGGTCAGGAGAGCATGGAGGCCATGGAATTGGCCCGCCTCTACCAATCCATCGGTCACCGAATCTGTTGTTGAGAAGCGTACGAACACTTTGACTGAAATGTGCAGGAGCTCCATCGTGCGTGAACCACATGTTGTGTCGTACTTGTAAAGGCACATGTTCTAGCAGCACAGGTAGAGTATCCCGTATGAAATCATGATAACGTGCTCCATTGAGTGTAGGTGGAAGAACATACTGACGAAACTAAAATGAGCTCTAACATGGAAATTAAGCGTTTTCGGACACATGGTCACATAACATCTTTTCTTTATTTGTGTGTGAGGAAAGTTTCCTGAAAGTTTGGCCTTACCTTTTTGTAACACCCTGTGTATTCGATGTTGACAAATTTCTCTTCTTTGGAAACACTTCTCTTGCCGTAGCTGGCTTACATTTAATATTGTATCAACTTTCGCTATCGTCAGTTATTTTATTACCCGGAAGGCAAAACTCGTCTATTACTTCCCGTACTGTTTCCCGATTTCGTTCGCTCGGCACCGGCCAATTTACTTTGACCGGTACCGTTCGCACTCATCGTATACCTTATTTTTGAGGCGTGTCTGTTTTTTCAGACTGCTTTTCCGACTCCTTGACTGTCTGACAGAACTACACTGTTGTCGGCTAACCTCGAAGTTTTTGGAATAAAATTTTCACTCTGCAGCGTAGTGTGTGCCGGTACGAAACTTCCCGGCAGATTGGGGCCGTGTGGCGACTGAGACTCGAACTGTGGAGCAGAGTTAGTGTCTGGCACACAGTTTTAGTGAGCTGCGAAGGTTCTCGAATTTTCTATTTCTTCTCCTCAAACTTTAACTCCTACTCCAAATTTTTCTCTGGCTTCCTTCACTGTCGCTCAATCTACAGGTCGAATAACACGGTGGACGGTCTACGTTCCCGTCTCATTTCCCTCTCGAACACTGCTTCCTTTTTCTGTGCTTAGACTCTAACTGCCATCTGGTGTTTGTACGAGTTGTAAGTACCCTTTTCTCCCTATGTTTTACTCCCACTTAAAAGAATTTCAGAGTGCACCGACATTAATGGAAGCCTTCTCCGAATGTACGAGAGCTGTGAAAGGTGGTTTGCCTTTTCTTATTTCCTCACGTGTACTAGCATCTCTGCAGAACCCAAACTGAACTTCCACAAGGCTGTCTTCTTCCCATTTTTCCATTACTGGTAGTATTTTGCAACTGTGACTTATTAAACTGACAGTTTGTTAATATTCGCACCTGTCTGCACCTGCTTTCTTTGGAATTGGGATTATTATATTCTTCTCGAAGTCTGACGGTATTTCGTCTGTCTCAGACATTTTGCTTACCAGATGGAAGAGTTTGTCGTGGCTGGCTCTCCCGAGGCTGTCAATAGTTCTAAGGAAATGTTGTCTCCTCCCAGGCCCTCGTTTTGACTTAAGTCATCTGTTTGCTCTGTCAGATTCTTCGTGCAGCATCAAATCTTTCATTTCATTTTCGTGTATGTCCTTTTCTCTTTCTATAGTACCGTCTTCAACTAAGTTTCTCTTCTATAGCCATTCTATATACTCCTTCCAATTTTCACCTTTGCCTTGTTCGCTTCATACTGGTTTTCCATCTCAGCTCTAGACATTCGTGCCGCTGGTTTCCTCCGAATGTCTTCTTAATTTTCCTGTAGGCGGTTTCTACCTTTTCCAAATGTGCTTCTACATCCTTATTTTTGTTCTCTAGCTATTTCTGCATAGCCATATTGCAAATCTTGTCATTCATTTTTCAGAGGTTTGTATGCCCCTTTGCCTCCTACATATATTAAATTTTGTATTTTCTCCTTTCATAAGTTAAATTCAATATCTCATGTGTTACTCAAGGCTTTCTACTAGGCCTTATATTTTCACCTATTTGATGCTCTGCAGGCTTCACCATTTCATCTCTCAAAGCTACCCATTCATCTTCCACTGTATTCCATTCCCCCGTGTCAGGCAATCTTTGCCTAATGCTCGCTTTGAAACTCGACAATCTCTGGTACTTTCAATTTATCCAGGTCTTATCTCCTTAATTTTAATCTTTTTGCAGTTTTTTCAGTTTTAACTGACAGTTCATAACCAATAAATTGTGGACAGTTCCTAGAAATATCTTACAGTTTAATATCTGGTTCCAAAATCTGGCTTACCGTCATATAATCAATCTGAAACATTCTGGTGTCTCCAGGTCTCTTTCACTTATACAGCACCCTTTTAAGATTCTTAATCCAAGTGGTAGCAATGATTAATTTATGACTGCATAATTTCGCCAGGTGCTTCTTCTTTCATTCGGTCCAAATTCACCTGTTGTTTTACATTCTCTTCCTTTTCCTACTATTGAATTTCAATGAAGTTTCTCTCTCTGTTAACTGTCTGAATAATTTCTCTCATTGGTTGGACTACAATATTCATTCATTTTCTTTTCAAGTGAAATCACTCTGTAGCTGTTCTGTCACTTGAACCATTTGTTAGTTCTTTCAACTGGAACCACCTTTTAGTGTGTAGTTGACTGAATTAACCACTCTTTTGAGTGCAACTCATCTTTTCATCATTTAAAATTGATGAGTGTATTGTTGTGGATTAAATTCTTCCAGATGCAATTATGTAACTAAGTAGATGTATCATTGAGTGTATACAGTTGAGCAAAAAAGTTTTTGTTAGGGTACATGAAGAGGAAAGAAACACTACCAAATTCTAGTAAATGAATGCATTCCAGTTCTACTGAAGAGATGTTATATCTATTAATTAAAAATCACCTGAATCTTACTCAGCCATTTACATGTTGTAGTGCCTCGAGAATTTTGGGGTAAATTCTAGAGACATTCGTATTTCCACCGTCTCGAACACACGTTATTTTATAGATGAGTGCGTGAAAGTGAAACTGTGTCTACTGCGCCACGATTATGTTTGTGCAGGACTGGCATGTATTGCACAGTTGATCAGCACTGGCAGGTAGTCACAGCGCTTGCCTCAGAAGTTACACACTCAAGCACAAAGAGCAAACACAACTGTGCTCCGTGATGGTGCTACGTCATTCATTATTGAGAACAGTTTAATGTTGTTAAAGAAAAGAAAAGACATTTACTCATTCGCTTACTTTCGTGAGGTCCGGATGGTGGACTTGCTAGAGCGCTTTAGATTGTATTTGTTATAAAGTATGTAAGAGTATCTGTCGTACCAGTAATTGTTGGGATTACAAAAATGAATCATTTATGTGGTGTCTTGTTTGTGGAAGTGAAAATATAGTGTGATTGGTTTAAAAGTATTCTGAGTGTACGGAGTTATTTTAGGAGTATACAAAATTCCTCCAAAACAGCATCTTATCGTCAGAGAAGTAGCTCGGCAGACAATCGCAGCTGGCTATCCTGAAAAGATGATAGACAAAACAACTCCACGTAAGCTCAATAATAAAGTGGGAGCGTGACTCTGGCACACCAGCACCACACTGCTCCTTGTAGTCACTGGAAACCACCAGAATGTGTGGAAGAGAAGAGTACGTTAACGGCTGTGTGCAGATCATACTCGCGCATACAAACTTGTTTATATTTTAGAGCTTTTGAAAAGTAGTAGTATAGTACTTCATGGACACAAAGTACTTTTCACATTCACGCATTTGTCTGCAACCACATTTGCACCACCCCTGGACTGCTTGTTAGAGACGTCTAGTAAGTAACCTCTTTAACTAACCAGATATCCACATTTAATGCTAGAAGTACAAAAAATCATATTTAAGTACGTGAACACACAAAATTATGAAAATCTACCAGATGTAGAAATAAGCTGTTTATCCACCTCTCTGTGAAATAAAATACATTATTTGTACCTAACGCCCAAACCTCCACATGCCACTCAGATCAGTACCAAACGTTGTATGTAGATGGAGAATCAACCAAAAAATCCAGAGAGATGTGGAAAGAGAATTGAAGTTCAGCTCAGTAACTACTTTGAGCTTTGCTACTGATACTGTAATTCCGTCAGTTGCAAGAAAGGACATGAAAGAGCAGTTGAATGGAACAGTGTTTAAAAATAAAACAAAGTTAATGGAATGTAATTGAATTAAATCAGGTGACCCTGAAGAAATAAAATTAGGAAATGACACTAAAATAGTAATTGAGTTAAGTTATTTGGGCAGTAAACAGATGGTGGCCGAAGTAGAGGGGATGTAAACTGCAGACTACAAATCTAAATTTGGTGGACTGTAGAGTGATTTATTTGATCTGTCATCTTCCTGAATGTGAATCCATTGTCTTACCACCATGCCACTCCACTAGTTAGAAAATGAAGTCTCTTATTTTACCATTGTCCATTGCTGTGTACCGTCTGTGAGTGTTGTTGTTGTTGTTGTTGTTGTTGTTGTTTGTTTTTTTTTTTTTTTTTTTTTTTTTTTTTTAGTAGGACTGTCATATTTTTCATCAGACTTTGCAGTGCTAACCTTTCAGCTTGAATACTATTCCATCAATTAAACAGAATTGAAACTTCCTGGCAGATTAAAACTGTGTGCCCGACCGAGACTCGAACTCGGGACCTTTGCCTTTCGCGGGCAAGTGCTCTACCATCTGAGCTACCGAAGCACGACTCACGCCCGGTCCTCACAGCTTTACTTCTGCCAGTATCTTGTCTCCTACCTTCCAAAGCTGTGAGGAGCGGGCGTGAGTCGTGCGTCGTGCTTCGGTAGCTCAGATGGTAGAGCACTTGCCCGCGAAAGGCAAAGGTCCCGAGTTCGAGTCTCGGTTGGGCACACAGTTTTAATCTGCCAGGAAGTTTCATATCAGCGCACACTCCGCTGCAGAGTGAAAATCTCATTCTGTAAACAGAATTACCACCAAATTGGATAATTATAGTGATAAATGTAGATAGGTGAAATTTTAACGATATTGTCAGATTTTAGCTATATTTATAATCTTTGTGTAACTGTGGTTAGCTCGCAATTGTTCACTTTTCCATGCAAAATATTTTCTATTAATGTTTTTTACTGGTAGTTAAATACTTTTCATTGACCTTATCTCTGAAAGTCTGACAATTTTCATCGTTACAGTCCCCTCCACTGCGCTGTACTGGCAGGTGATATCAACCGAATCAAGCGGCAGTGCTGTGTCCTGAGAGCTCGCGACTACTCTCTGGATATCTGCAATAACGAGGGAGAGGTAAGGACAACTGCACTTTACTTTCACACTGCACCTGTAGTGCAGCCATCAGATCAAGTAGTCCTCGAAAAATTCCCGGTTTCTTGGACTTTTCTGTTTTGTCATGGCCCCTTAAGGCCAGCTTGAATTTGCTGCAAAATTTAATGCCATTTATCAGATTACTCAAGATATACTGGTGTTTTGAGACATTTTCGTTATATGTGTTTATGTTAAGGCGGTAAGCACTGTCGGGCTGGCACATAATTTCCACTTTCCCTAGCACTGAAATTCAATAAAAACATTTAAATGTTCTTCACTAGAATTGTGTTTCTTCACCTTTGCATGGAAAGTTTTTAAGTCCGTCATACCATCCTCAGTCCAGGCATTATCACTACAGTTTGTCACAAGACAGGTGAAACAGAAAAATGCTTTTTTCACTTCACTCATAACCAGTCAGCTGCATTGTATGATGTTCTGTTGACATTTTGTGTTTATCATTGCCTGGATTTACACTGTTTCTGTTCTGGATTGATTTTCAGGCCTGGCCTGAGCGCCCCAAGTTCCTTCACTTTTATCCTACTGGCATGTTCCAGATTCCTACCTAATAATTGCATACCAAATCCATACTGTGCTGTTTTTGAACTCGTGATATGCCACAGTTGCTCGGAAGATAGTACAGCTTACTTCACTCAGGCACAGTACCCTCACAAAAAGAAACACAATCACAAAAGTATGCCCGTTAACCACGAACACCGTTAGCAAGCAAGGAAACTAAAGTAATGGATCATATTTCACGCACTTCGTTCTACTAACTGATCGTCAAACTCTCGCTAGGAGATGATACTTATGTTACCTTATCCTAATGCACTCTGGTGCAAGTTTACAAACTTATTTTAACAGTGACTAAAATAGTCAATAGAAGAACAGAAACAAGTATCTAAAATTATTTCAAAACAGTAATAGTGAATGTCGATTAGTGACACACCAAAGCATGACAGATACATAGAGACAGGGATTCGATAGCAAATATTAGCAATTCTATTCCTTTTCATATGGTATAAGGTGTGCGGAGGTTGGTAGAACACGCTTAGGCTGAGTGACTAGAGCCTACGGGCTGGCCATAAGAGCTGTACTGTATAGAAGCTACGCCCCCAAAACGACTGCTACATAAAGTGGCATTTCAAGGCGCAACCTTATGACTAGCTACTACCTGTTTGAAAAACATCCCTTGATATTGCATATCAATGGTTCCAAAAACATCGACCAGCATTATTTAAATCCATGTGGGAAATATGCAATATGTATCTTGATGATGTAACATGTAGTTCAGAAATTTATTTTTATTATATATTTTGGGGTGGCTCTGCCTCAGTGCCTTTAAATACTAACTGTGCCTGGTGTGCACACTTTCCCTCCCCCTTGCCCTTCTCGCAGGGTTGGCAGCCCATACCCACGATATATGCTTCTGTGAAATCTGAGCCAGCTCGTGGCTATGAGGATTTCAAAATAATAAAGTAACCAATGCACAACATGAAACAAACTGAAGTCAACAAAGCATTTCATAATAAGTAACAGGTTCCACACAAATTCTTTCTGATATTGGTGGTATTGTAAATGATGCGGTATGGGCTTGAACTCCACCATTAACTACACACACACACACACACACACACACACACACACACACACACACACACACACACCGCAGTACTATGTTTTTATCATTTTTTCCTGCAAATGATATCAATATGATCTGTTTGAAGATACCAGTAACTGATAAACAATTGTTATTTTGGTTTAGTAATAACAGCTGTGTTCTTGTAAAGGGCTCTTACTTAGAAGTAGTGTGTGGGGGGGGGTCCATATTACTTATATTTTCTTTAAGAAATAAGTATTTGTTAGCAGTAAACAATGGTAAATCCAGAATGGAAGAAAAATATTACAAAAGGATTGGACTGTTAGTCTCCATATACAGGAGATGTTAAATTTCAGACAGGCAATTTGAGTTACAGCCACTGTGCTGCTTTCTATGTTGGCATGACAACCAGCAAGCTGTCAACCCACATGAACAGTCACTGACAAACTGTGGCTAAGTGACAGTTGTGCCACGCAGTTGCTGAAAATGCTGCACAACATAGTGTACTTCACTTCAGTGACTGATTCATGGCCTGTTGCATCTGGATCCTTCCTACCAACTACTGCATTTGTGAAATGCGCAGGTGGGAACTCTCACTGAAATATATCCTTCCCACACTCCTGCCCTACTACAGCCTCCTCCTCACCCTCGCTACCCATGGTTTGCTTCTCCCACCAAGTGCAGTGGCTGGCAGTCCAGATTTGGTGGCCAGAGACTGTGTGTGTGTGTGTGTGTGTGTGTGTGTGTGTGTGTGTGTGTGTGTGTGTGTGTGTGTGTGTGTGTGTTATGCTCGCGTCTTGCCTCAGCAGCTGGAGAGAGTGGTCATATGTGTACGAGTGGCATTGCATTTGTGTGAATGTATATCATCTAATCCAGGAGGAGGCCTTTTGACCAAAAGCTTACTTGTTTATCACTCTTTTTTGTTGTATCTGTCTGTGACTCAACATCTCCACTATGTGGCGAGTAGCAATCTTGCCTTTTCATAATTTTTTTGCAGAAAAAATGCTAGTTTTTTTTCCTCTACAGATTTGTTGGTGAAAACTCGTATAAAGTGCTTTGGACCTGACTATTATATTACTTTGTTGCAGACTCCATTACATCTTGCTGTTATACATAAGATGACGGAAGCTGTAGATATACTGATCAAATTTGGAGCAAAGCCACAATTCAGGGATAAAGCTGCCAACACTTCATTTCATTTGGCTGTACAGAGGGATGCACATTGTCCAGATATTCTGTGGCGCTTGCTGACAGCACCAGGTCTTCGGAAAACTGATCTAGAACTGTTCAATGATGATGGTAAGTATAGCATTGTAGTCGAGAGTATCATTTCCGTGGTGTTTCATTGTGCCATGTGTATAATCATTTGTGAACTCGCAAGGCACTGATGGTAATTTTCCATTTTGCAGGTTACGCTCCAATGCATCTGTGTGCTATGTATGATAAAGTGGAAGAACTTCGGGCGTTGATTTCCATTGGTGCCGACGTAAATTTAAAGGTACAATCTGTGAATATATGTGTGTAGTGCAAACTGTTTCTAAACTCTTTCCAGAAAATTCTTTTAAAGAGGAAATTGTTTCTCTAGGAAGTTCATCATAAGAATAAACCTGATGCAAACAAACACAAACGCGATGTGATTGGTCAGAAACTGTAGCGCACGTACATTGGTATTAAGCTCTTGGAAGTAGATCCTACATATGCATCTAATTACCATGTTACATTAAATGAAACTTTAAGCTATTCGAAATGTATTAAAAGCGATAAACTTTTTTCTTAAACACGCTTTAGCTTTAAACACGCTTTAGCTGTGTAATGCTTATTTAAAAATTGCGTACAGTCACAGTCTCCGTACTGTTGTGCTCCGATTCTCGGGCTGTTCATATGCAGTACAAAAAGGGCTGATGCTGCTTCCTGCTCCGTAGTGAAACACGGTTAAAAAGTGCCAAGAAATAGGCTGTTCTTAACGTTTTTCATAAATTTACAGAAAAAATGGGCTTTGAAAGTCTTCTGAGGGACTCTATTTGATACAGTTGAGATATTCCTGCAGATTGGATGGATATCAGAATCAGTAGCATAATAGACTGATAATCTTGTACAGTTCGTGAATCACTGCTTCAATTTGAAATACCTACATCTCTTAATTGTAAAATTCATCGTCATTTTTATGAATACTGCACATTTTCATGTTTCAAAGTACATATTGCACGTGAAATTTGCGTTTTCATTTCAAATATAAATTCTTACTTATCACGATATTTTATGAAAGTTTATTAACAAAGATTGCTTAAATTAAGAAATCGTAACAATTTAATTTTTTAGGACAAAAATAAAAACCAAATACTCTTTATTTGGGTTACATCCATTGTTTTACACCATAGATGTAGTCTTACACAAACCAGTGTGATAAGTGTCATAGAAACGAGAAAAACAATCTTTTTCTCAGCAGCAAGTACACTATACAAATGCTGCATTTTTGTGTTTGCCACTGTACCATTACAGCATGAACTCAACATAACTGATGTGGAGCCAAACTAAGGGATTTGTTGCGAGAAATAACAAGACTGTTAAGCTGCCACATGTACTGGAACCAATGAATGCATCTTTTTGAGATGAGATGTCGTTGCCGAACACTTGTGGGATATAGAACGGCACACCATAAAGGAAGAGGAGCAAATGCGGCACCTGGGTGGCTTCGCTTATTGTGTTGTTGATCGACTCGATACTAACGTAATAGACGACAGTTCCAGAACTGAAATGAATCATCGGATTCAAATAAGGAAGGAGCAGAGAGATTAACAGATGACTAACTGCAATTAATACCTTCAGTGGCTTCAGTATTCAACAATACAGTGAAATCCCTGCAGTACGCTTTTGCATCACACAGACCACTAAGAAAAATTACCCTGTGTCTAAGTTAGGAATTTTCGTCACTCTTGTTTGTAATTAGAATACTATGTTAGGTGAGAGAGACAACATTTTAAGCTTTCCGTGTGGTCCCCTAAGAAGCATGTGGTAGTGCTGGAGTTTTGCTGAACATTTCATTGTCTTTAAAACTTAAATGACATTTTAAGCGATACTGTTTCTCTGCTCATCTCTTTTTGTGTCTGAACTGCAGCTGCTTACATCATTGCAGGTTAGTGGGACCAGCTGGCTGGCCACTGCCATCAAAGTTAAATGCACGGGTAAAGGTGTTGTCCCACATTATCTCTGTGTGTGTGTGTGTGTGTGTGTGTGTGTGTGTGTGTGTGTGTGTGTAACACAGCAGATGACTTACCCTTGTGACTGTACTGGACACAGCTTGGCATCTGCTCCATGAGAAATGAAATCCAATGCGATTCAAGTGTATGTGGAAGAATACATGTTGTAATGTTTATTCTTATGATGAACATTGTATAGAACAGGAAGGGGTCATTTGACCCCTAATGAGATTTGCATTAAAAATCCACAATATGGCAACACGGTTAGTGTCCATTCATATGTATGTTTTATACACATTTCAGTCAAAGCTTTACCTCTAGTTTCTAACACTTTAAATTGGATACAAATTTTGTTGCATGTGGATCCAGAAAAGTGACCTATCTCTTCAATTCCTAACATTTCCTCATCTTTCATTTATTCATTTCTAAATGTTAAAATCAAAATGCAGGCAAATTATTGGTACTTTCCAAACAAGTTTTCTGCAGACGGCTTTTTCGTGTTTATGCACATTGTTCACTTGGTTTCGTTTGCACACATCAGTATGAGACTACTTCCACTTTTTTTATTTGACCAAGCCTGCAACCACTTCTTTATTCCATTATTTTTCTCGCTTTTGTCCAATTCTTTGTTTTTTTTACTATTTATGAGAGAGAGAGAGAGAGAGAGAGAGGCACAAAGAGAAGAAGCGGCAAAGAATGAAGTGGATCAGTGGAATCCAATCTGGAAAGTCTTCGGGAGATGGAGCAGGCCAGAAGTAATTGTTGTGTTCTAGTTCACAGGGTCACTAAGAATCAGAATCAACTAGACAGACAGACAGATAAATTGTTTGGGAGGGGGGCAAATGTTTTCGCCTTTCGTATTACTATATTATAACCAGAAACAAATGCAATTGGGACAAACAATTTGGTTACGCTAAGATCACTGCCAAAGTGTTAGAGAAATTGTTAACTTGGAGGGCAGTATACAGGGTGTTACAAAGAGGTGCGGCCAAACTTTCAGGAAGCATTCCTCACACGCAAAGAAAGAAAATATGTTATGCGGACATGTGTCCGGAAACACTTAATTTTCCATGTTAGAGCTCATTTTATTACTTCTCTTCAAATCACATTAATCATGGAATGGAAACACACAGCAACAGAACATACCAGCGTGACTTCAAACACATTGTTACAGGAAATGTTCAAAATGTCCTCAGTTAGCGAGGATACATGCATCCATCCTCCGTCGCATGGAATCCCTGATGCGCTGATGCAGCCCTGGAGAATGGCGTATTGTATCACAGCCGTCCACAATACGAGCATGAAGAGTCTCTACATTTGGTACCGGGGTTGCGTAGACAAGAGCTTTCAAATGCCCCCATAAATGAAAGTCAAGAGGGTTGAGGTCAGGAGAGCGTGGAGGCCATGGAATTGGTCCACCTCTACCAATCCATGTCATCGAATCTGTTGTTGAGAAGCGTACAAACACTTTGACAGAAATGTGCAGGAGCTCCATTGTGCATGAACCACATGTGGTGTTGTACTTGTAAAGGCACATGTTCTAGCAACACAGGTAGAGTGTCCCATATGAAATCATGATAACGTGCTCCATTGAGCGTAGGTGGAAGAACATGGGGCCCAAACTAGGCATCACCAACAATGCCTGCCCAAACGTTCACAGAAGATCTGTGTTGATAACGTGATTGCACAATTGTGTGCGGATTCTCGTCAGCCCACACATGTTGGTTGTGAAAATTTACAATTTGATCATCAGAATCGAGAAAGTACAGTACATACTGACGACACTAAAATGAGCTCTAACATGTAAATTAAGCGTTTCCGGACACATGTCCACATAACATCTTTTCTTTATTTGTGTGTGAGGATTGTTTCCTGAAAGTTTGGCTGTACCTTTTTGTAACACCCTGTTTAGTGGTCTCAGTTTCTATTGAAATATGCTAGAAAGCACATCATAATATAAGGGGCATTCAAAAAGAAAAGAGCTAGAGGCAAAATTACAGAAACCAGTACCTTTATGTTAGAAGTATTAACCCTGGCTGTTGCTTGTCCCACTGTTGTTGAGATGCTTGTCCCACTGTGACATGAGGTGGTGAATGGCTGTCTCATAAAATTGCTGGGGCTGCAATGTTAACCAGTTCCACATGTACAGCTATATGTTGTTGTCCAAGGTGAATCGTTTTCCCCTATGCTGACGTTCCGACCATGATGGCTCCCTTCTGATTCACTTCTGCAGCACGGGACAACAGTGAATGCGCAGTGTTACTTGCAAACCTTGACCACCCTTCGCCAAGCGGTCAAATCAAAACGACCAGGTAGTTTCACCCAGGGGGTCATTTTGGTCCACAGCAATGCGAAGCCTCATACGCCCAACACAGTCGCTGCACTCCTGCAGAAATTCAAATGAGAGGTTCTTGCCCACCCTCCATACATTCCGGAACTCTCTCCCTGTGACTAAACCATTTTTGGTTCCCTTAAAAAGGCTCTGAGGGGGTAAACGATTCACCTCGTGCGGAGCTGATAAACATCGCAGCCCCAGGAATTTTTTGTGACAGCCATTCACCACCTTGTGTCACAGTGGGATAAGTATCTCAACAGCTAACATCCAGATACTGGTTTCTGTAATTATACATCTGGCTTGTTTCTTTTTGAACGCCCCTTATAATATATACTAGCCTTGCTGAACATGTTTGAGCATACGATGAAATTGATCATGTAGTTACACCACACATTTACACGAGGAACATTTCCATCTCACTTTGGGGCAGAGGTGCCCATGTTCAACAATTGCATGTGCTTGCCACACCCGTAACAGAAAAGTCTCTAAACAAAAGACGGGTTTGCAATGGTAAGCAGTTTTGCTGAATTGCAAGCTATCTGCATTAACCATCTGAAACAAAAGTTCTTCTCATCTGTAAGCCAAATAAGCAGTAAAATTATTTACCAAGAGAAATACGTAGATAACACTCTCCTACTGCTTGAAAGATCTGAGCAAATTACATGACATCATTAAATTCACTGTCACATGAAATAAACAGTAGCATTTACTTGCTGGATGTTAAAATATGTAACATCAATTACAAACATCACCTTGGTATATTTCGTAAGCTAACAACTACAGATATTACCATTGGTAACACATTCTGCCACCCAAACCAGCATAAGAGGCCTAAGTTTAGATCAGTGTGTCACCATATGCATCAAATACCTCTGAGCTCCAACGAACAGCAAAAGGAAACAAGCGTAATTAAATCAGTTGCTTATAATAAGGGATATGATGCTTTAGTAGTAGATATTTTCTCCCAGAAAATAAAGAATTGCTGACAATAAATCTCTCCAAGAAACATCTACAGCTACTGTGAAGGACATGAAATCAACAAAGGATTCAGTTGTACCATGTTTAGGCCTACTTTTGTATAAAATTCACTACCTGATCAAAAAGAAGAATGTTAAATTCAGCTTTTCCGCCAATAATAAACTTTAACAGTAAGTTGTCACACACTTCCACATATTAGTAACCCCCCAAAAAAGATCAGAAATCTATAAATTGAACTGTAGTAATAGTTCCAAATTCTACATCGACCAAATGGGCAGAAAGTTTGAAACAAAGTTTAAAGAACATCTGTATGTCCTAAAACTGAGCAAATCAGCCTTTGCCATCTATCTCACAGAAAATAATCTTACAGTAGACAATATACAATATAACCTCCAAATCTTACACCTTACAGATAAAGGTGGTGCAATGAATCTTCTAAAGGAGATTGAGATTAATATATGTAAGAACACTTTCTCTGTCTCATTCTGAATGAACAGTCAGTCATCCAACACCTCATTCCTAAATAATTTCCGAGAGGGCTTCTCATCGTCTAAACCAACATTTTATTCCCATACTTAGATAGCCATAGTACTTTAAAAGTTATACCTGTACTGTTAAATATATACTGAAATAACTGTAGGCTGATGTATTAAAACGTTAGTGTTAAGCATAAATTCATGTTCTTCAAGCAATTTAACAGCACTTGCATAGTTCACATCCCCAAATGTGATAATTAAAAAAAAGAGCACAGGATGATCCCATCACACAGATGCATCCAGCATATTAGTTTTCACAACACTCCACGTTTTAATAACTTTTAAAACCTTTTCATAAATGCTTTGATAGAGGTCACAAGAAATAAATCTGTTGTAAACTTTATCAAATAGTGAACAAAATACTTTGTCTATCCTGGTGCAGAAAACCAATATGGATAGAAAACGAGGCCCCAGAAAGAAAAGAAAATGAAACATGCAACAACTATCTGAAAACGGATTTGTAAAAAATCTGAAGCAGTGTCATGGTCTGATCCAAATAAACCTTTTTAAACCATACTTTTGGTTGATTGCTGTTTCAATTATAAACCATTTTAGAATTTTCAAAGCATTTTCCATTTCTTGTTTATAGGTTGTACAGTGCTTGTCATGTCAACCATCGTATCAGTAGCGATTGTATGAATTACCTGTGTTAAACTACTTGGTCTTCAGAAAAGAAAGTATGGTGATGTAATCCTTTCATGTAATGTTATTTTTTTCTGTGGCACTATCAAGAAAGCTTTAGCAATAATACCTTGAAATCCTTGTGACAACCCCTTGTTTATTCTTTGCCTGCACTCTGGTACATGATGTTATTAATATCTGTGAATGATGATGATACTTGGGTGTCTAATAAAGAGCTAAGTCATGAACAGTGAAAATATTACAGTTCATTTGCATATGGTCACCAAGTTTGACACTCTTATCTTAGCTTCCTTTCTGAATGAATAGAATTTCTCTCTTGGACTAAAAACATAACATTTGCTGAGACAGGAGGGAATGCTACAAGACTATCACCCACAGAGGACACATATTGAATAAGCTCCTCTCACAGCTTAAATGTATTCCTTTTACCAGTGGGAACAAGTGCTCTCTCTCTCAAATATCGGAGGAAAATGTATTTGCTTCGCCCTGACATTACCTTGTTAGGCTAAATTTTACTTTAGGAGTTTGCCTACAGAACATTGGAAAATATGAAGTGCAGTTCTTGTAAAACAATTATGTGCTGTGTTAATGGGGATACTTATAAATGTTGAATGCCTCTAAAGTATTATTCTGTATATATCATAGACAAAACCTCTGCTTTCTTGTTACAGGATACAAAAAGTGGTCGCACTCCACTGTTCCATGCTGTGGAGACAAATTCTGCTACATGTTGTCGTGTCTTGCTGCATAGTGGTGCCAACTCCACAGAACAGAATTATGCTGGGCACACGCCTATCATCGCAGCTTCAGAATTCGCAAATCCAAATGTTGAGGCTGCAATGATAAATCATAAAGAAGTACACGAGGACATTATTGCACAACTCGAACGTGGAAGACACCGTAACAGTGTAATGGAAAATTGACTTTCTTCAGGTGTGCTGAGAGAGAATTGAACAAAGCATCCGTTTAGAGGGATGTAGTAAGTTTTATTGTGATCCTAATTTTAACTTTGGACTGGAACATTGGACACATAGTGTGTGACTGTGTGATTATGGGAAATACTTTTCTCATATAACTTCAGCCAGTGTGATATTTATTGAAAGAAGTAGTAGCTCACGACATGTCAGCTTCATGAAGTTACTGCACCACTGTGGTCCTGTTAATATTGTCATATGTTTTTTAATTTTTGGTCATAACTGAAAGTTAAATGTCTAGCACTTCTGCTTATGCAGATTGACTTGTTACAATGTGTGTTACTGCTTCTCCTATGCAGTTAATTATTAACAAAGTAGCTGTAAACATTGCCGTGGTTACAAATAAATAGGGCCAAGGAGCTTCTTGAAATGTGTGTTCTGGATGTTGTTGTAAAGAAACACAATTGTAAACATTGCGGTGGTTACAAATATAGAGCCAAAGAGCTTCTTGAAGTGTGCATTCTGGATGTTGTTGTAAAGAAACACAATATCATTGGAATTGTTCCTGTAGATGATGATTGAATGTTCTGAAATTGTTAAATATGAGTGAAAAATATGAAGGCAGTAGTTGAAGCTCAAGTGGAAACATCAGTTGAATATGCTCTCACCATTTAAATAACCTTGTAGAGTTTTATCTACAAAAGGTTTATCCACAAATAACATGTGTTCTGTCAGTCACCCTAACGTGATAGAGATTGATGTACTGTAAAGAGTCGAATGAGAAATTTCGCTAAGAACTTTGTGTTTTGCAATATTCTTTTATTTTTTATTTTTACTCTGGCAGTTATTATAGAAGTAAAGTTGTGGAATTGCATAGCAACATGTTATTTTTATGTAGTACATTAACTTTTGTCCAATTAGTTACTATTATTTGAAGTGTGATTCATCTTGTGGGTGTACATTGACATTCTAGATTTGTGTGAATGTGAACATGAACGGGGTGTAAGAACTTGTAGTCACCAAACTGAACATTTATTTTCGTACGTTAAAGCACAAATATTTTTTGCGAATCCTCTATAAAGTACTGATCTATGTATTTATTTATTGAAACAAAGAGTACCTAATTTGTGTAGAATGTTTTAATTTCCACAGAACGTAATTATAGTGTGCCTGTGAATCCACAGATACTTGAGTATTATGTTCTGTTTTTACAAGATTTACTTCTGTGAGAGGCAATACCTCATCATTTGAGAGCATTATTTTGATGTGATGATGAAAGTGACTAATTTCTTAATTCTGACATCCACAAAACTCAGTGCTTGGATCATATGAAAACATTAAATGAAACATGCATGGCAATGTGAATTGAAGCTGATAAACTAAACAACAAAACTTGAGAGTAAATTAATGTAGCCTAACAATTTTAAGAAGCACTAAAAATTGCATGAAAGCATATTTTTTATATTTGGTAAAAGGTTTTTCTACAGAAACATTACTTTCTTTGTATGTCTAAAAAACACTAATTATGTCAAGGAAAAAAGAGTGAGTCGGTCCTTTTTCTTTGTTTGGAAAAAAAAGCAAAGCTTTTAGTGCTTCATCACTAAGTTGTCGCATTGGTTGTTCTTAATCAGGTTGTGTGTACTGGAACAGAAGAGGGTGCAGTGTAATATGTACTACTACTATTCGTCTATAAATAAGCATAACTTGGATGTGTGCTAAGATGAATGTGGCTTATGGGACTGCTATTTCTGTAAAAGATTGCATTCTATTGCATTTAAAGAGAATACTGTCACATCCTATGCCTATGAATGCTAAAGTGTCTTTTTCATTATAATTAAGAATGGCTTTCTGGAAGTATTCTCAATTGTAAAGTGTTTTTTCCCTTTGCGGAAATGGTGTGTCCTTTAAGTAACATGCTAAATATCATGATTCAGGCTGTGGAAACTTGTCTTCAACGTCATCACAGATATGGAATAGCTTTAGGAAGTCCTACAATACTGCATCTTCTCCAAGCTTCATTGAATAATGTAAAGTGAAATGTAGTTTCTTGTACCCAGGCATTGTATGTTTTCAAAACTGAACATGTATGAAATTTGTTTGAAAAAAATACTTGATTAGTGAAGTGATTCATTTATGGCTAGAGTTTTGTGGTGTCAACTTACATGGAAAGCCAGGATCTACACTGGGTAGTTAAATTTTTTTTGCTTACCGGGTTCCTGGCTGGCTAATTTCGATCAAATTAATATTATTGTATTCCATAATTGTTTTTTCTCATCCTGTTCCAGCCACACATTTAGGTAATTGTATAATTTATTTAATGACAGTGCACCACCTAAGATGGTTAGTAGTTTATATAATTATTGTTAAAGTATATTTTAAGAATGTGTGTGCATACCAGCACTTGAAAAGCGAGCTTATCTTTAATGAACTATTTATGTTATCGATTGGTAGAAGAAGGGGTAAAACAAGCTATAGATCCCTCTTTTACACATTACCACCTCTGTAGTTGTTGAGCATATAAAAACAAAATGCATCCTTCAATAAAATGTTTCATTTCAACCTCCCTTCATTGTGATTTATCAAAATAATTTGTAAATTAAATTAATATTTACCACTCTGTGTACAAAATAATTTTTTGTAATTAATGTGACAGGTAGTGAGTGGATCGACACCACAGATCAGTGCGCCCTGCCCATGTTAACACCATTTTGTCATGAGGCTTGACATCTATACATCTATCTTTAGGAACCCCCATACTGTCTGCTTTGCTTGTAAGCTTCCCCTGCTGGGTTTATTAAACTAAAAAGAAATTGTGCAGAAAGAATTCCTCTATCAGCCTGCAGAAGAGCTCCGGCAAATGTATGACTGAATAAAAATCTGGCTCATTTCATATGTGTATAAGGTAGATCATACATTTTACCGTATGACCAGCTTTGCTGCTGCAATTTATAAGCTGCCCTTGTTTGAGTATACCACACATGCATTCCCTTGAAAAATATTAATACCTGTTAATGCAATTAAGATTCCTAGCATATGTGTTGAATTTGTCCACCCTGTTGGTACTAGTTTTAAATTGCTCCACAGTGGTGACAATTATGTTAGACATTCTTCGTTTTTTCCTTATGCTTACAAGGAATATCACGGAATTCGAAACATGTCGGGGAAATATCACGGAATTCTGGAAAAAAAAAAAATCTGGAAAAATCTTGTCTTTCTCTCAGTAGATGAAATGGTTTGTTTACTGAGATGCTGTGCATTGTAACTGGTTGGGTGCAGCTGAGCATGGGTGCTGCTTCCCTACTCCCTCTTCCTACTGCTTCTCACCTTCCTACCTCTCCCCTCAGCTTGCCGTTAGTGCTGCCACCACTTGTCGCCACTAGTGTAGCAACTACAGTTGAGGGGCAGGGAGGCATGAGGAGAGTTTGTTTGGATCTGATTCTTAGATACTGTAAGTGCAGCGAGCAGAGACAGCGGTCATGTGTGCACGATTCGTCTCTGAGTGAATGTGTGTGCGCTGTTGTTATCTGACAAAGGCTATGGCTGAAAATTTAGTTGTGAGAGTGTGACTGTCTTTCCTACATGCCTGTATGTGGCTGAGTGATCGCCTTTATGGTTATTGATTTTTAGAGTATTTACACAAGTTATCTGTTGCATGGTTTCATCATTGTGGTCCCATTTCATCAATATGCTGTCGGTGACTCACTGGACACAGTAGTGGATTTCTGCTACAGGCCAAAGCTGCAGGCCATTTCTGCGGGTATCTCAAATGGATTGGGTCTACCTTTTCGTTTCCCACTAATGTGCACGTCCTGCTGATCAGATCTAATCTAACCGATCTGCACAGGCTGGGTCTGTTTGAGTGTGGCGTAAAGTAGTGAATTTTCGTGATTCATGCACGGACCCAGGAAGCAGCACTCGTCGGCAGGTCAGAAGCAAAGGGTGACGAATTTCAGAAATTGTGACTGTCTCACGGCAAGTATGTTGCAAGGTGCGGCATTTTATAGACTTATTTATTCTAGTACATATTGGCTCCTAGAAAGTGCTTTATATATTAGAACAGATGGACGTTAAGAAGAAGAAGAAAATTGTGGCAGTTGCTGGCGATTTGTACACTATATACTCAAATATTTCTTGAAAGAAAAATAATACCTGTAAAGAAATTGTGACACTGCTTAGAAACAGCAAGACTGGGCAGGCATTTAGAAGTGCATGTCTGAGAAAGTCCAACTAGGCAGCTGCACCCTACCTGGCATAATTGTTCGGGTCGAGCTTAGGGAGAGGGAGGTAACAGACCAGATGATTGGTTGCCATTGTGAGGCCTGTCAACAAAAACTGGTGAGGCTGGGAAATACAGGCCAGCCAAGTCTTGATTTTTGTTGTACTGGCAGTGGGCCATGATCTAAGACACGATTCTGTGCCTACCATTTTGCCTCCTAATGCACACTGACCCTAAGATTTAAAAATACTGGCTATAAAAACCTACATAGGCCAGACTGTCCCATATTACTGGTCAGCAAAATGTTGGGAAGGCTAGTAATTAAGTACATCTACACAGTACGCATAACACAATGGCTTAAGTAAGCTCTGGACAAATTTAGGGAACAGCATTACTGGGAATCACAAATTGAAGGATTCACTCAAGATGATGTAAAATCATTAGATTGCACAAGGTTTGGGGGGCGGCAACCAGAGTACTCGTCACAAATTACAAACTGCTGTAGTAGTAGAAGACAGAGTAGGACCTTGGGTAAGATTGTTTCTGCAGGAGAGAACAGAGCATAATTGTTGCAAAGGAAGTCTCAGAAAATGTGGCAGAACTGTTACGGGATTGAGTGACTTCGTTGGCATTACCTTGCAACAACATAGAACTGGGTGAATACAAACGGCAGGAGCATTAAGGTAAGCAAGAGCCAGTTGGTTACTTTCCGTTCAAGAAAATCCAGGACAACATTTGGATCCAAGTTAGGTTAGGAGATACTCTTATGACACCTAATTTCAAGTAAATCAATGAAAAATACAGGATGGAATGTAGCAATTTGTTGCTTATTTTAAGTGTGTAGGAGTGAAACTTCATACCAAATTTCATTAGGGTTTCCATGTGAGAGGGGCAGTTTGTAAGACAAATGAGGTCCTCTTTCCGTTAATGATCAAGCTAGATGGGCCAGTGGGTAGCACACTGGACTCTCATTCGGAAGCCCGACGGCTCAAACCCATATCTGGACTTCCAAATTTAGGTTTTCCGTGATTTCCCTAAATATCTCCAGGCAAATGCCGGGATAGTTCAATTGAAAGGGCACAGCTGATTTCATTCTCCATTCCAGACTCAATCCGAGCATGTGCTCTGTCTCTAATGACCTCAATGTCGACGGCACATTAGACCTGATCTTCCTTCCAGTAATGTGAATTTTAGGGGCTGTTGAAGGAGATGCAAGAGAATTGCTTCTTGACACGTCCTCATCTAAGCATAGTTTTTATTTATTCATTCATCCAGGGACCATCTAACTATGATACAGGATACATTATAAAACAATGAAAAAAAATCTCTGCTATAAATGTTCACAGAATACATATGCATATTTGGTGAATGACAGACCATCCACAATTGTGGCCGATTGCATCATTTACCCACTATCATTAACTGCTGTGCATTTACGAGATCCAGCAGGGACAAAACAACACGTTTCAGGAGGATAGGACAGGTACTCGGCCATGACGTTGCTGAAGGAACCATCCTGGAATTTGCCTGAATGTAAGAAAACCACGGAAAACTTGAATCAAGATGTCAGGACAGAGTACACTCCATTGGAAGCATGAAGTCACTGTTATCAGCAGAAATGCATTATTCCTTTTTTCCCCCATTGTACAATGTTATTTTGATCATACACAATTTGAGTGAGAACTCATGCACCATAGGCATCCAAGGTGACTCCAGCAAAAATAAGAAGGGGGAAAAAAAAATCCTCTGTTCAGTCCATTTGGAAAACTGAGTCAGCATCCCTACTAATGAGAGAGATGTCGAGTGCAGGATAGTGACAAAACATTTCTATCATGCACCATGCATCTTGGCACATTTGCTTGTAAAAACATTTTTAGTTAGTTTCACGTTCCACAGATCATTTTGCATAGTAATTACTCCCCACCACCTAATGCACTTTGCAGTAATAGAAATTCTTCTACGGAACAAGAGTTGTTAAGGAGAAACTTTCGGTTTGTTTTCAAATTTTACTTTGCTGTCTGACATTTTATATCCCTTGGTAAGTAATCAAAAATTTTAGCTGCAGCACTGTGCAGCCCTTTTTGTACTAAAGACAAACTTAATATGGAGTAACAAATGTAATTTTTTCCTTCTGGTACTGTAATTGTGTACATTCCTGTTACTTTTGAACTGCAGTGCTACAATAAACTTCACGAGGGAAAAATACACTGTGAAACAGTAGTCAGAACACCCAAATTCTCGAACAGATGTCTATAAGATCGTTAGTGAGCATCTTGTATTATTCTTACAGCACATCTTTGAGCTATGAAGACTTTCTCCCTTAAAGATGTGTTACCCCAAATCATTTTTCCATATGACATTGTTGAATTAAAATATGCAATATATTTCAGCTTATTGATTTCTCCCTTCCACAAGATTTGCAATGATTCTAGGAGCAAATGTGGCAGAACTGAGTTGTTTTAAGAGTTCCAGTTCAAGTTTATAAATTCTCATCAGTATGGGTAGCTTAGAATTTTGAAGGTACCACATTATTTTCTCACTATGTGTTACACTTATCATTGGTGTAGTACTGATAGATGTTTGGAATGAATATGTTGTCTTTCTAAAATTGAGAGGCCATTTGCAGGAAACCAGCACTGTTTACTGGTCATTCCTTCTGTTTCTGTGTGTATGCTTGGATTGATTACAATAAGTATCGTCTGCAAAAAGAACTAATTCTGCTTGTCATATTAGTTGATCAAAGTATTATTGCACCTGGAAGTTTTTGTGAGATTTCATGAGGACATGCAGAAGCCCTTGATAGTATATGCACATTTGTCTTGAAATCATTCACAATGTGATGCATTTTCCTTACACACTATAGTATTTGTTTAGGGTAACACCATTGCCTGTTTTCAATAATGCCCACCAGAGGCCAAGTGCAATAATATCATGTCGGAGAAACATATTAGATGAAAGATCATTTCCAGGTATGAGGAACAATAGTGGACCTAAAATTGACCCTTGGGGAACTCTACACATGATTTCTTCCCAGTCAGAATAACGTGGCTGGACTAAATTGGTTGGATTACTAAGTACACCTTTCTACATTCTTTTGGTTAGATGACATTATCCATTGACTGGCTATACCATCAATCCCATAAAACCTCAATTTATCTAGGAGAACACTGTGATTCACACACTGAAACACCGTAGATCGTAGAAAATGCCCGTTGGTACTATTTTTTATATTTAACGCACGCAAAATTTGGTAAGTGAACATGGAGCTGGAACATTGTGATCATATACTGTAATGTGACAGTATTGTAGTTGGCCATTTTCATTAACTCCTACTCTGCCCTCTAGGTGATCTTCGTGCAGTATGCATTACTTATGAAGTATATTTTGGCTGCTCTTTTATAGAGATGTATTTTAGCAATTTTTTTGTCTCTTTGTACACTTCGTTATATAAATTTATTACCTGACAGAAGAAAATGCTGGTTTGAGTTTGGTTTTCAATGCAGTTCTTATAGGACTTGTAGCCATTTTACAAAGATTAGCCACAGGTTTTTTTCTGGGAAAATTTGAGGAATGCAGCCATTATTTTCATGATGGAGGAGCTAAAATGGAATTCTTTGGAAAACTGGAGAAAAAAAAGAGATAACATGTATAGAACCGTCGCTTGTTGCAATGCATGGGCTGGTGTACGTTGATTATGGAGGAGAGGCCAGATGCTAGAACATTTGCACAAAATAAATGTGGTACATCGAAACAAATATGTGGTCATATAGCCTTTAACTTGATTTTTTTTACATTTAAACACTAAAAACTTATATAGGCAAAAATTAAAAAAAGCATTGAAGCTTCATTACAATTAAATGTGTCAATAACAATAATAATAAATGAGGATGGCAACAATGGTAGTTACTCAAAGGCATCGTGACAGCGATGGTGGTGTCTTATTTTCATCAATTATTATTCGGCCAATTTCGATCACATAGTAATTATCAAGAGAGTAAATGTATTCCGATGTTAGTCAGTAAAAAAAGAGCTGAATGGAGGCATGTAGGCTTACATAGTATCACAAATGTGAGAATACGATAGGCGTGCATGCAGCCTTAAACACAAGCAAAATCAACTGTTTGTGGTTTTATTGCTTCTTCCGCTCACACTCATTGTCATACCGTATATATTTTAAAGGACGTATCATCTGCCATGCACTTCACGTTTGTTTGCACAGAATGGATGAAGATGTAGAAAGGAATGTGCAGGTATTTTCAAGTTAGTGACCACCAATTGTTTTAACGACACCCATACGACCCATATTTACTTACGCTCAACAGAGATCCTGTTTATCTAGTTTTCCAGTGATCATTGCAATTTTCAAACTAAATATAAACTCTGATTCTCATAAGTTCACTGGTATCAAAAACAGTAGTTAATGGTCTATTAATTAAAGAGTGGGCTAAAAAGAGGGGGTTTCAAGCTGTTCTTCGCTCACTTTGATTGAACTCACTTGCTACTGTACGAAAAGTAATTTTTCACCATGTTCCACAACTTGGAATAAACTGGCCATTGTCACAAATCTGAAAGATTCCTGAACTCCATAGATGTTTGTTTTTCTTCTGAGAAAAAACCTAATAAAAATAGCGTGGGAACTATTCTCGCCAATGACATGTGTAATAAAATATGTAGGTCTCATTTCTGAAATACACATTACTCCCGTCTGTGTGTTTACATCAGAGGACTATATCAAAGATGATGTAAGGGTGGGTGAGGTCGTACGCTGCTTAAAAAAATAATAGTAGAGACGCCGGGTTTGCGATTATGTGCAGCATAGGAAAGTGACAGTTGGAACGATGGGGACAGTTTACGCAAAGGTAAAGGTTGTGTCTATTTTTCTATATTTTTGTGTATTTTTACGTGAATGAGCTTCGTACTGTGTATTATGTGGTTATGGGTACATTTAGGCTTCATATAAAACAACTGATTCATTTGATAGGCATGTACTAGTTACCTCCCATGTACTTATTTGTGTTTTAGGAACAGTTTATTGAAAAGAACGAATCGTTCGGGAGTGGTAAACCGAGACATCTAAATTTAGGAACCAACGACCAAGTATGCTGAAGTCAACATATGAATGGAAGCTGTTTTTCAACGTTTGTATATGTGAAGAATACTATTTCAATGCCATTTTCGTTTACAGGAAGCCGAAGAATGCACAAGCGGTAAGAAGACAATAAAGTTGGAAGGCATACAGGTATGCGAATTACTTCGTAAAGCAGTTGTAAATCGCTATACAGTAAATGATTACCATTATTAAAACGTGTGTACAGGCTGATGGTAATAAGGACTTGGGGCACTTGCGGAATTTAGACTACGTTAATTATTGGAGAGATGCAATTGTGATCGCTAGAGGGCAGGATTATTTTGAAGCTGGGCACAATCATCATGGGATGAGGGAGCGCAGTATTTTGTTTTTACTGTCTCACATGGTACATACGGCAAGAGAGTGAACCAAAAGGTGTCTGATGCCAAACTATTTGTAAATTTCTTAACACGGAATTATAGTTGCCTGCTTTGTGGGAATGAAATGGAAGAGAGAGCGTCTAATATGAGTAGGAAGCATGTTCCCCATGTGCTCCATACATTGGCAGTGTATGTTTGTGAATGTAGAACAGTACACAGCTGCTGCTGATGATGCCTCAGCCCTGTGTAACATCCATCACATGGTGATACTGGTATTGAAACTGCTGCGGGCACTACAGAAGATCCTCCAGCCAGTTTCCCCATTCCGAAGCTGTTGATACATATAGTTGATGTGTGATCTGTCAACTGATGATGCCTCAGCCCTGTGTGACATCCATCGCATTGGTATTGAAACTGCTGTGAGAACTACAGAAGATCCTCCAGCCAGTTTCCCCATTCCGAAGCTGTTGATACATATAGTTGATGTGTGATCTGTCAACTTCAGAGTGTAAATTGACAGGAGCTTCATCCAGTAATATAATGTGGGTACACTTCTATGCAGTTGGTAACTGTTTGCTCCACTACCCTCATCAAGACGTTTAAATGAGCACTGATAATTGCTAATACTTTGGCTGCGCAACACTGTTTTTCCAATTCGGGTGTAGATGTAGAGTTGTGCATATGATACAGCAGTTAAGGGAAGTTTGTCATTTAAATAGATGGCCCAGAGCAGAGTGGGCACTTAAGGTTAGAAATATTGGTTAATTATATGTTCATGGCCATTAAATGCTTCCTAGCCAATTCTTTGCGATTAGACTTCGAAAAAGCACATAATGTGCAATTCATAATTTGTAAGGCCGTGCCTGCTTAAAACATGATGAGCAGATAGAAGAAGTTGACTGTGTGAAGTTCTTGGGAGTACAGCCTGGTAATGGATACAATGGGGTGAAGCTTACCACAGAACTGCTGAAGTGTGTGAATAAATTTTTGTTTTGAATGCAGATGTCAGACGGGTGGAAAAAAGAGAAAAAAAAATACTATGCTTCCAAAATGGAAATTTTATTGGGGTAACTTGTCAAGCCAAGCTAAAGTTCTTAGAGTGCAAAAACATGTAATAAATATTATTTGTGATGTAAAGAACGTTCTACAGAAGCTGTTTCATGGAACTGGGGGACTAGCTACTGCTTCCTAATATATTTATTTCTTAATGAAATTTGTCATAAATCCTATCTCTTTATTTTTTTATTTTTTTGACCAACAACTCAATTTATGGAATCATCACTAGAAATAAGAATAGTCTTCACAAATATTTGAAACTACTTGCTTTGAACCAGAAAGGTGTCAGTTATTCAGGAACACACATTTTCAATAACTAGCCAACAGCCATATAAAACTTTAACTACCAGTAAATTTTGGTTGAAGAGGAGCCTAAAGGATGTGGTATTGTTGGCTAACACATACTCCATTGACAAATTGCTTTGTAGAACCAACTGACATGTATATTTTGTTAATATCAAATAATGTGAGCTTCATGTAAAATCTGTTTTCTGTACAGCTTCAGTACAGTAATGTTATCAATGTAAATAAGTTTTCTAAATTGATTTTTCTCTTTGGGGATGTGCGGCTACAACAGCTTAAGAATTATCATGTGCACATCTGTATATTTGTACATTTACATTTTTTGCAACTGGTCTGTTATTACTTTTTAAGTGAAAATATATTTGAGATCTTTGGATTTATTCCAGATTCATGAGGATTATTTCACGTGTGTCTAAGGTGCATTAGCGTATATTTTTTCTCTGTAAATATGTCTTACGTGCGCCATACTCTGTATCTACTGAATGTCAAGTGAATCTGATCCAATCTTGGGCACAGTAAACTCACCTTCTGCTTTTGAATGTGGAAAAGCTATTAATTGATTGACACATTGTTAAAACAGCACTATCCAAAGAGCCACTGTTGTACGCATCCTACACTTTCATGTGTCCCATCAGGCATAACGCTTCTCGATTGAACGGAGACTACAGATCCCCTATCAGCCACAGAGTAAATTTACGTATGTTATAACACAAACCTCATAATATTATTTATATGAAGGGAAAAAGGAAGAATTAATTAAGGAATGCAAGTAAAATGTGTTATCTAAATTTGAAATGGCAAGTACTGCTTTTGTGTGTCTCTACTGCTGACAAAGGCCTTAATGGCCAAAAGCTATGATTGTGTGAATCTTTTTATTGTGCCTATCACAGCTCAGCATCTCCACTATATGGTGAGTAGCAACTTTCCTCCTCTTGTATTGTTATATCATCATATAGTTGTACATGAGGACACAAAAGTATTCATCAGAAGAATGTCTTGCGTAACTTCGTGACTGCTGTACACAATAGTATAAGTATGTGTGTTGATGTCAGCCTTGACACTACATTTATGTCCACATGAGCACAAACAGAAAGATCACAAATGCTAATTTTAATATAGAGGTTTCCTTTCTTTGTAAAGAAAAAGAGTGTGTCTGAAGAAATATACAGTTGAGGACTAAATAGGAAGAACAACCTAAATTAAGCCGAAGGAGAAGCAAAAAATAGATTTAAAGGTAAAAACTCAAAAATTTGTAACTTAAAGACAGAAGTATGCCTTTACAAATGTCTGCTTGTGTCTGTGTATGTGCGGATGGATATGTGTGTGTGTGCGCGAGTGTATACCTGTCCTTTTTTTCCCCTAAGGTAAGTCTTTCTGCTCCCGGGATTGGAATGACTCCTTACCCTCTCCCTTAAAACCCACATCCTTTCGTCTTTCCCTCTCCTTCCCTCTTTCCTGATGAAGCAACCATTTGTTGCGAAAGCTTGAATTTTGTGTGTATGTTTGTGTTTGTTTGTGTATCTATCGACTTGCCAGCGCTTTTGTTTGGTAAGTCTCATCATCTTTGTTTTTAGATATATTTTTCCCACGTGGAATATATATATATACAAAGATGATATATATATATATATATATATATATATATATATATATATATATATATATATATATATATGATGAGACTTACCAAACAAAAGCACTGGCAGATCGACCTGCCAGCGCTTTTGTTTGCTAAGTCTCATCATCTTTCTTTTTAGATATATTTTTCGCACGTGGAAAAAAATATATCTAAAAAGAAATATGATGAGACTTACCAAACAAAAGCGCTGGCAGGTCGATAGACACACAAACAAACACAAACATACACACAAAATTCAAGCTTTCGCAACAAACTGTTGCCTCATCAGGAAAGAGGGAAGGAGAGGGAAATTATTGAAGAAAGTAAGGTTATTGCCTCCCTCCCCTCCATGAACCATGGACCTTGCCATTGGTGGGGAGGTTCGCGTACCTCAGCGATACAGATGGCCGTACTATAGGTGCAACCACAACGGAGGGGTATCTGTTGAGAGGCCAGACAAACGTGTGGTTCCTGAAGAGGGGCAGCAGTCTTTTCAGTAGTTGCAGGGGCAACAGTCTGGATGATTGACTGATCTGGCCTTGTAACACTAACTAAACTGGTGTTCTACGGATTGGAGCGTGGAATGTCAGATCCCTTAATCGGGCAGGTAGGTTAGAAAATTTAAAAAGGGAAATGGATAGGTTAAAGTTAGATATAGTGGGAATTAGTGAAGTTCGGTGGCAGGAGGAACAAGACATCTGGTCAGGTGAATACAGGGTTATAAATACAAAATCAAATAAGGGTAATGGAGGAGTAGATTTAATAATGAATAAAAAAATAGGAGTGCGGGTGAGCTACTACAAGCAGCATAGTGAATGCATTATTGTGGCCAAGACGGACACGAAGCCCATGCCTACTACAGTAGTACAAGTTTATATGCCAACTAGCTCTGCAGATGATGAAGAAGTTGGTGAAATGTCTGATGAGACAAAAGAAAATTTTCAGGTAGTAAAGGGAGACGAAAATTTAATAGTCATGGGTGACCAGAATTTGAAAGTAGGAAAAGGGAGAGAAGGAAACATAGTAGGTGAATATGGATTGGGGGTAAGAAATGAAAGAGGAAGCCGTCTGGTAGAATTCTGCACAGAGCAATACTTAATCATAGCTAACACTTGGTTCAAGAATCATAAAAGAAGGTTGTATACATGGAAGAATCCTGGATCAGATTATATAATGGTAAGACAGATTTAGGAACCAGGTTTTAAATTCCACACACTATTGGTTATAAACTGTAGATTAAAACTGAAGAAACTGCAAGAAGGCGGGAATTTAAGGAGATGGGACCTGGATAAACTGACTAAACCAGAGGTTGTACAGTGTTTCAGGGAGAGTGTAAGGGAACAATTGACAGGAATGGGGGAAAGAAATACAGTAGAAGAAGAATGGGTAGCTTTGAGGGATGAAGTAGTGAAGGCAGCAGAAGATAAAGTAAGTAAAAAGACGAGGGCTAGTAGAAATCCTTGGGTAACAGAAGAAATATTGAATTTAATTGATGAAAGGACAAAATATAAAAATGCAGTAAATGAAACAGGCAAAAAGAAATACAAACGTCTCAAAAATGAGATCGACAGGAAGTGCAAAATGGCTAAGCAGGGATGGCTAGAGGATAAATGTAAGGATGTAGAGGCTTATCTCACTAGGGGTAAGACAGATACTGCGTACAGGAAAATTAAAGAGACCTTTGCAGAAAAGAGAGCCACTTGTATGAATATCAAGAGCTCAGATGGAAATCCTGTTCTAAGCAAAGAAGGGCAAGCAGGAAGGTGGAAGGAGTACATAGAGGGTCTATACAAGGGCGACATACTTGAGGACAATATTATGGAAATGGAAGAGGATGAAGATGAAATGGGAGATAAGATACTGTGTGAAGAGAGTGACAGAGCACTGAAAAGACCTGAGTCGAAACAAGGCCCCGGGAGTAGATAACATTTCATTAGAACAACTGACAGCCGTGGGAGAGCCAGTCCTGACAAAACTCTACCATCTGGTGAGCAAGATGTATGAGACAGACGAAATACCCTCAGACTTCAAGGAGAATATAATAATTAAAATCCCAAAGAAAGCAGGTGTTGACAGATGTGTAAATTACTGAACTATAAGTTTAATAAGTCACAGCTGCAAAATACTAACGCGAAGTCTTTACAGACGAATGGAAAAACAAGTAGAAGCCGACCTTGGGGAAGATCAGTTTGGATTCCGTAGAAATATTGGAACACGTGAGGCAATACTGACTTCACGACTCACCTTAGAAGAAAGATTAAGGAAAGGCAAACCTACATTCCTAGCATTTGTAGACTTAGAGAAAGCTTTTGACAGTGTTGACTGGAATACTCTCTTTCAAATTCTGAAGGTGGCAGGGGTAAAATACAGGGAGCAAAGGCTATTCACAATTTGTACAGAAACCAGATGGCAGTTATACGAGTCGAGGGGTATGAAAGGGAAGCAGTGGTTGGGAAGGGGGTGAGACTGGGTCGTAGCCTATCCACGATGTTATTCAATCTGTATATTGAGCAAGCAGTAAAGGAAACAAAAGAAAAATTTGGAGTAGGTATTAAAATCCATGGAGAAGAAATAAAAACTTTGAGGTTCGGCGATGACATTGTAATTCTGTCAGACAGCAAAGGATTTGGAAGAGCGGTTGAATGGAATGGATAGTGTCTTGAAAGGAGGATATAAGATGAACATCAACAAAAGCAAAACGAGGATAATGGAATGTAGTCAAATTAAGTCGGGTGATGCTGAGGGAATTAGATTAGGAAATGAGACACTTAAAGTAGTAAAGGAGTTTTGCTATTTGGGGAGCAAAATAACTAATGATGGTCGAAGTAGAGAGGATATAAAATGTAGACTGGCAATGGCAAGGAAAGCGTTTCTGAATAAGAGAAATTTGTTAGCATCGAGTATAGATTTAAGTGTCAGGAAGTCGTTTCTGGAAGTATTTGTATGGAGTGTAGCCATGTATGAAAGTGAAACATGGACGATAAATAGTTTGGACAAGAAGAGAATAGAAGCTTTCGAAATGTGGTGCTACAGAAGAATGCTGAAGAGTAGATGGATAGATCACATAACTAATGAGGAGGTATTGAATAGAATTGGGGAGGAGTTTGTGGCACAACTTGACAAGAAGAAGGGACCGCTTGGTTGGCATCAAAGGGATTACAAATTTAGCATTGGAGGGCAGTGTGGAGGGTAAAAATTGTAGAGGGAGACCAAGAGATGAATACACTAAGCAGATTCAGAAGGATGTAGGTTGCAGTAAGTACTGGGAGATAAAGAAGCTTGCACAGGATATAGTAGCATGGAGAGCAGCGTCAAACCAGTCTCTGAACTGAAGACCACAACAACAACAACAACAACAACAACAACAACAAGGTTACTGTACAGCGACCTGGGATAGGGAAGAGTATGAACACACAAAATATGAGAGAGAGAGGAGAAAATAAGAAATGGAAAGGACAACACTAGCAAAAGTTAAAGAGGGAGTAGGAGGAGGAACCAAAGGGCTTCCCACAATGGTAACAATGGTCCCCATCAGATCACCAAAGTTGAGCAGTGTTGGGCTTGGCTAGCATTTGGATGGGTGAATGTCTAGTTCCACAAGTTGCTTTTGGCAAGTACGATGCACTCAGGCCTTGCGAGGCCAGTTGATGACCTACTAGATTTAGTAGTAGTGACTCTGGTCATGAAAGCTGACGATGGCTGGGAGAGTGGTTTGCAGATCACATGTCCCTCCACATCCAGTCACGCCTAGTGCTGAAGATGACATGACGGTCAGTCTGCACTGTTGGGCCTTCTGCGGTGTGTTGGGACAGAGTTGGAGTTGGAGGAGGGGAGAGAATTGTACATATGGTACATAGAGGTCCGTTTGACCCACATTAGTGTTTAACTGAAGCTGAAGTTGGATGGCTGGCAGGAATTGAGCATGTGCTATAGAAAATGTTTTCACTCCTAAAACTTTGATGCGCTGGTAGATATAACCCTAATTACATGTCTGTGCTGCTAATCACAACTGATGTGTTACAGAATATGATCTTTATACCTAAAAACAAAGATGATGTGACTTACCAAATGAAAGTGCTGGCAGGTCGACAGACACACAAACGAACACAAACATACACACAAAATTCAAGCTTTCGCAACAAAATGTTGCCTCATCAGGAAAGAGGCAACTGATGAGGCAACATTTTGTTGCGAAAGCTTGAATTTTGTGTGTATGTTTGTGTTCGTTTGTGTGTCTGTCGACCTGCCAGCACTTTCATTTGGTAAGTCACATCATCTTTGTTTTTAGGTATATTTTTCCTTCGTGGAATGTTTCCTTCTATTATAAGAATATGATCTTTGACAGAGTAGTCATCATTAACAGCATTTCTCACTAGTTGTATTTGTGTGTTTGACTCCAGTCTGTTACCTGATTGATTTTTTGTTTTTGTTTCTCTTAATATTTGCAGAATGCACCATTTCATTCCTCAGTTAGCAGTGATCAGTTTTTGAATGGTTTCTCCATTAAAAATCCATGTTGAACTGCCACAAGTTGGAACACGTTAATATGCAGTGATTTTAAACCTTTCTTTTCAGAGAAACTTAGTTTTGAAAACCCATTAGTGTTTACCTAAAGCACTCCAGGCTATTTTTACTGTTGTGTTTATTTCTTTCCCTGAAGGAGAATTGTTTTTTCTATAGCTACCATAGATGCAAAAAAATGTGAAATTTAGCTTCTTATATGTCTGGAAGAAATTGTAGGATAAATCTGAAACTTTGAATGTAATAACATACCAATATAAGGTTTTAGAATATAAGGGACATACTCCTACTGCTTTCCAGTAGTTTACAGATTGAGGGCAAAGTTGACTTTTGTAAAAACGCCAAAAATGGCTATTTTTAGCCAATTTGTACAAAAATGTATCTTCTGCAAATTCTTTAAAAAATCTTTCCTGGAAAAATATCGTGTTCTAAACCAGGTAAAAAACTAGATTTGGTTTTGCAGTGCGAGAATATAAGCTCCCCACACTACTGCCCACTCCCCCCCCTACCCTCCCCCTAAAAAAAAAAAGGTGGAGGCGCATTTAAAATAAGCCCATATTCTGATGGCACTCAAATAAAATGTGATGTTGTTGACTATGTTCTACAATTGTTTAGTACTCTGAGGAAGGTAATACTGAAAATCCTGATGGTTAGGAAGTGAGATGAGCCAGAACAACTTGGGGGGAAAAAAACACTGTCTTCTGTCATGACTTATCATGACATATTTCAGACTGTTTTTCTGTTATGCTAACTATAGAATTAAACTGATTATAAACTTAAAACTTTAACTGTGCATTACAAAAACAGTGGACGTCATGGTAGTAAAACTGTTACAAAGCTTTACACCATTGTCGCATTGTGGAACTGTGGGAAAATTCATAGCAGAGTGTATGACTTTTTTGGAAAGGATTTATGATATAGAAAATCTTGAGTACGTCTTTTTATTATGCAATGCTATTGACATGCTAGTTTAATTCCAGTTTAAAGTGTAGCATATTGTGTGTTCACATAGTTTGTGGTTTATGTAAACTGAGGAAAAATTGTATAAATGAGTTGCTATGCACCATTGTGGTTTAACAACTGCCAGTTTCTTTCAGAGTGAGAAAACTGTCATTCCCATCGTGAAAAGGGGCTACGGGTGATAGCTATGCTGCAGCAGTTTCTTTACCACAGGTTCTCAAGAGTGATACGGGTTTACTTATACAGGATCTCAGACCTGATTGTACGTTTCTTGAAGTGTCAGAGAACAAAGCTGGAAAAGGCCTTTTTTACAATTCTAAGATTATGTTTCTACTTTGAATTTTTTACAGGTTTCATTGCTGTAGAATGCCATGAGGGAAACTATACTGCCAACGAGACAGTGTCACTGAGAGTGCTGGAATAAATGCAGTAATGTGATGTTCCAAACCAAACCCTTGTCACTCCTTGATGGCCAATAAATGAATTTTTTGGCCACGTGGGTGCATAAAGCTTATTAACCATCCTTTTCCTCAGCAGAATCCCACAGATATTTCCAGTTCACCACTCTTTTTCATAAATGCATGCTGCATGTTGTCCTGGCTGGAGGCCCGATATGTTTCGCTTCTACACTAAGAGCATTAATGGCCAGCCTGTGGTGATCCTTGCTCTTCTGCTGCTTGTGAGAGGTAGTGTGTCTGGAGCCTCAGTTCAGCTGCCTAAGGAGACACTGTAGTGAAAGTGAGGTTCAGCTATCATATCCAAGTATCTGCAAAAGTGTTATCAAATTTCCTTTAAACAACTAAAGAAGAAATTGAAGGAAATAAGTGTTACAAGAAGTGTTGTTTTAACATGGCGTACTTCAACAGGAACTAGATAAAATCACCATGTTTTGCCAATTGCTGAATCAACAATTCAGGTCAGTATATTTTCAGATGATGCAGATTCTGTTAAGGCCAAAATTAGTGATGGTAATGAAGGAGATATATCAACATTGTATCTCCAGACAGGACAACACACTACATACATATATGAAAAAGAGTGGTGGATTGGAAATATTGAGAGACTTTCGCTGAGGTGATGGATGCTTTAATAAGCTTTGTGGACCCACATGACCAAGCAAATTTATTTTAGTTTCCATCAAGTAGTGACAAGTGCTGAGTTCAAAAACAGCACATTATTGCGGTAATTCCAGCACCCTCAGTGACATCATCTGGCAGGCAGTATAGTTTTCCTAATGACATTCTACAGCAAATTAAACAAACCTGTAAAAAATTCAGGCAGCCTGAAGGAAACACAAGTGTAGAATCCTAAAAGACACTTTTCCAGCTTTGTTCTCTGACACTTCCTAGAAATGTGTATCCAGGCCTGGGAATGTGTGATAAAGAAACCCACTGGTGGTTGTACTCTAAACTGGAATTAAACTAGGAAGTCAGTAGCACTGCTCAATAAAAAGACGTACATAGAATTTTCTGTAACATGAATCTCTTGTAAAAATTGTCAGGACATAGTCCATATCAATTCACACAGACTAGGACAAAATCTTACCTTGTTATTGAATGTAGCAAATATTAAAATGAAAGACTAAATAAGAAATATGTATTTTTTTGTTTTCTACAAAAAAAAAAAAGAAAAAGGATTCTGCTCCGAAATACAGTCCTCCAAAGATGACACTGCGCATACCGTTTTGAAGATGCGAATTTTGGAAAAAAAATTAAAATGCTGCATCTCTGAAACAGTTCTAGATATTTTGTTGTTTTTTTTATTTGAAATATAATTGCTTTACAATTACAAAGATATCCCCCATTTGGACATTCTTTCACTATAGCATTCTAAACTTTTTTATAATTTGTGTTTTTTTCCAAAACCATATGGTTCTACATTCCCTGAAAAGGAGAGCCTCTACTTTTTGGTTGAACAGGTTTTATAAACAGTTGAAATTTTTGCCATACATAAAACCTGTTTTATTACCACATTATTACATAACAGGCTCATAAAAATCAAAACTTAGCCGTATTTAACATAATTTTAGTTTTGAAAGGTGAGTAAGAGACTAATTTTTCAAGCATTTTAAATGGTTCCAAAATGTATGTGAAAGGTCTGAAGACTTAGATTTAAATTTATACAACTTCTGTGCAATCTGTTTTGTATTTGGTCTGGAAGGATTGTTTTGTACCATGGTGCTTCAGCAGGCCGCCTACACCACCACAAGGCCCCTACCCGTGACCAGAAGCACTGTATACCCAGCAACACTTGCTGTCTTTCTTTGAAAATATGTCACTTCTGTAAAAATTAAAACCTGGTCATTACTCCAATGATACCCATGTACTTCTTGTGGGAGAATTACAGACCAGTTCTCAGCAAAATCACAGTGAAGCACTAAACATAATTCTTCAGCCTGTACACCCCCCTTTCACTTCTGCAGTGTGTTATTGTTGCAATTTCTTCACATGCTGGTGTGCTACTGCTTTCACTGGCCATTTACCAAGTTCATCAATGAAACTGTCAAAGGCATCAGTTTTCTTAATTGGTTTATTTTCCTCCTATGTCACATATGTAATTTCTGCTGAGTTATCTGCTACGTCTTCCAGGACAAGAGTCTGTAAAGACGACCTCCATTTCTGGGGCGGTCTCTTGCTTTACGTCACAGACTACTAATGACTTCACATGTCCAACCAAGGTATCATGTGTCACATGCTCCAGTAAGTTCTTCAGAGTTACCACACAAAGTTCAAACTCCATGCAGGACACACATAAACAGACATCTCCAGGTGGGTGTGGAACTACCCACTTAGGTTGTAGTGCATAAAAGTTTGTTCTTCCAATATGTGAAGTTGCATAGTTGCTTTTAAAAATTGCAAAAGTTTCTTTAATACTGTGAGTCATGTACCTCTTCACTTTCACAAGTGTTTGACCTTGAGCTGTTACAGTTATAGTGTCTTTTTTTGTTGGTACTCTGGCGAGAACAGTCCCATTTATCTTCCATATAAAAAGACTGCACTATTGAAACTTGAGCTGCTTCTACTGGATGACTGTAATAGGGATCTGGTCTTCCAGAGACTCCTTTCACAGACCGCACATTTCGTGATTTGTCTACCATGTACTTTGATACTGATGAAATGTGGTTCAAAATTGTTTTCTTTGTCTTAGGAATAATAGTTAAAACTTGCACCTTTTCACTGTTGGATGCACAATATTCAACAGCTGAATTGATATTTGTGAAAAATTTTCATTTTCTTCTGAAGATGAAATTTCTACTTTGAAGAGTGTCATCAGTTTTACTGTACTGTATTTATCCATAGCTGTAGCAATTTCTCTGCGCTTTCTTGATGCATAGAGACTTCACTGTCAGTACTAACACCTATCTCTGTATTCGACTGATTCAAGGTATTTAATTCTTACTCTATTGATGCAAAATCAGCATCAGCTGCACCCTGGGAATTCACCTTGTTCAGATATTGTCATTGTTGTTATTCTGTCAAAACACTTAGAACACAAAGAGTTGTCACTGGAAACCTCTTCACTTTGAAACATAGACTTCAAATGAGAACACTTATTCCCAACCTGAACAAAGCTTGCTTTTTTTTGTTTGTCTTATATATTACTCTTTTATGGATATGCAAATAGTCAGCATACTTCACTCTCCTGTCCGCCCCTGGTAGCTGAGTGGTCAGCGCGATGGAATGTCGTACCTAACGGCCCGGGTTTGACTCCCGGCTGGGTTGGAGATTTTCTCCACTCAGGGACTGGGTGTTGGTGTTGTGTTGTCCTTATCATCATTTCATCCCCATTGACAAGCAAGTTGCCGAAGTGGCATTAACTCAAAAGACTTGCACCAGACGAATGGTCTACCTGACAGGAGGCCCTAGCCACACAGCATTTCCATTTACTTCACTCTCCTGTGGCCCCAGTCAGAAGACATTTCAAACTGTGTCAACTGGCAAATTCCTCACAGAAGCACAGAACTCACTGGATGGCCTCAGATTTCTTAGAAGCCTCTTCAGTAAACAAATTAGCATTGAACAACTACAGTACAGTAATCTACAATGAACAACCACGACAAAGAAACTGACAGGGAACTACAACAAAGTGTAAGAAATGTCTGCAACAATGAAAGTGAAAAGAAATAACTGAAACAAAGAAAGTGGTAAGAAATAACTACAAGAAAGACAATAGAAATAAACATTGTAGCGAAGAAATTAGTAAGAAAGAACTTCAGTGAACTCGTACATTACCCTTGAAAGTTACAAAAAGTGATTTTTTTAAAAATAAAACCTGTACAACTTAAAAGTAGAAGCTCTCCTATACAGAGAATATAGTACTACATGGTGCTAATCAACAGAAAAAAAAATCTAACTTTTCTGGATTGGTATTTTTGAAAAAAAGTTTTTTCTTAAATTATAAGAAAATTCAAAAGGTGACAGTAAAAGAGCTTTGAGAGATATGTCAGAATGGAGGATAGCATTGTAATCATAAAACAATTGTCTCAAATTAAAAAAACTCTAACAAAATATCTACACCAGTTACAAAGATACAGCATTTTTAAAAAAATTCTGAAATTCGCATCTTCAAAATGGTGTTCATAGTGTCATCTTTGGAGGCCTGAATCTCAGAGCAGGAATTTTTTTAGAGAAAAAAATACATGTTTCTTACTTACTCCTGAATATTAACAAATGCTAAATTCAATAACATCTGAGACTATGAAGGTAACGCCCCTGCCTGGAGTGATACGGATTATGCCTCAGGCAGACTGCTGCGAACTTCCCCACAACTTGCACTTGCCAGTCATCAGTTATTTTGCTGCCCAAATAGCAAAAGTCCCCTTCAAGTGTCTCATTTCTTAACCTAATTCCCTCAGTATCGCCTTATTTTATTTGACTATATTTCATTATCCTCTTTTTGCTTTTGTTTGTGCTCATCTTATATCTTCTGTTTAAGACACGGTCCATTCTGTTCAACTGCTCTGCCAAATTACAATGTCATTGGCTAACCTCAAAATTTGTATTCTTCTCCCTAGACTTTAATTCTTACTCCAAAGTTTTCCATGGTTTCCTTTGCTGGTTGCTCAACGTACGGATTGAATAACATCGGCGGTAGGCCACAACCCTGTCTCACTCCCTTCTCAACCACTGTTTCCTTTTCATGCCCTCTGACTCTAAGGCTGTCTGGTTTCTGTACAAGTTGTAATTAGCATTTCACTCTCTGTGTTTTACCCCTGATGCCTTCAGAATTTCAAAGAGCATGTTCTGGTTAACATTGTTAACAACTTTTTATAAGTCTACAAATCCTGTAAATTTCTTGAGAAGTGGTAGGGTCAGTATTGCCTCATGTTTTCCTAGATTTCTCCAGGATCCAAACTGCTCTTCCCCCAACCAGTATTTCCATTCTTATGTAAAGAATTAGTGATGATATTTTGCAGAGATGAATTATTAAACTGGTAGTTCGGTAATATTCACACCTGTCAGAACCAGTTTTCTTTGGAATTGGAATTATTATGGAATTATTATGTTCTTCTTGAAGTCTGAGGGTATTTCACCTGTCTCATACATCTTGCTCACCAGATGGAAGAGTTTTGTCCTGGTTAGCTCTCCCAAGGCTATCAGTAGTTCTAATGGAATGTCATCTACTCCTGGGGCCTTGTTTCAAATTAGGTCTTTCAGCACTTTGTCAAATTCTTCTTGCAGTAACATATCTGCCATCTCATCTTCATCTACATTCTCTTCTATTAACATAACATGGTCCTTGAGAACATCTCCCTTGTACAGAATCTCTGTATACTCCTTCCACCTTTCAGGTTTCCCTTCTTTGCTTGCTTAGTACTGGTTTTCCATATGAGCTCTTGATATTCATACAGGTGGTTCTATTTCCCCAAAGTCCTTTTTTATTTTCCTGCAGGCAGTATGCATCTGTTCCCTAGTGGTATATGCTTCTAAATTCTTACATTTGTATTATAGCCATTCCTACTGAGTCAGTTTGCACTTCCTGTCAATCTCATTTTTTAGACGTTTGTATTCCCTTTTGCCTTCTTCGTGTACTGTATTTTTATGCTGTCTCCTTTCCTCAGTTAAATTCAATGTATCTTGTGTTACCCAAGGACTTCTACAGCCCTCTTCTTTTTATCTAGTTGACCCTCTGCTGGCTTCACTATTTCATATCTCAAAGTTACTCCTTCTTTTTCTACTGTATTCCTTTCACCTGTTCTTGTCAATTGTTGCATAATGCTGCCACTGTAACTATCAATGATTTCTAGTTCTTTCAGTTTGTCAAGGTCTCATCTCCTTAATTTTGTACTTTTTTTTGCAATTTCTTCGGTTTTAATCTACAGTTCATAACCAATAAATCGTAGTCAAGAGTCCACATCTAACCCTGGAAATGTCTTAAATCTTAAAATCTCTGTCTTATCTTTATTTAATCAGTTTGAAACCTTCCGGTGTCTCTAGGTCTCTTCCACATATAAAACCTTCTTTCATGCTTTTTAAACCAAGTATTAGCGATGATTAAATTATGATTTGTGCAAAATTCTACCAGACGGCTTCCTCTTTATTTCCTAACATCCAGTCCATATTTACCCTCTACTTTTCCTTCTCTTCCATCAAACTCTAGTTCCCCATCGCAATTACATTTTTGTCTCCTGTAACTCTCTGAGTAATTTCTCTTATCATATGTTTCTTCAATCTCTCTATCATCTGTGAAGCTAATTGGCCTATAAACTTCTACTGCTGTGCTGAGTGTGGGCATTGTGTCTGTGTTGCCAACAATAATGCATTTACTATGCGGTTAATAGTAGCTTACCTGTGTTCCTATTTTTTTTATTCATTATTGAACCTACTCCTGCTTTACCGCTATTCGATTTTGTATTTATAACCCTGTATTCACCCGACCAGAAGTCCTTCTCCTGCTGCCACCGAACTTCACTAATTCCCACTATATCTAACTTTAACGTGTTCATTTTCTTTTTTAAATTTTCTAAGGTACCTGCCAGATTAAGGGATTTAACAAAGAGATAGAGGGGCTGGCCAGTACTTACCTCAGCTCAGTACAGCCGATAGATACACATAAAACAGAACCGAAAATTTACATTCCTAGCTTTCCGAAAGCTAGGAATGTAAATTTTCGGTTCTGTTTTATGTGTATCTATCGGCTGTACTGAGCTGAGGTAAGTACTGGCCAGCCCCTCTATCTCTTTGTTAGTATTTGTTTCACATCTTTATACGAGATTTTCCATTAATCATTTAGATTAAGGGATTTGACAGTCCGCACTATGATCTGTTTCTCCTGAGTAGCCCCCACCCAAAGATCCAAATGGGGGAATATTTTACCTCCAGAATATTTTACCCAACACAATTCCATCTTAATTTAACCATACAGTAGAGCTGCATGCCCTTGGGAAAAATTATGGCTGTAGTTTTCCCCTTGCTTTCAGCCGTTCAAAAGTAGTAGCACAGCAAGGCTATTTTGGTTATTACAAGGTCAGATCAGTCAGTCATCCCGACTGCTGCCCCTGCAAGTACTGAAAAGGCTGTTGCCCCTCTTCAGGAATCATACACATGTCTGGCCTCTCAACAGATACCCCTCTGTTGCGGTTTCATCTACGGTACATTTATCTCTATTGCTGAGGCACACAAGCCTCCCCACCCCGGTTCATGGGGTGGAGGGGCAAGAATCACAAAAACATAAAAGATACTGGCTACCTCCTTGGCTTCAACAAATATGGTTACAAGTTAAATGTTCCCCCTCCTCATGTTGCTCATTCTTCCACTCCTTATTTTTTGCTCCTTTCTTTGGTTTTACTGATTCCTCCTGGGATTGACTCTGGCACACCCTTGAATTGTCATAAATGTCTGGCATGTGTAGCTGTTGACTTCGTTAGCAGCTGTAGCTTCACTTTCACAGATAACGTGGTTTCAGTAACTTTTTATGGCTCTTTGTGCTGTGTCAAAAACTTCTGTCTCTTCCTTTTGGAGTATATGAACTCTACACCACCATCAACTGGTCCACATTGTATTGAAGTTAAGTTCCCATATGCTTCACTGCCTCCTCTTGGCTTTCCAATGCCATGGTGTTTGCTTATTGAACCTTTCCCAACTTCTCTCATAGTTCTCACAAATTCTCGGACTGACTCTCAGCTCCAGTTCCCTCTTTGCTTAATCGTATTGAATGACAATGGCTTCTTTTTGCCATATACCATCTCGAATGGTGAAAATTCTGTGCTAGCATGTACTTTGAATTCTACACATTCACTACAAAAGATGAATGTGTCCCAGTCGGTATGGTATGAGTTAAAATAATAACTAAGCATCCTTCCAGTTGTGCTGCCACTTGACTGAGATGAGGTGGACTAGTTCCTAATTTTTTGTCTTTCAACAACTGTCTCAGTTTCTTCATCATGTCTGACATGAAGTCTGTCCATTGATCCGTTATTATTGTCTCTGGCACCCCAATCTCCAACACCCATATATTGACAAATGTTTGCATGACTGACTGCCTACTGGTCTGGCATCGACACCACCTCAATATAACATGAAGATATCTGTTATATTAGTACAAAAGATCCCCTGCTGGAGTTTGGTTAAACAGCCATAACATATCCAACCCAATAAGTGGAAATAGTTCAGTCTCTTCCAGCAACCTCTGCAGTAGTACTTGTTTCTGACGTAGATCTGCTTCTGATTTGTTACTCTGAGCCTCCATGTCCAGACAAAATGTGATCATGTATTTCATTTAGCTTCTCTGGCACAACAGCTTGTGGTCCTAATCTTGTCTCCTTACATAACAGTCTGTCACGCATGCTGAACTGCCGCTGCTTACTTAACTGCTCACATTCTCCATCAGCACTCTGCGCTGCTTGCCACTCGGCAAGGTCTAGTGCTTGTACAGTTTCTACCTTCCTGGTTAGTGCGTCCACATTTCTGTGTCTCTAGTTTGTGGATTACTTCATACTCAGATTCACTGAGTTTTAATGTCCACTCTATCATTTCTTCAAACCTAGTAACCACTTCAAAGCAGCACGGTAAGTCACTCCTCCCAGACAGATGACACCCGAAGTATGTTACTCCATACATCCCTAATGTTGCCAATAAAGTTCCCGTTAACAATGTAACTTCCTTGGTGCCAAAATTATCCACATTGATGGGTATTACCTTTCTTCCATCCCTTTCTTGTATGTGTATAATACTTCGTCTTCCTAAACAACACACTACATCTAACAAATCATTATCACATAGCGGTTTCACTATACAAAACTTACCAACTGGTAAGCCAGGCTCCACACTCATTCATACTGACTTCCCAGTGTATTTTGACACATAGTCATGTTAATTAAGCCTTAATGCTTGTGCTTAAGGTTTAACTGGACTGCCTTGTACAACAGACATTCCTCGTCACAAATCAACAATGATGACATCTTTCCCTAGCTGTAGTATTTCCCCACTAAGTTCCTCCACATGTTGTCAAAGGTCAATTATAAAATGGTGCTGTAGTAGAAAGTCCAACCCTAGAATCATTCTTTAGCCCTTGCTTACATGAGACACCTCTTCTATGTACTGCCTGAAACTGATTGCTTCCAATTGAAAATTCACCATAATCGATCTGAGTGACTGTACATCATTATCCACTAACTCATGCAAATTATAACAGGATGAGTCCCATTGCCTCCTTACCCACTAAATCTCTTGAGGCCACTGACACACAGGCCACGTGTCCAGCTAAAACATATACCTTTTCCCATCAGCTGCACCCATTATGGCACACACTGCCTCTACATTTGCTTTTACTGAGAATGCCTTGTGGCAGTTCTGGCGTGTCCTTCTGAGTTTATGGGTGGTTGTCATTACCCTGATGACCCCTACCATGATTCCAGCAATACTGCAACTTGTTCATACCACCCCTACTGTTATTACCATGAAACCACTGATAGTTCATTCCATCCCTATTATTCCATGATAAATGTTATTGCCTCTGCACCTTATATTTGCCACACACACACACACACACACACACACACACACACACATTTGCTCACTCTCTTATCACTGTCACAACATTGTTCTTTTCGGATTCCATTGCTAGTCTAACTGCTGCATGGAATCCCTGGTAATTTCAAGTGCTAAATCTCTCAGAAAACCATTGAATGCTCTCTGCTTGGTTTCCTGTATCAACACCCTATTTGCCTCATCGTCCTGTGTCAGTTCGTATGGATCCACATTAATTTTCCTAATCGTGTTCACAAAATTCTCTAATGCTTCATTAGGCCTTAACTGATTACAAAAAACTGCACACTATTTTGTTCCTTACATATTTGCACCAATACTTTTCCGAGCTGTTCAGAAGTTTCTGGCTTGTCCACTGCCTCTGTTGTCCAACAAGCCCTGTCTGCTGATGCCGAGAGATCCTCCACAAACTATAACACATTCTTGGATGACTATCACAAAAGGAAGTAGCAAAATTTGCAAGAGCTCGAACAATCCCTATACTCTGCAATTTTTACAACCCTAACTTCTCATTTTTCTCTACTAGCTCATTATTCACAAATGTAATGTCTTTTCTTAACCAAACTACCTGATCAACTAACTATTGCATAGCTTCCTCACCAGTGAGAGCTTGTGTGTCTGATTTTGTCATAGCATCAACCATATATTTACGAATTCAATAATACTCGACAAGAACAGAACACTCTTTAGTTAACAACACTAACACAATTATTTCTTAAAATCAAGAGCCACCTGAACTCCCTGCACTGTCTCACCATACGACCAGAACAATGATTTGTAAAACAAACAACTGCAAGAAATTTGCCACTAGGGGGCAGCATGCCTAAGTAAATTGCACTGTGCACATTATACGAGCTCTAGCTTAGAATTACCATTAAACTGGGATACGTCCACCGGTCCCTGTGGCCTCACAAAAGTACTTTACATTTATGACGACCTGTAACTCTCAACCCCCACGATACTCACCAAAACACAAATAGTAGTCTCATTCATCCACCAGTGAAGATCTGTAGGTTGTGGTTCGGATGTTGTTCTGTGGGGTCGGTACAGCCCCCGCTGTCCACAGACGGCGACTTCAGTTCTTCTGACTCTGCTCTGGAGAGTCGGGGCTGATTTCTGTTGCGACTCTATAGGATCAGCATTGGAGCAATCGGTTGGTGGGGCCTGGTGACAAACTGGTAAAAGAGAGAAGTATTTTATTAGACTTCAAATATGTGTCTCGTCATTGACAGTGTGAGGCAGTCACACCCCACACTGGTGCGGCAGACCGACGATAGCCAGCAAACGGCTGTCTTCCACCCCATCGAAGAACTACACACGTCAGCACCCTGTGTCGCTGATGTCAGGCTGAGCAGCCTGCACTCTGTAGCGCGTCGAGGTCCTGATGTCGGTGGCGTGTTCCTTCTTCTTTCTGCGACCACATTCTGTTGCCGAGCACCCACAACTGTGTGACTGAGGTCTGTTTCACATACATCGCACAAAAGAGGGAAGACAGTCTTGCACAGGACACGCGACCCACTACCCTGTGGCAGGAATCTGGTGACGACAGGTCAGCAGTGCTGTGGCACCGAGTCCCAGAGAAGAGACTTAGTGCAGGTGGCAGCTGGCCTGACCCAGTCTCAAACCTGTGGCTGCAGCTGCCAATGCTCAATTATCCCATCATCTAATGTGGCCCTGATGTCGTTGTGGTGATGCTAGAGCCTGAATAAAACTGCTCCAAAATTCACAGCTCTTTATACGGCTCCAGGGTGAGTTTGTTGCACCATTATGTAGCCCCGGTCACTTATCTCATAAGTCACCATATCTCATGGTGCAGGTTTTGCTGAGCACAGCTAGACCATCTCACAATCCTTTTGCGTATTTGTTAATATAACGTACATGTTGGCACACTGCGCTTACCGGCCGGCAGTAGCTAATGCAATGCTTCACGGTGGCTTTCTTACAAATTGCTACACATTTCACTTAAAACTAGTTAACAACACTACACCATCAACGGCAGGGCCGCACGTGAATGCGATCGTGTTGCCTACCGGCTTAGCCGAAACCACTTTGCGGTGTTCTATATGGGTATGGCCACTAAGAAGCCGTCTGCCTGCATGTATGGCCATTGCCAAAGTGGCAGAGAGACAGCTGGTCCACCAAATACCAAGCATGCTGCCCAACACGGTGTGCTGAATGACAGTCTGTGCCATTTAGATCTCTTCAGTATCAGCTTTCCTGAATTATGTAGGTGGGACCCTCACTGCAGCGTATGGTTTGTTACGCACCCCCTCCCCCCTTCGCACGCCCAACCCTTTTTCCCTCCCCTTGCCACAGCTTTCGCTAGACCGTGTCCACCAGCTGCCTTTATCTTCTTTATTGTTCCCACTTCAGTGTCAAACTTGGCTTCTACCCCCCCCCCCCCCCCCAACCCACATTTGAGGATTACAGTAATCCTTTCCCTTTCTATGCTGCTTTCCTTCCTCTCTCTCTCTCTCTCTCTCTCTCTCTCTCTCTCTCGATCCCAGCACAACTCTCCTGATTTTGTATCCAACATACCATCATCCTGCCCCCACCACAACAGTGCATACTCGCACAGCATCCCGTCCGCTCCCCCCCTCCAATCCCTACCTCTGCTAACCTATCCCTACGCACTCCATTCACTTTCTGTGGGCCCACAGCCCTCCCTCAGCCAAGATCCGTACTTTCTCCAGTGGGGCCACAGTGGCCGGCCGTATGTGTGTGGGTGCATGTATGTGTTTCTTCATCTGATGGGCTTTGTAAAGGTAAAAAATATTCAGCAGCATATTATTAAAAGTGGCTGTCTGCTGTTCAATGTCCCCTCTGCACGGTGGATACTATTTGTGCAAACAGAGTGGACACTCGGTGCAGGGGGGTGATGGGAGTGACCGTAAAGGTGTTTCTCGTTTATAGTCATCTCATAATCCACTGAGCTGAGTGTCAAATATTTGCTGCAGTTATTGTGAATTAATATTTTTTTATCCTGAAAACTTGATTTGCTGTGTTCTTTCGCTGCTGAACTCAAACTTTCACATTTATTCTTGCATCACACTCGAACAGAGCATTTTGTCTATTGCAGTTTAAGGCAAGTCTTTAACGTATATCAAGAAATGAGTTGAATTATAGCTCACTTCCGTGTGCACAGCAGTGTAAAGCCACCTGATGCTTCTTAATGATCAAGTAAGATTGAAATCCATTGAATGCCTTATCCCTAAATTTACTGATTTACTTAGTAACATGCTGTTGTGTGGACAGTTGAAAACCTCTAAGCCACTGAAGGTATCCGATGGCTGCAGTTTTCTATCAGTGCTATTTGCTGTGTCGTGCATGAAGAAATATGTTGCCTAGTGATTTGGAGTGCAGTTTCTGAAACTGAATTGTGTATCTCTTAATAAAGTGTTTTGAGGAATTGGTAACTGTTCTGTTGTACGTTGCCATTTTGAAAATATTGGGAAACACCGGTAATAATTCTATAGGCCTGTAGCAGTCAGTATCATTTTTTCCCTCCTCTATGTTGTAGAAAGCTCCTCATTTTATATTTGACACTTTCAGTGTCATGCTCATAATATTACATTATCTTAAATGCTGAAAGAACACCGTGCACATAATATTATGGGGGCAACATTTTAATGAAGACTGCCACATCGATTATATACCTGGCATGGCACTCCTCACCAGGATGTTGTGCTCTTAATATTACTGGCATGGCATTCTTTCCAACATTGAAAACATTAACATTATGGCACGGCTTTAAAAGTGTTAATCCTGTCTCGAAAAATGTGTAACAGAAATTATGTTTCACAACTAAGTGCACAGCTAATGTAAGGTACACAAATTTTCAATACTTCAGTCGGTAAATGATCATAACAATACATCTGTTGACACTTCAGGCTTAATTGTTGCCCAAGCTTCTTTTCTAACAGTGTCCTGTTGTTCCTGTGAATAGAACATACTACAAGTTGGTGTTGTACGGGTTGTGAAGGGGTTCCTCGGCAGATTGGACAAGACTGTGTGCACCTGAGGAGAGTTTGAAGAAAAAGAGTTACATCAACTGAATTTTGCTATATACGACATACTGACACCTTGAAGTACATAGAGGCTTGCTTGGGAAGACTGTGAGGCTGCCTGCCATCCTAGGTGATGGTAGTGGATCAAGAAAAATATGGGGGGGGGGGGGCGAGAGAGAGAGAGAGAGAGAGAGAGAGAGAGAGAGAGAGAGAGAGCGAGAGAGAGAGCGGGGGGGGGGGGGGGGGGGGGTGAGAGCCAGTAACCAACATGCGATGCGATGCCTCTCCCATGCTTCCTATTTTATCAGCGGGTTACTGGAAATAATAGTCCTCACTAAGGACATGGAGTTACCTGGCACGTAAGGTCTGAGGGAACTCAGGATGGACGCACAGTTCAAATATCTGATGAAAAATTTGGAATAATATTTTGCACCAAACCTTAAAATATTCCCAGACTATCTAGCCATCCTGCACACAGTTCTACAAAGAATTTGGATTTGAGATGGTATGCAAAAAATGATTGTGAAAGATTTTGATTATTTCAGTAATGACAGTATCACTTGCACCCTTGCTCATCAAAGAATTGAAAACTGAACCTTTTTGTTGCTTGCTGGATACAGTCTTTACTAGATCCACATTATTTTTATTTTTCTGATAGTTACATAATTCTACTATCAAAGCTAATAGAAAGGCTAGAACTAACTACAATTTCTTAAAATTGTACAACATTTTCTGTAATGAATGTGTATTGCAGACAGGTCACTATTCTTCCACAAGCTTTTATAAAATGAATGAAAATTTATGCCAAATTCAGATTTTGACTCGGATTTCCTAGTTATCGGGAGCAGTCACTTTCATTTCATATGATTTCCTCTTCTGTTCATGTGTGATTCCGATTATTTTTACCCATACTGGCAGCCTGTCAATATTGGGGTGTGTTTTATATACGTTGCAGGAAATTAGCTTTTGTAAAATGTCATAGATGTGAAATATGTGAATGTATTTTATGAATTGTTGAAGATGTGTGCACTGTACATCGCCTACCTCTGAGAGCCTCTCAAGGCTACTGTTGCAAAGGAATTCTAATGCTCATCACAAATCTAGGCATGTCGAGCTCACACTTCATAATTACAATATTGCAACCACATCCAAGTAGTGAATTGTGTAGACTGAGCAGCTGATAACAAAAATAGCAACAGAATCAAAGTGGGGTGTAGCACAGGGAGCCGAGATCTGTGACCATGAGCTGCCTAGTTTAATAAGGGCGATCGTGAGTGATTCTAAATTTCCTGGCTGTCTGTATACTCTTAAATTTCATTGTTAATCTTTCCCACCCTAACAAATAGGCCCTCATTATTTAATGATGTGTCATCAGCAGCTTTCAAACTGAACAATTCACTTAAAAGACTTCAATGAAAATATGTTACAGTGATGCAGCTATCCTATACACTTATTTGCAAAATCACGATTAAAGGTTAACTGAATGAAGAAAGGAGAATTTCTAAGACTTTATTTTCTGAAAAAAGAGGAAGAAGAAAGAAGGAATATTGGTATGTAACATCCTGACTGTGATGATAATCTCATTAGAGACTGAGCTCTGTCTTCACCAGGCCACTGCTGCCATTATAGACTGCATCTTTGTCTGTATTGCTAGTGCCACACTGATTATCATCACTAAATAAGGCCCAGTCAGTTTTTTTGTATCTGTTGTTTTTTAAGTCTTTAGTTTGTATCAGATGTAATTAATGCTTTTACTTATTATCAATATAGGCTCGAGTGGACAAAATACATGTCGATGGATTAAATCGGACAAAAGATGACATAGTGGTGGAGACCGTGTCGGACTTGTTCAAGGCCCAAGACTTTCAGCAGGTGCTGCTAGGAGCACACAAAGTTCGTGAAAAACTTGACGCTCTGGGATGCTTCCGCAACATCGGTATCTACATCGACATAAGCAGCGGGCCAGGTGCTACTCCACACGGACTTGAGGTATGCCAGTATCTATCAGTTTCTTTGTTTGAAATATGAGATTCATTCTGAATGTTGATAGAATGTTTGGTAATTGAATGCTTGTTGGTATTTTGCAAAAGATAAGTTAGATTAGTAACTGATCTGATGTGTTTTATACCAAACCCCAATGGAGTGATACAGTTAAAAACAGGTAGGCGACTGCCATCACAATGTTATAATAGGGGCTAGAGTGCGATATTGTGCTCTTAGTATTGATCTTTGAGCAAGAGGCTACAGAGGAGTAATTGAATCACAAAAGTTTTCAGAACCTTTGACGATTAAGTGCTTGGCAAACATGGCAACACCAGCCTTTGCGCTACTGTTCCCTTTTGCATGTAGTGAGTCTAACCTCCAATATTTTGTGTTCAATTACGTACACAATGGTAAGGAGAGATGGGCTTCAGAGTGGTGCAGCAACTGTCGTAGGAAAGCTGGACGGGAGCAGAAATGGTTAGTGACAACACAGCAAATGGTAGATTTACGTAACTTGTATTTCTTCAAATTTACGAAGACTCAATACAGACGGTGCAACAAGAAATAGAGCAGCTGCCGATGTCAACAAGGATGAAGCACAAATGAAGGAGTCGTAGCATAGTGGCTCCAAGCACGAGTTGGCTGAGTTGCTGCTGCTGGTCATCCTCTATTGCGGTGGCAGAAGGCCCTCGTGGTACAGAGCCTCTGGAAATGTAGCTTAGTGGACACGCACCATTGGGTCCGCACGATCCCACATCAAACAGAAACTTGTAATTCCATTACCAACATAATGATGCCAGTGGGGTGGTATTCATAAGTGATACCACACAACTATTCTTCATATTCCTCCAGGGGCCCATCTAGTAATGGCTGAATATGGACAAAATGAATCTGAGGACCCCGAGCTGCAGACTTGCCACTTTCAAAAGTCCTCTGCAATCGTAAGCTCTGCGTATGCTTCGGCGACCATCGCTGGGTACGATAGTCGTATGTTTTGCCTGTATTGGTAGCTGGGAACTCTCAACCTTAATGAAGCATGCTATGTGCATATGGGATGGTTGGCTGTTGAAGTGAAATGATGATCAGCTTGTATCCTCTGAGGCACTTCCCTCACATTAGGTATGTGAGGCTTCGCCTGAGTTGCGGAATGTTCCCGTCGCTGCTGATGAGGAAAAAGTGAAGAACCTTTCAGTGGAAAGCGAACTACAGAGTCCACCAGAAAAATGTATACATTCTTTGGCAGGCTCTATTGAGATATCGATATTGTCATCCAATTTGAGTTAAGAGTGTGTTTTACTATGGTCTTTGGCTCAACAGATGTTAGTACTTTCTTCTCGGTATTGAGAAAACAAGATGGGTGGTCCACACTTGACATTTGAGTAACGAAAATGTATTGTGAAGTGATTTTACAAGTTTGATAATGCCGTTGAAGTGCAGTGTCAGTGGAGGTGTGAGTTTGAAACAGAACTGCCAACCCGCCTAACAATTAAACACATTATTGACAAGTTTGAATTGCATGGAATGATTTGTGATATTCACAAAGGAAGATCAGGAAGACAGCGCACAGCCACAAGTCCTTCGTCGGCTCTCGTGTTGGAAATGTTTATTAATTCTCCACAGAACTCTCCTATGCAATGTGCACAACAAGTGGGGGTTAGCAGTACAAGTATACAAAGAATTCTGAAAGTGCAAAGTGGAAAGTTTAGATTCCACAATTACTGCACGCCATTAATAATGATGATCCTGATCACCGAATGCAATTTTGCGAAGGGTATCGACAAATGATAACTGATAATGAACAATATGTGTCGAAGGTAGTGTGGAGTGATGAGGCACGATTTGAAATGGAACCATGAATCATCAAAACATTGTATACTGGACATCGGAAAATCCGCATGTGTGTGGATAAAGTGGTCAATCTACCAGGGATTCATGTGTGGTTGGACTGTCACCTAGGGGCTTAGTAGGACCCTGTTTCTTTGATGCTACTGTCACTGGAGAAGTGTACATGGAAATGTTACGCACATCAATTTTGACAGGTATATGTGTGCTTTATGGAGCTGATGAGGTCTTCTACCAACAGGACTGGGTGCCACCACACTACCACCTAGGCGTAAGAGCTTTCCTGGATGACAGTTAAGATGGCTCATTGAGTTCCTTCCACAGGATCTAATACCTATTGACTTTTATGTGTGGGGAACTGTGAAAGATAATGTCTATCGATGTAAGCCAAACATGCTTTAGGTACTTCGCCAGCAGATTACAGCGACATGTGAAGCAATCATTGACTGATTTAGTTGCAGTGACCGCTCATTGTTCTGTTACGTGTATAGCCGCCAATGGTAAACATTTTGAACATTTAAAGCAACCAAGTGCTATACACAAGGTTATACAATGAGTGTGCTCAATTACACTGTTCGACATAGGTTCTATTTCTGATATTTAAGTATGTGCTTCTAGACCATTTTACCGTGGGGAAATTCAAATATGTAAACAAAATATCGTTGTCAGGGATACTTATTATGTAATATGTATATATATGTATATTCACAATTCATGGCAAACACAGAAACGTTATAGAGAAATACGGGTATGTTGCCGCATCCAGTAGGGATAGAACATGATAATTTCTTGTGCAACGGCAGGTGGGAAGAATCGGACATCATTAGGTTATCCCCCACCACACCTATGTCATTAAGACCGCCTGAAACATCTCATTAACTTGAACAGTGACAGCCGGTCATTGCCTCAGCAGTAAAGCTTCACACCTCCTAGGGGCAGGTGCATTGAGTTTACAACAGTGGTGTTAGCTGCAATTTGTGTCAGTCTTAACGAGTGGGTGTTTTGGCTGACAAGGAACTGTCTGTCATATTTATGAGCACGGTTGAATTTTTTAGTTCCTGTGTGTAAACTGATTGAGCCTGGTGCTGAAGGTAAAACGACTGCTTGTTTTTACACACGAGCTTTCCTCTAGTTCCCTACTTTAATTTAATACAGGTGTATTACCAAAGTGGTATTTTTAAATTTGCAGAAATGCCACGTTGTCGTGGATGTCGATATAAGCCGGACAACTTTTGCTACATCTGTGGGAAGTTCACTTTCGCCAGAAATAGGAAGAAAATTTCTTCAGTCATAAAGAAAGCATACAAACATTACTTTGGAGTTGAGGTAGGAGACCAAGATAAAGAATGGGCACCACATTTCTGTGTGCTACATGTTACTGCAAACTAATTCAGTGGTGGAAAGGTAAAGAGAATGTGGCGTTGTTTGCTGTTCCCATGGTGTCGAGGGAGCCTAAGGACCATGTTACTGATTGTTATTTCTGTCTAACAAAAATTCAGGGTTTTACAAACAAAAAGTTGAAGAGGCACATTGTTTACCCAGATCTGCCTTCAGCGAGAATGCCAGTGCAGCATTCCGACAACCTTCCAGTACCTTAAAGAGCTCGAGGTCAAATTCCAAGTGACAGTGAAATAAGTGGTACTGAAGAAGTCACCGATGATGATTCTTTATATCACTGCACAAGTGAGTCATCGCCACATTTGTTAACACAGGCAGATTTAAATGATTTAGTACGTGATCTAGGACTAAGTTAACAAAAGGTGCAGCTGCTTGGTTCAAGATTACAAGAGTATAATCTACTGCACCAAAGTACTAAAATCAGTGTGTTCAGGCACAGAGAACATGCCTTTATTTCTTATTTTTCAACTGACGAAGCACTGACATTTTGCAATGACGTTGCTGGCCTGATGAAAGTGCTGAACTTCACTTATATTTCACTTTTCATAGATGCATCGAAAACAAGTCTGAAGGGTGTTTTGCTCCATAATGGAAATAACATACCCTCTGTTCCAGTAGCTTTACGCTAGTTTGACAAAAGAGAATTATGAATTCCTACAAAGGATGCTAAATTCATTAAAATACAATGAACACAAATGGAAGATATGTGCAGATTTCAAGGTAATTGCTATGGTACTGAGAACACAACAAGGCTACCCAAAGTATGCCTGTTTTCTTTGCGAGTGGGATAGTCGAGACTGAAATTCTCACTACATGAAAAAGAAATGGCCTAGGCGAAGATGGAAAGTTGGCGAAAAGAATGTACAATGTGAAAGTCTGGTAGCTCCTGAATATATACTACTTCCACTGCTTCACATCAAACTTGGCCTGATGAAACAGTTCGTGAAGGCCATGGATCCAACAGGCTGTGGGTTTGCATATCTAGCTACCAAATTCCCTCGTCTTTCAGCTGCAAAAATAAAGGAAGGTGTATTTGTGGGCCCACAAATCAGGGAGCTGCAGAAAGATGCAAATTTTGAAGCATGTTTAACTGATAAAGAAAAAACTGCATGGGACTGTTTCAAGATGGTGTCGGAAAACTTCCTCGGAAGAAGAAGAGCTACTAACTACAAAGCAATAGTGAAGGATATGATCAAAGCATATCAGGATATGGGGTGCAATATGTCTTTGAAGGTACTCTCAGGATGGACTCTCATCTGGACTACTTCACAGAGAGTTGTAGTGACGTATCGGATGAACATGGGGAAAGATTCCATAAAGACATTTCTACCATAGAAAGGCGCTATGAAAGGAAGTGGGCACCTTCTATGCTAGCAGATTATTGCTGGAATATCATTCGAGAGAAGAAAGATTCACAATACAAGAGAAAAAAGTGATATGCATTACAAGGCAGTGGCTCATTGTTTGTAATTTTCTGTGATTTCTCATGTCAAATAAATGCTTCAAAGTGTATACACAAAGGTTACTGTGTTATATGTTAGATCCCACCCTCCATTAATGTGATGAACTTATAACATCATAAAGATGTGCATTTGTTTGTCGAATTTCACTTCACGTTTGCTGCACTAAATCAGAAACTGAAAAGAGAAATAAAATTGTGATTACTCATAAACTATCCCTGACAGAAAAAAAACAAAAACAGTTCTCAATTCAGCACTCAAAATACAACTAAGATCACAATATTTATTATCAAAAATAGAAAAAAAGTTTTTTTTTGTTGAACAGTGTTATTAAATGTAAAGTGGAAGTATTCTCGCTTCATCTCAACCCTTAATCTGTTGCCAGTGGAAAAAAAAAAGAGGAATCCAAGACAAAGAAAACAAAAGCAAATCTTGTCATATTTGCCAAGGTGCTACAATCAACATTAAAGAATTATCCTGATTTTGGCAGGACTAAAGGTGTGACGGGTGTGTTTCCTGAGGACATTACCACTTCGCGAAGTTATATTTGCTGAACTACAGTTGGTTGCAGTACAAATGCATGCATCACAGAAAGTAATGGTATGTTGTCTATACTTAACCCTGCGTGACTGTAGACGTAGAGGCTCTCGGACATTCTCAACCAACTTCCCCCTCCCCTCCCAACCCCTCTCCGCTCTCTCTCCCCCCTCTCCCTCTCTCTTCCTCTCTCCCCCCTCTCCCTCTCTCTTCCTCTCTCCCCCCTCTCCCTCTCTCTTCCTCTCTCCCCCCTCTCCCCCGTTCCCCCACTCCCTCTCCCCCCCACTCCCTCTCCCCCCCCACTCCCTCTCCCCCCCACTCCCTCTCCCCCCCACTCCCTCTCCCCCCCACTCCCCCTCCCCCCCACTCCCTCTCCCCCCCCCCACTCCCTCTCCCCCCCCCCCCACTCCCTCTCCCCCCCACTCCCTCCCCCCCCACTCACTCTCCCCCCCACTCCCTCTCTGCCCACTCCCTCTCTGCCCACTCCCTCTCTGCCCACTCCCTCTCCCCCCCACTCCCTCTCCCCCCCACTCCCTCTCCCCCCCCACTCCCTCTCCCCCCCACTCCCTCTCCCCCCCACTCCCTCTCCCCCCCACTCCCTCTCCTCCCCCCCACTCCCTCTCTCCCCCCACTCCCTCTCTCCCCCCCACTCCCTATCTCCCCCCACTCCCTCTCCCCCCACTCCCTCTCCCCCCACTCCCTCTCCCCCCACTCCCTCTCCCCCCACTCCCTCTCCCCCCACTCCCTCTCCCCCCACTCCCTCTCCCCCCACTCCCTCTCCCCCCACTCCCTCTCCCCCCACTCCCTCTCCCCCCACTCCCTCTCCCCCCACTCCCTCTCCCCCCACTCCCTCTCCCCCCCACTCCCTCTCCCCCCCACTCCCTCCCCTCACTCCCTCTCTCCCCCCCACTCCCTATCTCCCCCCCACTCCCTCTCCCCCCACTCCCTCTCCCCCCACTCCCTCTCCCCCCACTCCCTCTCCCCCCACTCCCTCTCCCCCCACTCCCTCTCCCCCCACTCCCTCTCCCCCCACTCCCTCTCCCCCCACTCCCTCTCCCCCCACTCCCTCTCCCCCCACTCCCTCTCCCCCCACTCCCTCTCCCCCCCACTCCCTCCCCTCACTCCCTCTCTCCCCCCACTCCCTCTCTCCCCCCCACTCCCTCTCTCCCCCCCACTCCCTCTCTCCCCCCCACTCCCTCTCTCCCCCCCACTCCCTCTCTCCCCCCCACTCCCTCTCTCCCCCCACTCCCTCTCTCCCCCCCACTCCCTCTCTCCCCCCCCCCACTCCCTCTCTCCCCCCCGCTCCCTCTCTCCCCCCCGCTCCCTCTCTCCCCCCCGCTCCCTCTCTCCCCCCCGCTCCCTCTCTCCCCCCCGCTCCCTCTCTCCCCCCCGCTCCCTCTCTCCCCCCCGCTCCCTCTCTCCCCCCCCGCTCCCTCTCTCCCCCCCGCTCCCTCTCTCCCCCCCGCTCCCTCTCTCCCCCCCGCTCCCTCTCTCCCCCCCGCTCCCTCTCTCCCCCCCGCTCCCTCTCTCCCCCCCGCTCCCTCTCTCCCCCCCGCTCCCTCTCTCCCCCCCGCTCCCTCTCTCCCCCCCGCTCCCTCTCTCCCCCCCGCTCCCTCTCTCCCCCCCGCTCCCTCTCTCCCCCCCCCGCTCCCTCTCCCCCGCCCGCTCCCTCTCCCCCCCGCTCCCTCTCCCCCCCGCTCCCTCTCCCCCCCGCTCCCTCTCCCCCCGCTCCCTCTCCCCCCCGCTCCCTCTCCCCCCCGCTCCCTCTCCCCCCCGCTCCCTCTCCCCCCCCGCTCCCTCTCCCCCCGCTCCCTCTCCCCCCCGCTCCCTCTCCCCCCCGCTCCCTCTCCCCCCGCTCCCTCTCCCCCCCGCTCCCTCTCCCCCCCGCTCCCTCTCCCCCCCGCTCCCTCTCCCTCTCTCCCCCCCGCTCCCTCTCTCCCCCCCGCTCCCTCTCTCCCCCCGCTCCCTCTCTCCCCCCGCTCCCTCTCTCCCCCCGCTCCCTCTCTCCCCCCGCTCCCTCTCCCCCCCCCCCCGCTCCCTCTCTCCCCCCCCGCTCCCTCTCTCCCCCCCGCTCCCTCTCTCCCCCCACTCTCTCTCTCCCCCCCACTCCCTCTCTCCCCCCCCACTCCCTCTCTCTCTCTCCCCCCACTCCCTCTCTCTCCCCCCACTCCCTCTCTCTCCCCCCACTCCCTCTCTCTCCCCCCACTCCCTCTCTCTCCCCCCGCTCCCTCTCCCCCCATTCCCACCCTTTCTCCCCCACCCTCCCCTCTGCCCCTGCTCCTCCCCATTATGATAATGTAGATGTATTTTGAACACAGCTCTGAACAACCTTTTCATTTATGACAGAAGAAAGTGCCAATCTCCTGGGTACCAGGTCTTAATTAATTTACTCAATTTTGCATACTGGGAAGAGGGATCTTTTTGGTTCAGGTGAGAATTGCTCATCAATTTAGGCAACAATGTGACAAGTGTAACAAGTATTTTAAATTTTTGTTGAATATCATGCCCTCTCCCTAAAGTGTTGGGGGGAGAGGATATTTTATCTAAAGACTATTACCATTTAAACTGCAAAGAAACATGCGTGAATGTGTGTAAGTGTGCGGGTGCGCGGGCAGATGTGCACGTGCGCGGGTGCATGCCCACGTGCGCGCGCCCACATATCAATTTGTAGGGATACGAAGTGTGGAATGCATATGTTCAGGTGTAGGTAAAGCAGGCAGCAAACTTTGTTTCATTGGTAGAATACTAAGGAAATATGATTAATGTATGCACAAATGAGACTGCCTACAAAATATCGTAAAACATTGGTCAGATATGTGGGAAACATACTAAATAGGACTATCAGGATATAGTGAACATCTACAAAGAAGGGCAGTGGTATAGGATTGGTAAACAGGGTGCATGGGCTGCTGGAGTGGAATGCTGAACCATTTGAGGATACAAAAATTTATTTTCACCACGTTAATTAAAACAGAGCACTGGTATTAACACAATGATTAATTAGTATTTGCAAATTGTGGTGATCTACACAGATTATTCAATTGTATAAAAGCAACGAGAATAATTAAAAAAAATTTAAAAGAAAAACCACCTTATGGCCCTAAATTTAAACTCATAAAAAATTACTTTACACAAACATAACTTAAACGTAACTACAGATCTGAGCTCACTAGGCTATTATCATGCCTTGTGAATATGAAAAATAACAATGTGTAAAAGCTGTTAGTTTAAAAAATATACTCAAATAGCAAGATCTCATAAATACATGACTTAACTATTATGGAAAACATTCGGAAATATTATTTTATGATAGCCTGAAAGATCTACACAGCAATTAGCACATTCTCAACGTTTGACATTCACATTGGTTGCGCGTCTGAATTCTGTGCTTGAGAGCTCAAGTGACAACAGGCAGGAGGGCCTGCAAGCACCAATAACAGCTTCTATAACACACAAACCCAGTATTAATACACAGTTCAAGAAACTACTCAGTAATAAAAAATTTGGTTCTCTTGCACCTCATAGCCTCATTCAACAACTTCATGATGAACTGTATACCATTTCATTAATGGTCACAGTTATAATGATAAATAGAGGCCACTATGATGCATTTAGTGCATGTTAGGTCATACATTGCTGTGTATAAAATGTCGCTAACTTATTGAATTTTTCTTTAAACTTGAGGGAGGTAGATATACCTTTCCAGTCTCAAGTAATGGGACTGTATATACCTCATGCACTTTTGCTCACATGCACGAATGATAAAGCAAGAAAGAACTGTGCATAACATCTCTCATATCTCATAAATTGTTTGAAATACTGAAAGGAGATTTTGGTAGATGATAGCACACAGGGAGGAGAGTATTTTGCCGTGCACTCAGTATGCTTGGTCATAAAATATGGCCCAAACTTGGCTGTGTTTTGGCAGCTGATGATACTTCTGCCCGGTGGGGAAGGGGGTAAGAGGTTGGGATAAAATAAATCTCCACTTCTGTTGCAATTTTGGCAGAATCCTATAAAACTTTGTTTTAATAGTGAATGGCTGGAACCAAAGGATTTTCTTTTTACATCTCAGTGATCTGAGTAATGTAACAACATTCACACAAGATGGGGCACCATATTTTAGTTTGTATTCTTGTTCAGACTGGAGGAATGAATAATGCACCTCTAATACCTTCCAGTTTGTCAAAGATATTGAGAGGATTCCTATAAGTCATCGAGTGATCACAGCTTCAGATTTATAAAATACTTGTTTTGTCTCAGAGAGAAATACTATTCTAGTTCAACACCCCAGGGGACTCACAGCTCTTACAGGAGTTCATGTGTGGTGCACATGGGCCCCAAGTTATTTTGGACCTTTGTTTCTTCGTGGGCCGCATTCCCTTCTCTGTGCCCATCCCTCCCTGCCCTCACTCCTTCCCCTTTGCCCCCACCTTACCCTCTCTCCTTCCCCTTTGCCCCCACCTTACCCTCTCTCCTTCCCCTTTGCCCCCACCTTCCCACCTCTCTGTGTCCTTCCTTATGTTGGCTCAGTTATCCTGGTTTCTGTGTCTCTCGCAATTTTGTTCCTCCCCTTTTTTTTTTTACCTCTCCTTTTTGGAATTTTTGGTCCCTCACCCTCATTTGGGGTGTGACCTCCCATTCAAAAGTTTCTCTCCATAGTATGAGCCAATTGGGGAAGAACACCTTACTTAGAATCTTTGGTGTGTGGCCATACCACCTCTTCCATCTTTCATAAGACACCATTGTCCTTATAAAGCCATACAGCCAGCATGGTAGCCAGTCCGTGTGGTGGGGTCATTATGTACCCTTTTTGGTGAGCCACCTGACAACACAGGGATTATACATCCGATACCTGAGCTGCTACCTCCTTGTATACACCCAGGAGTGGTTGCTTGTCATTCTGGAGTATTGGAACTCCTAGGAATGACAGCTGTGCGAGACGGCCCATACTGTGTCTGGGTGGCACCCACAGAGAGAGCCTATGAGATCGGAGTGGGTGGTATCAGGGCAGACACTTTGCGTATGAAAATAATATTGGCCTCTCTTCTATGGGTGTCTTTCCATTGGGAATGGATCTTTTAATGCTGCTTTTTATGATCCTACACACTGTGGCTACCTCCTGGGAGGAGGGGCTGGCTTACCAGCTTGTGGTGGAACCCTTTTCCCACTACGTGCTCTGCACCAGGACTGATGGGGACACTTTCGGTGTCCCAAGCCATTCTTTTTCATGGAAACTATTGAAGACAGGTTCGGCAAAATAGAGTCTCTGAGTAAGATGTGATTGGATTCGCTTGTTGATTAAAATTTCTTGTGCCCCTCAGTCGGCAACCCTTCGTGCTTGTGACCATGTTGACGACATCCTAGTGCCCATTACTCCTGAGTTGTCTTTGAATTTGGTTCAGTGTGTCATTTCACATAGATACCTCATCCTGTAAAGTGATGAGAAACTTCAGGGCAGTCTGAAAAGGCGGAGCGTTCATTTTGTTCAGCATGTTCAGAAAGGCTGTAAGAATAATCTCATCAATACCAGTGCTTTGATTCTGGCATTTGAGGGAGATATCCATGCGGAGAAGGTCAAGGGTATGGTTATTGGTGTGATGTGAAGCCACATGTCCCGCCATCCGTGAGATGTTTTTGGTGTTTACATTTCAGGAACATGTCTGCTCACTGTACAGCAGACCCTCTCTGTGGGGAATGTGAATACCCACTCCATGAGGGGAGCCCCTGGGTTCCACTACCTGTGTGTGTTAAGTGTCATGTCCATCACTCTCTGCGCTCGACGGGTTGCCCCGTTTGTGAGAGGGAAAAGATCATTAATTCTACAGTGTGGCTTTTTAGCAATATGATCATCTTCACCCTGTGTCTATGACATCTAACTTTTCCTCTGTTACATCCTTTCCCATTCCTCCCTCCTCCTCACTTGGTCCCTGTTGTGACTCGCCGATCATTCAAAGCGCCGCCGCGCAATTACGCGCGTCCTCTACGTGCGGCGTTGTCTGGCAGCCGTGCAGCAGCTGCGCCACCTAAGCGGCCAGCCGAGCAGCGGCCGCTAGACTGTGTCTCAGTGCTTATTCGAATGCTGATGTGTACACATGTCTTACTTGTCAACTTACTCTGTGACTTATATGTGTTGTGTCGTTCTGAATTATATGTGTTAAACTTGACGTTATAACAGTCCCACCCCCTGTTCTCTCCTCCTCCCCTGCAGTTCTCACACTCTCCCTTTTGGGTACTGCTTCTCCTACTCCACTGAAGAGGTGTTCCACTGTATTGGTTTCTGCTGTTGATGGGCAGCCCCCTCTCAGGTGCCCCCTCCTTGGCATCTCCCAGACTGGAGGCCTCGGTGCTTATCCAATGGAAAGTAATGGATATCACTGTCACCTTCTGGACTTGCAATTTCTTATTTCCTGGTATTCCGCAGCTGGGTTCACCCACCAGGAATCACATTTTACTTTTGCTCACTCACCGGCCCTTTGTGGGTTCCATGATCTCTGTCAGAACCAGGTCGACTGTTTTGGGGCTTCCAGTGGCGTTTCCACGTTGGGCAGTACAGACATTGTTTGTACCTGGATTCCCCTTTGTACCACATTGGAAACAATTTCTGTCTGTGTTCACTTTGTCAGGAGTCACGGTTTGCAGTCTCTCATCTCCCTCCTGACGAGCCACCTATGCCCACTGCCCTCCTCCAACAACTCCCCCTTCCCTTCCTTCCTCTGTGGGGATTATAATGCCCATCATCCCTTCTGGGGCAGTTCTTTCTCATCTAACAGGGGCCTCCTAATAGACCAGTTTCTTGTGGACCTGTGCATTCTTAATGATGATTTCCCTACCAATTTTAGTGCCGCTTATGGCATCTTCTCTGCCATTGATCTTTTGCTCACTTCCACTTGCCTTCTCCCTTCGTTATATTGCTCTACGCACAGTGACCACTGTGATTGCAACCACTTGTTCCCTTCCTGGCCCCCAATGACCAGGTTCCTGATGACCAAGTTATCTGCTGGGCTTGCACTGATTGGCCTTTGTGTACCTCCCAGGCCTTGTTTACCCCCATTGTCAGGTTGTGTTGATGAAGATGGCCTTGATATGTGTGATACAATTATTCACTGTCCGCTCTTCGACAGGTGGTGGAGCACGGCCATTGCTAGTGGTGATCACTGTCGAGCCTTGCAATGTATTGAGCGCCAGCAGTCTTCTGATTGTATTCTTACCTTTCAATGCCGTCACACCAAAGTCTGTTACTTTATGAAACAGAGCAAGTGGGTGTGTTGCGAACACTTTGTCTCTGCCCTAGCTTTTCCTTGCCCATTCATTACAGGTGTGGACTATACTCTGCACCCTCCAAGGCTGCCAACGGCCGTCTTCCATCCCAGGCCTTGCCCTGCCCAGTAGCCTTGGAATGGATTCATTGGTTCTTGCAGAACACTTGTGACCCATTTTGTGACGACATCTGCATCAGCTTTCTACCAAGCTGCCTTCCTCCTGTGGAAACAGTAGGTTGATGCTTCCGACATACATTTAACCCCTTGTCAGGCAAAATTCTACAATTAACCTTTAATTAAATGGGAATTTCTTCTGGCCATCTCTTCCCACAATTTAGATCATGGCCCTGATTCCATCCAAAACTGATAGCTTCGACACTTCAATCCTCTGCAACCACAATATCTCCTCCAGGTGTTTAGTCATATTTGGATTCAAAGTTATTTTCCCATCTCAGTGGATGGACTATCTTATCGTTTCTTACCTTAAGCCTAGTAAGGTTCTGTTGTCCCTCAGTAGTTACCAGCTGAACAGTCTGACTAACATCCCCTGGAAGTTATTCGAGCAGGTGGAGGCTCATAAGCTCTGTTCAGCCCTCGAATGTCAGGACCATTTGTGGCTTTCAGGAGGGATGAGCTCTGATCAGTTACCTGATTTGATTGGAAACCACAGTTTGGCAACCATCTTGTCACTGTTTCCTTCAGTCTTCCTAAAGCCTATGACATGGCTGAGCACCTACACATTTTACTTACACTCCATGAGTGGGGTCTTTGGGGCTCCCTCCCAGGGTTTATTCACCAGTTCCAGTCCCACTGGCCATTTAGAGTTCAAGTTGGAATCATTATCAGTTCTCCAAAGATGCAGGAGAATGGCATTCCACATGGTTCTATATTGATTGTCCTTCTTTACCTCATTGCTATTAATGGCCTCGTGGCTCTATCAGACCATATATGTATGATTGCTGTATCTGGACTAGTTCTTACTCAGTGGCTTCTGCAGAACCATCTGGCGTGCTTCCACATGCACACTCACATGGTTTTCAGTTGTCTCTCCCTGAATCACTGGTGGTGCATTTCTGTCATTGTACTATGGTCCATTCCAATCTGGACCTCTACCTTGATGCCCAGTCCTGACCTGGTCTCCGAGTTCCGTTTCATAGCTGTTATTTCTGACCCCCTCCTCCCCTCCTTGGGGCTCACAGTTCTTTCGTGAGTTCATTCATGGCACACATGGGGCCCCAAGCTATATTGCAGCCATTTCTTCCTTCCCTGGCTACATTTCCTTCACCCTGCCCTCCCTCCCTATCCTCACTCCTTCCCCGTTGCCCTCTCTTTCCCCTCTCTCAATGTTCTGATTTGTATTGACCAGGTTATCCAACTGATTCCAGCATTGTTTGGAATTTTGTTCCTTCTGCCAGTTCTTTCATCCTTTTTGGTGTTTAGGTCCCCACTTGAGATTTAACCTCCACTTCCAAATTTTCTGTTTTTAGTGTGAGCCATTTGGGGAAGAACTCCCTTCCTAGCACATACGGTGTGGATTCCTCTCCCACCTTCCTTCCCCTCTCCTTTTCCCACTGTAGCCCCCTTCCAACCTGGCCGGCCGCGATGGTCTAGCGGTTCTAGGCGCCCAGTCCGGAACCGCGCGACTGCTGCGGTCGCAGGTTCGAATCCTGCCTCGGGCATGGATGTGTGTGATGTCCTTAGGTTAGTTAGGTTTAAGTAGTTCTAAGTTCTAGGGGACTGATGATGTTAAGATGTTAAGTCCCATAGTGCTCAGAGCCATTTGAACCATTTGAGCCTTCCAACCTGATAGGTCATCAGCACATGTAGCCAGTCCATGTGGTGGGGCTGTTATCTACCCATCTGGCTGAGCCCCCTGACAACAAAGGAATAACACTATTGATACCTGAGCTGTTTCCTCCCCATGTATGCCAAGGAGTGGCTGCTTGTATTCTTTGAGCATTGGAACTCCCAGCAATGGCTGCCATCCCAGGTGGCCCATGCTGTGGCGCCAATGGGTAGAACCCCTGATCAGAGTGGGTGGTATTAAGGGCGGATGCTTAGCACATGAAGCATATCAAGCTGCAAAAATCTGGCCATTCTCAAACAGCTGTCACTCCAAATGGTGAAGGATCATTGAATGCTGCTTCGTATGACTCAGCAGCCTACCCTTCCCTGAGTACACTGTGGGAGGCGGGCCAGGCTTGCTGTCTTGGGATGAAACACTTTCCCCAATACCTCGTCTGTACTAGAACGAATGGCGACACATTCACAACCACAAAGTCATTGTTTCTTATGGAGAATATTGAGGACAAGTTTGGTGAAGTGAAGTCTCTTAGATGCGGTCGGGCTCCCTGTTGATCAAAGCCTCTTCTGCCTCCCAATCTGCAACTGTTTGTGCTTGTGATCATCTTGGCAATATCCCAGTGTGTATTACTTCTGACCCATCTCTGAATATGGTCCAGGGAGTGATTTTTTTGTAGAGACCTCATCCTGCAGACTGATGAGGAATTCTGGGCCAATCTGGAGCAATGCGGCATTCATTTTGTTCGACGTGTGCAGAAGGGTCGCGAAGATAACCGCACTGATATTGGCACCTTCATTCTGGCTTTCGAGGGGGATACCCTCCCAAGAGAAGGTCAAGATTATGCACTACAGATGTGACGTGAAGCCATATGTCCCACCATCCATGAGGTGCTTTCGGTGCTTGTGTTTTGGGCATATGTCTTCGTGCTATATGGTGGACCCTCTGTGTGGTGACTGTGGACATCCACTCCATGAGGGAAGCCCCTGTGTTCCGCCACCTGTGAGTGGCAGTTGTCACGACCGCCACTCCCCTCCCTCACCGGATTGCCAAGCTTACAAAACAGAAAAGAAGATTCAAGAGTACAAGTTCTTAGATCGCCTGACTCATGCGGAGACTCACCAAAAGTTTGAGACACTCCATCCATTGTCATTATCTCCCACTTTTGCATCTTTTACATCCTTTTCCTCTCCTACCTCGACCTTACCCCAGCCCCATTCCCCTCTCCCCTCCCCCTCGCCTACAGTCCCCACGACCTCCCATCCGGGAGCTGCTTCCCCTCCCCGCCCAAAGAAGTGCCCCCCCTTCTTCGACACATTCTGGTGATTGGGCTGGGACCCTCTCCACGGTCTCTCTCAGGCCGGAAGACTCTGACCACCACTCGGCCACGAGACACACCATCTGTGCGCCCCAGTGTCGCCTGCTCTTATTTCGGTTGCAGCCACTGTACTCCCTGTGTGTACTGCCCTCCTCCAGCTCTGAAAGAGGAGGAGGAGGAGGAGGAGGAGGAGGAGGAGGAGGAGGAGAAACATAAGTCGAAAGACAAGACCCTCCAGTGCCCCTGGAGGCGCCATCTCCCCCTCGCAACCTGAGTCTCCCATCTTATTTATAGATTTCACCCCATCTTTGTCGGTGATGACCGCTGACCGAGTGAGATGACCTCTCAGCTTCTTTATGTCTAACCTGGACTCTTGCCACACAATCATCCAGTGGAATTGCAACAGATACTATCGTCACCTCCCAGAAATACAACATCTTGTCTCCTCCTATTCTGCATTCCATCTTGTTTTTCAAGAAATGCATTTCCATGATGACCACGGCGGCCAGGTGACTAGCGCGAGTTTTGGTGTTCTCGTAAAGATAAGTCATTTTAGATTATAAAAAGATATAGTTTACTACTGATTAAAAACATGGTAAATAGGTGTATTAGTGTGTCTTTTAAGTGTACCATTAAAGTTTTCATTTTTCTTTACGTAATATAGCAGAAAATACGAAAAGATCGTACAGTCATATTTTCTGTTTACGTTTTGCCACAGCAAATCTATAAAATTTCGTTTAGTTGTTCTTTGCTCTCTCAAGCAATTTAACTGTAGCACACCTCTTCATTATTTAACTAGCATTTATGGAAAGTAGTGTAAAGTTGTTGTTTCAGAAACTTTGCATGTTTTTGTTTACACACAGTTACGTATAGGCCAAATTTGTGGAACCATATTTTCGTGTTTATCTGTAATTTAACTGACTTATTCTTAATAAACTATTACGTTTATCATGAGTGTAAAGTGCTTGACTTGCCGTAGAATTGTTAGGTCGGGGCTTTGGTGTGATGGGTGCTGTAGTTTTTCCATGTGGATAACTGTAGTGGTGTGGGAATAGGGGAAGTAAATGAGACTCATCAGTGGTTTTGTAGGATTTGTAGTAGAGTTGGGAAGATACTAGAACAGGAGGGGAAAATTGACACCCTTCAGGCTGAGTTAGAAAAGGCCAGGGGAGATCTTGACAGGTTAAGGAGGGAGAAGGGTAAAGAGAGGTGGGAAGTGGCAACAGGAGGAACAGGCCTAGAACTTTGTCTGACAGCTTCGTGGTGAATGTGGAAAATAGATTTGATCTGTTGCTTCAGTTAGGAGCTGGTGACCCTCAAGCAGTTCCAGGTGTAGACAGGGCACAACAAACTTTCAGCAGCAAATTGAAAAGTAAGAATGTAGGGAAATCAGTAAAGAGAAAGAAAGTATTGTTGTTAGGTCGTTCCCATGGAAGAGGTGTTGGCCTACTTTTGCAGGATGAACTAGGATCAGAATACCAAAATAGCAGGAAAGTTAAAGGGAGGAGGCACTGTCATGAGTGATAAAATACCAGTGGTTATAAGGTTCAGAAAAGACCCTTTTTTAGGGTAGCGGGGACAGAAAGAAACCAAATTTTAAGAGGTTAGGACTGAGACAAACCATCAGTTTGAGAAAGAAACCATAAAACATAATCCTAGCTTATTACATCAGCATAAACAGCTATTGGTTAAGAATTTTCAACGGTCAGCAGATATTTTAACTCTACCCAATTTTAACTCAGGCAATTTGAAATGTCAGCTATCTTTATTGCATCAAAATATTGGAGGACTGAGAAATAAAATTAATGAAGTAATTAATTGTCTGCATAGATGAATTAGAGTCTTCAGACCCAGCTGACATAATCTGCCTCTCTGAACATCATGTGACCACTGGTATAAAACTTTTTAAGTGCTACATGGTTTAGGTTAGCATCTCACTTTTGTAGATCAGAAATGGAGAAAGGAAGAGTTGTCACATTCATCAGGAACTGAATAGTATGTGGAAGCATGTGCAACAGAAGTAGAATTTCACAAAAAAAATCCTTCATAGTGTTAAGTGTATATAGAGCACCTGCAGGTAACTTTAATCTGTTCGTAAACCACCTTGAAGCTGTACTGGCCCATTTAACAACCAAAAACAAAGAAATAGTCGTTGCTGGTGATTTCAATGTAGATTTCCTTAAAGACTCTCCAAATAAGAACTTATTTGAGTTGGTA